>NC_136929.1:35020559-35415559 GCF_949752795.1 Hyperoodon ampullatus | reverse complement strand
CCTATCCATCAATGGACAATTCTTTTTAATGGGATTATTATGCCATTACAATAAATACAGTAAACTGGAATGTTGAAATTATATTTTTAATGATGTTTTTAAAAATTTATCTGACTCAGTTAAGAGGAGGCTATGCTTGTATACACATATGAATAAGATAGAAAAGAAATATTCATTTATTAAAGAAATCATATTTTTTAAGAGAATAGCTACTCATGAATGGAATGATTTAATCCACATGGTTAGTAACTTTCTTTGATATTTTTAGAGAAATAGTATTCACTCACTTTTCATTTTTTTCCAACAAGTATTTATTGAGTACTTCCTTGAGTTTGGCATTATTAGCAGTGCTTTTGGTGTAGCAATTAATAAAACAAACCTTGTTCATTCTTTCTATACCTGCTTGCATCTAATTCTCAGTGAGATCCAAGACTCAAATCAGTTTAAGAACTGCTATCATAATAAAATATTCCTAACCAGTATTTTCCAAAATGAAATGAGAGACAAAAATAAAAGATCAAATCTTTGGGCAAAGTTCAATGATCCTACTATTTTTATATTACTAGCTTATATAGTTTAAAGCTAAATTTGTTAATTTGGTGAAATAGCTAAATTAATATTTTATGGTTTAATTTGTTACTGAATAGCTTTGACAGAATCATGATAAGTTTATCATTTACTATGTACTTTTCACTATGCTTTTTTTCTATCAAGGGTTACTGTTTGCTTTGACAGAGAACTGGGAAAGGCAAAGAGGTGATAGCATTTGGAGAAATTAAGCATGCCATCTGCTTGTATGAGGATGCAAATAATTGCAAACATTTGGGGCTTCAACACTACAGGCAAAACTGAATTCACATTCGTTTTCTTTTTGGAAAATAAGTTTATATTTTTGCTTGTATTCCTTTATAATTAGTTAACTTAGTAACAATTTTTAAAGGAAATGAAGTTATTCTGTATTAACAAAGGTAATTTTCCACAGTATATATACAAATCTGTTAAATATACCATTTTCCCTAAGATATCAGACAATTTCTGCATCTCTATCTGAAAAAAAAAAAGTGCCAAAATGATAAACTGCCAAGTTAAGAGACTTAATTAAGGAAAATTTATACCAATTTAATTGCTTTTGATCTCATATTTTTATATTAATTAAGTAGCTCTGCTTTGGGCAAAATAAAGAGAACTGAAGTGAGTGGAAGAAGAATTAATCAAATTCCAGTAAAGTTACTTGCTTGTTACTCTTGTAAAATATAGTTGGGAGAAGAAAATGAATCCTTGGGCTATACTCAATTTTGAAAATAAGTTTCAGTTTCTCATACCAATCTTTTTTTTTTTTTTCCACTTGAGGAAAGGTTTTTAATTTTCATTTCTTCATATCCTGACTCCATTTCCTCTCTTATTCCCAGATGTGGTTATGCATTTAGTTCTTTTTTTAAAAATACATCTTAATTGGAGTATAATTGCTTTACAATGGTGTGTTAGTTGCTGCTTTATAACAAAGTGAATCAGTTATACATATACATATGTTCCCATTTTTCTTCCCTCTTGCATCTCCCTCCTTCCCACCCTCCTTATCCCACACCTCTAGGTGGTCACAAAGCACCGAGTTGATCTCCCTGTGCTATGCAGCTGCTTCCCACTAGATATCTATTTTACATTTGGTAGTGTACATATGTCCATGTCAATCTCTCACTTTGTCACAGCTTATGCTTCCCCCTCCCCATATCCTCAAGTCCATTCTCTAGTAGGTCTGTGTCTTTATTCCTATCTTACCCATAGGTTCTTCGTGACATTTTTTTTCTTTCATTTTCTTAGATTCCATATATATATGTGTTAGCATCCGGTATTTGTCTTTAACTTTCTGACTTACTTCACTCTGTATGACAGACTCTAGGTCCATCCACCTCACTACAAATAACTCAATTTTGTTTCTTTTTATGGCTGAGTAATATTCCATTGTATAAAAGTGCCACATCTTCTTTATCCATTCATCCAATGATGGACACTTAAGTTGTTTCCATCTCCTGGCTATTGTAAGTAGAGCTGCAATGAGCATTTCAGTACATGACACTTTTTGAATTATGGTTTTCTCAGGGTATATGCCCAGTAGTGGGATTGCTGGGTCATATGGTAGTTCTATTTGTAGTTTTATGAGGAACCTCCATACTGTTCTCTATAGAGGCTGTACCAATTCACACTCCCAGCAGCAGTGCAAGAGTTTTCCCTTTTCACCACACTATATACAGCATTTTTGTTTCTAGATTTTTTGATCATTGCCATTCTGGCTGGTGTGAGATGATATCTCAATGTAATTTTGATTTGCATTTCTCTAATGATTAATCATGTTGAGCATTCTTTCATGTGTTTGTTGGCACTCTGTATATCTTCTTTGGAGAAATATCTATTTAGGTCTTCTGCCCATTTTTGGATTGGGTTTTTTGGTTTTTTGCTGTTGAGCTGCATGAGCTGCTTATAAATTTTGGAGATTAATCCTTTGTCAGTTGCTTCATTTGCAAATATTTTCTCCCATTTTGAGGGTTGTCTTTTGGTCTTGTTTATGGTTTCCTTTGCTGTGCAAAAGCTTTGAAGTTTCATTAGGTCCCATTTGTTTATCTTTGTTTTTATTTCCATTTCTCTAGGAGGTGGGTCCAAAAGGATCTTGCTGTGATTTATGTCATAGAGTGTTCTGCCTATGTTTTCCTCTAAGAGTTTGATAGTTTCTGGCCTTACATTTAGGTCTTTAATCCATTTTGAGCTTATTTTTCTGTATGGAGTTAGGGAATGATCTAATCTCATACTTTTACATGTCCCTGTCCAGTTTTTCCAGCACCAATTATTGAAGAGGCTGTTCTTTCTCCACTGTACATTCCTGCTCCTTTATGAAAAATAAGGTGACCATATGTGCTTGGGATTATCTCTGTGCTTTCTATCCTGTTCCATTGATCTATATTTCTGTTTTTGTGCCAGTACCATACTGTCTCAATTACCGTAGCTTTGTAGCATAGTCTGCAGTCAGGGACACTTATTCCTCCAGCTCTGTATTTCATCCTCAATATTGTTTAGGCTATTCGGGGTCTTTTGTGTTTCCATACAAATTGTGAATTTTTTTGTTGTACTTTTGTGAAAAATGCCAGTGGTAGTTTGATAAGGATTGCATTGAATCTGTAGATTTCTTTGGGTAGTAGAGTCATTTTCACAATGTTGGTTCTTCCACTCCAAGAGCATGGTACATCTCTCCATCTATTTGTATCATCTTTTATTTCTTTCATCACTGTCTTATAATTTTCTGCATACAGGTCTTTTGTCTCCTTAGGTAGGTTTATTCCTAGATGTTTTATTATTTTTGTTGCAATGGTAAATGGGAGTGTTTTCTTGATTTCACTTTCAGATTTTTCATCATTAGTGTATAGGAATGCCAGAGATTTCTGTTCATTAATTTTCTATCCTGCTACTTTACCAAATTCATTGATTAGCTCTAGTAGTTTTCTGGTAGCATCTTTACGATTCTCTATGTATACTATCATGTCATCTGCAAACAGTGACAGCTTTACTTCTTTTCTGATTTAGATTCCTTTTATTTCCTTTTCTTCTCTGATTGCTGTGGCTAAAACTTCCAAAACTATGTTGAATAAGAGTAGTGAGAGTGGACAACCTTGTCTTGTTTCTGATCTTAGTGGAAATGCTTTCAGTTTTTCACCATTGAGGACGATGTTGGCTGTGGGTTTGTCATATATGGCCTTTATTGTATTGAGGAAGTTTCCCTCTATGCCTATATTCTGGAGGGTTTTTACCGTAAATGGGTGTTGAATTTTGTGGAAAGCTTTCTCTGCATCTATTGAGATGACCATATGTTTTCTTTTTCTCCTTCAATTTGTTAATATTATGTATCACATTGATTGATTTGCATATATTGAAGAATCATTGCGTTCCTGTAATAAAACCCACTTGATCATAGTGTTTGATCCTCTTAATGTGCTGTTTGTTTCTGTTTGCTAGTATTTTGCTGAGGATTTTTGCATCTATGTTCATCAGTGATATTGGCCTGTAGTTTTATATCTTTGTGAAATCCTTGTCTGGTTTGGATATCAGGGTGATGTTGGCCTTATAGAATGAGTTTGGGAGTGTTCCTCCTTCTGCTATATTTTGGAAGAGTTTGAGAAGGATAGGTGTTAGGTCTTCTCTAAATGTTTGATAGAATTTGCCTGTAAAGCCATCTGGTCCTGGGCTTTTGTTTGTTGGAAGATATTTAATCACAGTTTCAATTTCAGTGCTTGTGATTGGTCTGTTCATATTTTCTATTTCTTTCTGATTCAGTTTTGGCAGGTTGTGCATTTCTAAGAATTTGTCCATTTCTTCCAGGTTGTGCATCTTTTTGGCATAGAGTTGCTTGTAGTAATCTCTCATGATCTTTTGTATTTCTGCAGTGTCAGTTGTTACTTCTCCTTTTACATTTCTAACTTTATTGATTTGTGTCTTCTCCCTTTTTTCTTGATGAGGCTGGCTAATGGTTTATCAATTTTGTTTATCTTCTCAAAGAGCCAGCTTTTAGTTTTATTGATCTTTGCTATCATTTCTTTCATTTGTTTCTGATCTGATCTTTATGATTTCTTTACTTCTGCTAACTTTGGGCTTTTTTTGTTCTTCTTTCTCTAATTGGTTTAGGTGTAAAGTTAGGTTGTTTATTCGAGATGTTTCCTGTTTCTTAAGGTAGGATTGTATTGTTATAAACTTCCCTCTTAGAACTGCTTTTGCTGCATCCCATAGGTTTTGAGTCATTGTGTCTCCATTGTCATCTGTTTCTAGGTATTTTTTAATTTCCTCTTTGATTTCTTCAGTGATAACTGCGTTATTAAGCAGTGTATTCTTTGTCCTCCATGTGTTTGTATTTTTTTTTTTTTTTTTTTTTTTAATTTTTTTTTTTTTGCGGTACGTGGGCCTCTCACCGTTGTGGCCTCTCCCGTTGCGGAGCACAGGCTCCGGACGCGCAGGCTCAGCAGCCATGGCTCACGGGCCCAGCCGCTCCGCGGGGGGATCTTCCCGGACCGGGGCACGAACCCGTGTCCCCTGCATCAGCAGGCGGACTCTCAACCACTGCGCCACCAGGGAAGCCCTGTTTGTATTTTTTACAGGTGTTTTCCTGTAATTGATATCTAGTCTCATAGCACTGTGTTCAGAAAAGATACTTGATACAATTTCAATTTTCTTAAATTTACCAAGGCTTGATTTGTGACCCAAGATTTGATCTATCATGTTGAATGTTCCATGAGAACTTGAGAAAAATGTGTATTCTGTTGATTTTCGATGGAATGTCCTGTAAATATCAAGTAAGTCCATCTTGTTTAATGTATCATTTAAAGCTTGTGTTTCCTTATTTATTTTCATTTTGGATGATCTGTCCATTGGTGAAAGTGGGGTTTAAAGTCCTCTACTATGAATGTGTTACTGTTGATTTCCCCTTTTATGGCTGTTAGTATTTGCCTTATGTATTGAGGTGCTCCTATGTTGGGTGCATAAATATTTACAAATTTTATATCTTCTTCTTGGATTGATCCCTTGATCATTATGTAGTGTCCTTCATTGTCTCTTGTAATAGGCTTTATTTTAAAGCCTATTTCGTCTGATATGAGAATTGCTACTCCAGCTTTCTTTTGGTTTCAATTTGCATGGAATATCTTTTTCCATCCACTCACTTTCAATCTGTATGTGTCTCTAGGTCTGAAGTTGGTCTGCTGTAGACTGTATATATTGGAGTCTTGTTTTTGTATCCATTCAGCCAGTTTGTGTCTTTTGGTGGGAGCATTTAACCCATTTACATTTAAGGTAATTATCGATATGTATGTTCCTATTCCCATTTTCTGAATTTTTTTGACTTTTTTATTGTAACTTTTTCCCTTCTCTTGTGTTTCTTTCCTAAAGAATATTCTTTAGCATTTGTTGTAAAGCTGGTTTGGTGGTGCTAAATTATCTCAGCTTTTGCTTGTTTGTAAAGGTTTTAATTTATCCATCAAATCTGAATGAGATCCTTACTCGGTAGAGTAATCTTTGTTGTAGATTTTTCTCCTTCATCACTTTAAATATGTCCTGCCGGTCCCTTCTGCCTTGCAGAGTTTCTGCTGAAAGATCAGCTGTTAACCTTATGGGGATTCCCTTGTGTGTTATTTGTTGTTTTTCTCTTGCTGCTTTTAATATGTTTTCTTTGTATTTAATTTTTGACAGTTTGATTAATATATGTCTTGGCATGTTTCTCCTTGGATTTATTCTGTATGGGACTCTCTATGCTTTCTGGACTTGATTAACTATTTCTTTCCCCATATTAGGGAAGTTTTCAACTATAATCTCTTCAAATATTTTCACAGTCCCTTTCTTTTTCTCTTCTTCTTCTGGAACCCATATAATTCGAATGCTGATGTGTTGAATGTTGTCCCAGAGGTCTCTGAGACTGTCTTCAGTTCTTTTTATTCATTTTTCATTATTCTGCTCTGCAGTAGTTATTTCCACTATTTTATCTTCCAGGTCACTTTTCCATTCTTCTGCATCAGTTATTCTGCTATTGATCCCTTCTAGAGAATTATTAATTTCATTTATTGTGCTGTTCCTCGTTGCTTGTTTCATCTTTAGTTCCTCTAGGTCCTTGTTAAATGTTTCCTTTGTTTTGTCTATTCTATTTCCAAGATTTTGGATCATGTTTACTATCATTATTCTGAATTACTTTTCAGGTAGACTGCCTATTTCCTCTTCAGTTTTTAGGTCTGGTGGATTTTTATCTTGCTCCTTCATCTGCTGTGTGTTTTTCTATCTTCTCATTTTGCTTATATTACTGTATTTGGGGTCTCCTTTTTGCAGGCTGCAGATTCATAGTTCCCATTGTTTTTTGTGTCTGTCCCTAGTGGCTGAAGTTGTTTCAGTGGGTTGTGTATGCTTCCTCGTGGAGGGGAGTAGTGCCTGTGTTCTGGTGGATGAGGTTGGATCTTGTCTTTCTGGTGGGCAGGTCCACATCTGATGGTGTGTTTTGTGGTGTCTGTGGACTTATTATGTTTTTAGGCAGCCTCTCTGCTAATGGGTGGGGTTGTGTTCCTGCCTTGCTAGTTGCTTGGCATAGGGTGACCAGCACTGTAGCTTGCTGGTCATTGACTAAAGCTGGGTGTTGATGTTGAGATGGAGATCTCTGGGAGATTTTTGCCTTTTGATATTACATGGAGCTGGGAGGTTTCTTGTGGACCAGTGTCATGAATTTGGCTCTATCACTTCAGAGACACAGGACTGACTCCTGGCTGCAGCACCAAGAACCTTTCATCCACATGGCTCAGATTAAAATGGAAAAAGTGTAGAAAAAATACATAAAGAAAGAAACAGGATAAAAGAATATAAAATAAAGTAAGATAAAATAAAATTATTAAAATAAAAAAATAATTATATAAGAAAAACATTTTTTTAAAAGGTAAAAAAAAAAAAAAAAAACATGGACAGATAGAACCCTAGGACAAATGGTGAAAGCAAAGCTATACAGACAAAATCTCCCACAGAAGAATACACATACACACTCACAAAAATAGGAAAAGTGGAAAAAATAATAAATCTTGCTCTCAAAGTCCACCTCCTCTATTTAGGATTATTCGCTGTCTATTTAGGTATTCCACCAATGCAGGGTACATCAAGTTGATTGTGGACATTTAATCCACTGCTCCTGAGGCTGCTGGGAGATATTTCCCTTTCTCTTCTTTGTTCTCACAACTACCAGGGGTCAGCTTTGGATTTGGCCCCACCTCTGCATGTAGGTCACCCGAGGGCATCTGTTCTTAGCTCAGACAGGATGGGAGCAGCTCTTTCGGTGGCTCTGGCTCATTCAGGTGTGTGGGAGGGAGGGTCATGATGTTGGGTGTGCCTGCGGCGGCAGAGGCCAGTGTGATGTTGCACCCGTCTGAGGCATGCCATGCATTCTCCCAGGGAAGTTGTCCCTGGATCCCGGGGCCCTGGCAGTGCTGGGCTGCACAGGCTCCCCAGAAGGGAGGTGTGGATAGTGACCTGTGCTCGCACACAGGCTTCTTGGTGGCGGCAGCAGCAGCCTTAGCACCTCATGTCCATCTCTGTGGTACATACTGATAGCCGTGGCTCATGCCATCTCTGGAGCTCCTTTAAGCAGCACTCTTAATCCCCTCTCCTCAGGCACCAGGAAACAGAGAGAAGAAAAAGTATCTTGCCTCTTTGGCAGGTCCAGACTTTTCCCTGGACTCCCTCCCAGCTAACCATGGTGCACTAACCCCTTTAAGCTCTGTTCACACCGCCAGTCCTCTCTCTGTGCTCTAACCGAAGCCCAAGCCTCAGCTCCCAGGCCTGCCCGTCCTGGTGGCTGAGCAAACAAGACTCTCTGGCTAGTGAGTGCTGGTCGGCACTGATCCTCTGTGCAGGAATCTCTCCGATTTGCCCTCTGCACCCCTGTTTCTGTGCTCTCCTCCATGGCTCTGAAGATTTCCCCCTCCACCACTCGCAGTCTCTGCCCACAAAGGGGCTCCTAGAGTGTGGAAATATTTCCTCCTTCACGGCTCCCTCCCACTGGTGCAGGTCCCATCCCTATTCTTTTGTCTCTGTTTCTTCTTTTTTCTTTTGCCCTACCCAGGTATGTGGGGAGTTTCTTGTCTTTTGGGAGTTCTGAGGTCTTCTGCAAGCATTCAGTAGGTGTTCTATAGGAGTTGTTCCACGTTTAGATGTATTTCTGATATATCTGTGGGGAGGAAAGTGATCTCCACATCTTACTCTTCTGCCATCTTCCCCCAATCACCCATACCATTCTTTACTCAATTTTTATCAGTGATCTAGTTAAAATCATTTTTAAAGGGTGGTTGGTTAGGGGCCAAATTGTCATTTTTATTGGGTATAAGAAAGAAAGTTTCAGGAAAATCTTCACAAAAGTTTTAGTTAGGGCACTAATCTATTTTCTACCCATGTTGATCATTGTGGACTTAATTATTTTTCCACTTCTCTTCTTGATGAAGTGATGATGTAATCAGAAAGAAAATCAATATAAGTAATACAAATTACTAATAATTAACTCCAGTTATTCATATGGTTATTTATATGTTTTGATAACACCTAACAAATTATATCTAACATAATTTTCTAGGTGAGGTGAGTGAAATTATGACATGAACTGTCCATAATTGATTATATAGTTCATATGAAAATAAGATAGCACTGTCTGTAAATCCAATAATGTTAGAGGGGACCGTCAACCAGGAACAGCTTAACATAGGAAGAAATGTAAAACTAAAATGAAGATCTCCTTTTATTGATAACAAATGACCTACTAACTGAATTTATGATCTCAGAAGACTTTTCTCAAAAAAAAAAAAAAAGTTGAATTGACTTGTTTAATCAACAATCCCAAAGAATTACATATTGCTGTCTGTGAAGCAGATGGCTTTCCTGCTGCTTGTCCTGCTGCTTCTGCCTGCCACCTTTCTCTCTAGCAGCTGTGATTACTAGAAAAAAAAATCTTTATTGCTTACATGATGTGTCCATAACTACTGTCATTCTTTTAAAAAGTTACTTTTGGATCCTCTAAAAAGTGAGAAATGTAAATAAATTTAATAGTAAGCACACCAAAAAAGTTTCCAACATTTCCACAGATAATTCTAAATCTTGGGTAACAGATCAAATAATTTCTTCATTATTACTTTAACCTTACTCCTCTCACTTCTCTCCTGCTTTCCAGAATGTCCTTAACATAGGGGTACATAGCAACACTCTGTGTTGTTGTCTTATTAATATTTTTTCAGTGAAAATTTATTTAGGGAGTTAATACACAGAATAAGGAAGGTCATGAGTAGTTAGATGGTTATAAATGCCCTATAGATATTTATTTTGATGATACATTGTTGATTCATTCCAGATACACTAAAACCAGTTCATTATATTTTCTATCTGGTATATTATTAAATAAATCAAGTACTTGTTGATTAGGAGAATAAGACATTTGACATTTCTTTTTTGTCATTGAAAAAAATTCTAATCTGAAAATATTGAATTCAGACTCTATAATATCCCAATCAACTTAGATTTAAATAAAAGACACATATATTTGACTTCTCAGCATTTTTTCCTTAGACCTATAACCAGCTTATTGATTACAAAACTTCCCTGCAAGTTATATAGCTATCTTAAATTTGTTCTCCAAAATTTGCCACAAGAGTCATATTAAAACAATTAAGGTAATACTTGCTTTGACCTGAAATGTTAATGATTTTTACCTTATAAAAGAATGTACAAATTCCGAATGGCTTTAGAATAAATTCAGTGTTGAACAAGGCAGAATTTACTAATGAATCTACATATATATGGAATATATATATATATATATATATTCCATATCAAAGATGAAAAGAAAGAAGTCAGCCTCCTAGCAACTGAATTGCAAAAGAAATTTAAAGCCATAACAATGAACAAGCTATTATCTTGGCTTGTACCTACAGCCTCATGAATGATTTCTCATCAGTGAGGGGAGGACAAATATTGCACTCATAAGCTAGCAAAGGTAACTGCTTCAGGACCTACAAACTACCAGAGATTACCAATGGCAAAGGCTCTTAGACAGACAGCCATAAACCAATAGTAAGTAAAATAATAAGTAAATAAAGAGTAAGTAAATAATAAGTAAAATAATCTTGGAAGAATACTCTTAGTTAGATATTAGACATAGAAAATAAAAATATCAGTTAAGGCAAATGAAGGTCCTGTGAAGGAAAGAAATGAGAAAGGTGAGAAAAATAATTTTAAAAGATAATTCTGGGGCTTCCCTGGTGGCACAGTTGTTGGGAGTCCACCTGCTGATGCAGGGGACGCAGGTTCATGCCCCAGTCCGGGAAGATCTCACATGCTGCAGAGTGGCTGGGCCCATGAGCCATGGCCGCTGAGCCTGCACGTCTGGAGCCTGTGCTCCACGATGGGAGAGGCCACAACAGTGAGAGGCCCGTGTACCGAAAAAAAAAAAAAAAAAAGAAAAGAAAAAAATTGTGAAGAATATTATAGAATTGAAGAGATATTCAGATTGATAAAAAATAGCAAACATGACCAAAAAGGGATATTTAAAATGCTGCATATTAAAAAGGAAAAAAAAAGAAAAAAGAAAACATATCTATCCATAGGGAAATGACATAAAGCAGATTTTCCTATGAAATAATAGGAAATAGACTGAAAAGAGATCTCCAATCAGTAGCAATAGATGACAGAGTCAAAGCATAAAAATAAGTCTGTGTAAATCTGGAATATTTTCCTAGCTGACTGTATTGAAGACGCTTACTGAAAAACTACTATAATAGGGAAAAAGTTAATAAATGACAAAATTAAATTAGCAAAAAGAAATAGGACACGATGTGAGGATGAACATAGTAATTGGCAAATTTATGTAGATAAAATTGTGATTAATATGAAAACTTGAATGGGTAGAAAATAAGATTTAACTAAAAGACTAGATCTCAAGTTTGTGAACAAGAAGAGAGGAAGGTCCAAAGGAAAGTTAAAATGTTCTAAATTTCTAGTTAAATTCAGAGGTAACAAATAAATGTAGACTATGATAAGAAAACATTATGTGAGATATGTATAGGAAGAAATATAAGTAGTTCAGGAATATTAATACATTATAATTAATTCACAAATTAACAGAGAGATAAAAAGAGTGAAGAAAAGACTCAAAACAGAGAAGAAGAAACATGTTGGAGTATTTGGAATGAATTCTAAAGGGAAAATATTAAATAATATAGAAAAATAAATGTAAATATTCAGTAAATACAATTCAAAACAAAAAGGGGATTAAACTCACAAAAATGGGTAAAAAAATTAACTTTATGCACTTTTCAAAATATGTTTCTGAAATATGATTATAATGGAGCTTGAAAATCAAGGAATAGGAAAAAACTTAAATAGAAAAGAAAACAACAAAAATCAAGTTGGTGTTACAATAATATTGGCAAATATGTTTAAGCAGTACTCCAACAAATAGATAAAAACCATGAAATATTATGCACCAGGTAAAATTAGCTTAATAATTTCACAATTGGATTTTAAAATATTTATGAAGACTTTTTAATAAACAAACAATTAATAATAATGATAACTAACCAATTTTGAATTCTTACTATGTATGACTACAATATCACTTGCCATTCCTTATTTAATTGAATCCTCTAAATGATCCTTTGGATAGGGAAATATATTCTCACTTTACAGATGATATAACTATTTAACAGAGAGATTTAGTAGTTTGTATAGAATAAAACAGCAAATAAATATATTATATGGAATAGTTGAATTCTAAAGCCACTGCTTTTACTCATTAAAATAAAGGTACCTTTTTTTTTTTATGTTGAGCCTTCTTTTAATTATTATTATTATTTTTTTGACTGTGTTGGGTCTTCATTTCTGTGCAAGGGCTTTCTCTAGTTGTGGCAAGCAGGGGCCACTCTTCATCGCAGTGTCCGAGCCTCTCACTATTGTGGCCTCTCTTGTTGTGGAGCACAGGCTCTGGACGCACAGGCTCAGTAGTTGTGGCTCACGGGCACAGTTGCTCCACAACATGTGGGATCTTCCCAGACCACGGCTCGAACCTGTGTCCCCTGCATTAGCAGGCAGATTCTCAACCACTGCGTCACCAGGGAAGCCTAAAAGGTACCTTTTTTAGCAACTCAAGGAAAAATTATGAAAGACATATTCAGAATTCCAATATATAATATTTTAAAATAAATATTTTGTGCTTAGAAAAACATCAGCTCAAGTGTATATAGAAAAACTTGAATGCACACCAAACATGGAAAAAATTCACCTTCTCTGATGAAAATGAAGTAATATGAAAATAGTTATAAAAATCCATGACCTGGAGCAAAAGAAAATCCAACAACAACAACAAAAAACACATATAGGGTTTCCCTGGTGGTTCAGTGGTTAAGAATCTGCCTGCCAATGCAACGGACGAAGGTTCGTGTCCTGGTCCACATACCACAGAGCTACTGAGCCCGTATGTCACAAGTACTGAAGCCCAAGTGCCTAGAGCCCATGCTCCACAACAAGAGAAGCCACCACAATGAGAAGGCCATGCACCATGGGCCGCTCATGGGAACTAGGGAAAGCCCGAGTGCAACAACGAAGACCCAACGTAGCCAAAAATAAATAAATAAATAAATAAAATAAATTTTTAAAAAGATATATATATTTGTACATCAAATTACAGAAAATAATATAAGTTAAGTAATATTTAAGAGCATATAATATTATATTAAAATTGAAAGAAAATGAGAACACCATATAGACACAAAATCTTGTGTATTCTTAGAGGAAAATTTATATGCTAGATACTTATATTTAAAAAAATAAAGAGATGTAATGAGTTAAACATTGAAATCACAAAGTTGAAAAAAATTTGAATAAGACCAAGGACTCAAGAAGACAAAAAAAAATGTTGTTAAAGCAGAAATTACTGAAATTATAAAACAAAGAAACTATAAAAGTGATTAATAAAACAATTGTTTAGAGACATTAGATTGTTTATTCTGTAGCATATTGCATATTCTGGATTTATCTGACTGATTCTTCATAGTAATTTTAAACTTATTGTTCTATTTCTTACACTTTCTGTATCAGTCAGGGTTCTATGAGAGGAGAACCAGTTGGAGAGAGAGAGAGACATTTCATCAGTTTTGTTCTTAAGGACTTTCAACAGATTGGACTGAGGGTCATCCACAATATTTAGGATAATATTATTCACTTAAAGTTCACTGATTGTAGATATTAACCATAATTACAATATACCTTCACAGTAACACTTAGTGTTTAATTAAATTACTGGGAACAACAGTTTAGTTACATTGACAACTGAAACAAAGTATCACGGTTTACATTTGCTTTTCAACCTGGCATTTATACACATTTCTTAAAACTGTACTTATTCTCCAAATGAAAACTATGACAGTCATTCTTGTGCATAAAATGATACAACAATCCTGTTTATAACTAACAGCATACAAATTATTTAACTAGAAAAAGATGTTATCAAACATAACTTGAGTCTCTTCTCCTGGCAAAGCCAATTTATTGACACCAGTTTGTGGTGAAGGAAAGTACAGTGGATTTTGCAGGTGCCAAGCAAGGAGTACAGGCAGCTCATGCTCAAAGGACTTGAACTCCCTGAAGGTTTTCAGGGAATGGTTTTTAAAGGCAAACTTTGGGCTGATGCCTGCAGGGTGTGTGACTTTCTTCTGACTGGTTGGTGATGAGGTAACAAGGTGATAATCTAGGAATCTTGTGCTCAGCCTGAAGTTACCATCCTCCACCTGCATGGGGGCCTTAGTTCCTATAGAAGAACCCAGAGATATATGTCAGATTGTTATGTACATCCCTTGAGGAGAAACTAGGAATCTGCATTATCACTGCACTATTGTTTCTTGACTGATCCTCCTTTGTTTCTGCATTCCCTCACTTCCCAAATTAGTAACTAAATCTGCCCTTTGGAACTCAAGGAAGGTCTAGGAGACATTTTTCCTACAAACAAGAAAGGCTTTTGTACCTGGAGGGCCCTGCAGTGTCTTGCTTGGGCTCAGATGCAAAATCCTTGGTTACTGTTCACTCTTCTCCTTGATATCCTGTGACTTAATATTGTAACATAAAGTTAACTCTGATTAATACATCTTATATTAGATGAAAAAGGGATAAGAGAAGGAAGAAAATTAAAAAAAATATTTAATCTATACATACATTCATATATACACATACATGCAAATTCATTAAAAACAAAAAGGAGTAAAATATGTACAATGATTAAGTTATTTATTTCTGAAACTGGTCACATGGTTGTAACTGGTGTTTATAACTACCTTCCTCCACTACTCACTCCATATTCCCATCACCCTCTGTAAACCTCAGATGCTATGGTTCTTTATCTGGTAGGGTCATTCACACCTTAATCCTGAGAGGTCTGAGCTATTAGTCATCCTGCTAAATCAGGTTATAGTTTTCCAATGACTTTAATTATAGGTCATGGTAGTATAAAGAGACACCTTAAGGCACCTCTATATTCCAGACTTAATCTCCTTTACCTCTATGGTGTAGTGGTAGCTTAATTTCCCTTGGTAATCAAGATCACTCACCCCAGCCAGTACACTAATTCCCTTGTTTTCCTGTAAATTTAGAAGGACCACTAGCCCAAAGTAGGCAGATGGCAGTCTTAATTCAGTTCAACAGAATCTTTGTTGTTGTATCTTCTGGTGGAAGCATTCCTCCCTTTGGAAGATAAACCTTTAGATCAGCCGAGAATAGGTTCCAGGGACAGGATGCAAAATTTTGCTGATATATGACTAAGGGTAAGAGTGAATAATGCTGCTACCATTTCCCTCGTTGATTCCTGTACTGGTAAATCCTAGTGTTGGGAGAAATAGCACCTTACATTAGAAGCTGATTTATAGTACAAACAACCTCCTAGAGAACATTGTCCAGCACTACAAGGTATTGCCATCCAGTGGCAACTGTAACTGAGTCTTCAAAAGGCCATTCCACAATTCTCTCAAGCCCACGGTTTCAGTATGTGGGGAATATGATAAGGCCAGTTAATTCCAGGTTAGTTTCTCAATCAGAAGCAATGCTGTGTGGAATACCATGATGTTTGATAAGGAATTATGTAAAACCAGAGACAGCAGATTTGGCTGAAAGGAAGGTAAATCTGTATCAAGAGTAAGCATCTATTGAAGTAAGAACAAAGCACTCACCCTTTCATTATGGAAGTGGTGCAATGGAATCAACCCACCACCAGGTAGCTGACTGATCATCTCAAGGTATGTTTCCATATTAGGGAATTAATGTTGGTTTTGGCTGCTGGTAGACTAAGCACTCAGCAGTGGCTATAGCCAGGTCAGCCTTGGTGAGTGGAAGTCCATGTTGCTGAACCCATGCATGACCTCTATCCTTGCCAACAGGGCCATTTTATTCAGGAGTTCTCTGGGCAATGACAGGAATGACTGAAGAAAGAAGCTGACCTCTCGGAATGAGTCATTCTACTAACTTGATTATTAAAATCTCCCTTTGCTGAGGTCACCCTTTAATGAGAATTCATATGGTACACACGTATCTTCATGATACCTTTTTGGAAATAGGTTCTTTGCAAATGTAATGAAATTAAGATGAGGTTGCATTGGATTAGAGTGGGCCCTATAAGTATTGTTCTTATAAGAAGAGAAAACAGAGACTCAGAAATATACACAGTGGAAAGAGAGTCATGTCATGATGAAAGAGAAGATTAGGGTTATTACGCATCTGCAAAAAAGAATCCCAAGATTTGCCAGCAACCACTAGAAACTAGGAAGAGGAAAGGAAGGATCCTCCTCTGCAGCCTTCAGAGAGAGCGTGGCCTTACTGAAACCTTGATTTTAGACTTCTATCCTCTAGAGCTATGAGAAAATAAAGTTCTGGTGTTTTAAGTCACCTAGTTTGTGAAAATTTGTCACAGTAGCCCTAGGAGACTAATACAGATAGAATTTTATATAAATAAGTTTCATCATTTGATTCTTCTCTTAAAGTATAATTTATATGTACAACCAATAAACCTGATACAGAAGAGGGAACTAGGACAGACCAGGAGTGGATGTGAAGTGACTGGGAATGGGGCAACAAGAAAATGAAGGGGAGTGAAGGGGAAGTGGGGGTTCCACCATGCAAACTGCCATTCTCCGCAGTCCCTCCTGGGGAGAAGGATGTGCCCATGTTTCCCCAGCCTGCCTTATATTAGTTTGCTCTGGTTCCAAAGACAATGTAGTCCCCTGACTAGGCCCCCTACATGACCCACTCAAGTTCAGTCCATATCCAGGTCTTCAGGGAGGAGGGTAAATGTCCTCCAAAAACCTGAGCCCCCAAACTGGGGGCTCCCCCCATGTCTGGCCCATTGTGTTATCTGCCACCCTTTCTGGGTCCTTGGACAGATTGGGGAGCTCCTCCTTGGCTTAAGGGAGTATCATCCAAATATTACTCTTTGTAGGAGAGGTCATTGGTCCCTGGGGGGTGGGTAGATTCCCAACACAAGATGCCTATATGCAGGAAGTAACTGAGACAGTGAACTGTGCCTTTATTCTGAGGTGGAACAGCAATGGAACACCTCCTTTGTTACTGCTCCACCCTCTACTAAGGGTGAGATAGGAAACATGCAGCCACCCTTCCTCCTCCATTCCATGCTCTCAGGGCGCACTGTCCTCCTTCTCTAAAGTCCCTCTCCTCTCTTCAAAGCTCTTTTCCACACCAAAGTTCCTAAAGGCCAGGCAAGGCTAACCCCTACACCCGCCCACTTCTGTAGGAGATGGAGTTTATAGTGCAGGAATAAAAACTATGTAGTCTTCACCTCTTTCTTCTCACAATCATTTATTGGGAAGCTGTGTATGCTTGGCAGTGAGGTGTAAAGGTACTTGGAAGAACCTTCTAACCACCTCCCAACTAGACCTCTTCTCACCAGACCAGTCTTCAAAGCACAGTGGGAAAAGTCCTGGGGGCAGAGAAAGACAAAGGACCCTTCTTGAAGAGAGTTCTAGAGAGGGGCAAAGGAGCTCCTAGCCCAGTAGTGGCCCAAAAGGCGGGGAAGACAGAGGATTGGGGATTCTTTAGTTATCTTGAAATGCAGTTTGCAATATCATTCAAATGATTTATTCTTTACATTTATTTTTCAATGTACAATAGTAATGCGTTGGTTCCATAACAGCTTCCAATGTTGTGCAATTAAGTAGTAACAGAGAAATAAGTAGTTAGATAGAAGACAACTATGTAGTTAGATATTGTATATGTTTGTGTGTGTATAAGAAAAATTAAAATTCTAGTTATTCTTCTTGATGATTCAATACTCTCACCTTTGGACAGAGGCAGATCTTTCAAGATAGTTCTTATGTCCTTTTGATATATTCCCAGGAATGTTCAATAATGTCCCTACTCTTGGGCAAAATAAGATGCCTGGGATTTCCTTGTATATTTTCTTTGTTTGCTTTGCCCCTGACTTAGAAAGGCTTTTGTACCTGGAGGTACAACTGTCTTTTTCATTTTAGTAGGAAATAGATTTTAAATATCACAATTTTGATGCTTCAGGTGTTTATTGCTATTGAATTGTTATTGCTTTTAGGTCTTTCCTAGAAAAAATGTGCATATATATGTATGTCTGTATATGAATACACACACACACATAAGTCTCATTAGAGAATATAAATATCTATGTTCCCCTTTCAGCTGTAAATTTACTCTATTGCATTTATATTTTGTTGTTACATGTATCTCGTTTGTCTAATACTGAACAATGTAATCCCTATTGACATAAATATAACTATATGTTGAATTTATTCTACAATAAACCTCTATAGCTTCAAAATAACATATAATATTCACTGTATGTACTATTGATAATAAGATTATTGAAACCAATTGAAGGATTTTTGTAGCCCTTTTCTTAGAAATATAAATTACTAAAGATGTACATTCAAAATACTGTTTTTGAACACATAAAGTAATTATTTTCCCTGTGTGATTTTACCATCAAGATGATATAAACTAGGTTAATTGGTTTTATTATTTAGGAATTGCTGTGTATGTGTGTGTATTAATTTTACCCTGTTCCTTTTGATTATGCAAAAATATTGAAATAATTCAAAAATCAAAGATATATAAGTTCATTTACAGAAGTAATTTAAAGGTTGAACTCTTCTACTATGTTCATTTCCTCCTTATATAGTGAATTATCTTTTATTTATGTTTGAATTGTATTGACAGTGTTTACATGTTGATACATATAAGCACCAGTGTATATTTATTCATCTCCCTATTCTCATAAAACTAACAAAATGTAAATACCATTTAACATCCTGTATTTTTGTATATAGTTAGGGATCACTCCTTATTGGTATTTACATATTTTCTCATCCTTTTTTTACACTTGCACATCACACTACTTTGTGGCTATACCATTTGTTGTTCAATGTATTTTTTTTTCTGAGAGATTTGAGAGCTGTTTTTAGTCATTGTTTAGTTCAGTAGTACTACCAAGAATAACTTTAGGCATATATAACTCAATAAATTGTAGTTTTTTTTAAATAGAGTACCAAAACTAAGATTGCTAGATCAAAGGGAAATATACATATAATTTCATTGGATGTTGATAAATATTCCTGTGAAGACATCTTAATGTTTTGAAAGTCAGCATATACAGAGGGTACATTACCAAACTTTTAAGTTTTTGATACATGTGAAATTGTATCTTAGTGAAATTGTGAACATGCATTCTCTTGAATAATAGTGACCATTTTTTCCTATTCATAGTCATTTGCATTGATTCACCTGAGAACTAGTAGTTTTATAAATTTCAAAGATTTTTCAATTATGCTATGTTTTTCTTCTGTTCTTTATATGTCCAGATATTAATACTCTGCAAATGATAAGATTAGTGAATTATTTGTTTTTGTGTTGTTTGTTTGTAATTTATCTTTTCAGTTTTGCAATGATCAAACCAGTATGTTCAATACAGCAACACCAGATATTTTTTTAAGTAATTAATTTATTTTTTAACTGAGTCTTTGCTGCTGCACATGGGCTTTCTCTAGTTGTGTCGAGCAGGGGTTACCTTTCATCGCTGTGTGCAGGCTTCTCATTGTGGTGGTTTTTCTTGGTGTGGAGCACAGGCTCTAGGTGCATGGACTTCAGTAGTTGTGGCACAAGGGCTCAGTAGTTGTGGCTCACGGGCTCCAGAGTGCAGGCTCTGTAGTTGTGGCACATGGGATTAGTTGCTCTGCAGCATGTGGGATCTTCCTGGGCCAGGGCTCGAACTTTGTCCCCTGCATTGGCAGGCAGATTCTTAACCACTGCACCACCAGGGAAGTCCCCAGATATTTTCATATAATAAAATCTATAATAACAGGTAAAATGTTTCTATATAATGCTAAAATGTATTTTGAATCTCCAAAACAGTGGAATTTGTATACACAATTTAGTAAACTATTTGATATGGGAATATTTTTAAATGAATCTTAAGAAAACTAACTCTTTATGAAATCAAATTTTAGAAATTCTGGATTAAAGAGATTTTTGCTCCTTTGTTTGCCTATCTTTTATATCAGGTCTTCTTAATCAAAAAATGAGAAAATGAACAACTTTGTATGTTTTCTACTTCTGCTTTAACAAATGACTACAAACTTGCTGGTTCAAATCAAAACAAATGTACTGTCTTACAGTTCTGTAGGATAGAAGTACAACAAAGGTCTCATTGAGTTAAAGTCAAAGTGGAGGCTAGACTACGTTCTTTTCTGGAGAATCTGGGTGAAAAGTCATTTCCTTACTATTTCCAACTTCAGATCTGCCCGCTATTCCTTGGTTTGTGGCCCCCTTCCTCCACCTTCACAACCAGCAGCATTGCATCTGTGACCAATCTTTCATAATCACTCTTCTAATAACCACAGTTGGGAATGGTCCTCTGCTTGTAAGGACTTATAATTAGTTTGGCTCACAGAAAATCCAGACTATCTCCTCATCTGAAATATCTTATTTCCCCACATTAGATAAAAACTTCATAGGTTCCAGGGATGAATGTTCAGGCATTTTGGTAGGTGAGTGGCATTATTCTTCCTACCATAACATCTAATTGTAATTATATTTCCAGTTAACCTAACAAGACAAAATGATTTGATTATCATGCTTAGTGCATTTATTTATTTTTTGTTATATGTATCCTCAAATATTCTTCCTGTGAAATAGAAGTGTAGATTCTAAACCTGAATTAAGTCCTTAGTTTACTAAATTTCCAACGTGTTCTGTAACATATATTCCTTTTTGTATACATGACACTCACATAAGAATAACTTTCTTATCTCATACTTTTAATCATTATTTAAATTTTAACTATTAAAACAAGTTTTTCATACCATACACTATATTTATTTATATTACATAAGTATATCTGTTATATTTCATAAATATATCCATTATATTTACTTTTCATGTACCATTGTGAGTGTAGTTAGTTAAGTGCTATGATAATTTTTCTCTTTTCTTCTCAGCATGACCAACTTAAATTTGACTTGATTACAGTTTTGAGAGCTATGGCTTTTTACACTAGGAGCTACAAAATACACTTAGAAATTCAGGTTGAACATAATTTATTTTCCATTTAATTTACAAGTGTAAATTCCATGAGTCATAAATTATGTACCACTGAGGCTCAATTTCATAAAATACAACACATGAGTCCAATTAAAAATGAAAAGATAAAGTTATAAGTATCTTAAATGATTAAGCGATTGTCAGAGGATGGTGGAAAGCTAAAATTGGAAATTAGGTTGTTCTATTGTTATTTGACCTATTATCTCCAGCATTAAATCATTTTCCTTCTGGCTTTCATTTCTAGGCCCACATAGTAAAATAGAAAAAAAAAAAGTTTCACAGACAAGTTTGGGGCAGTTTAAAATATGAATGTAAAATAATATATATTTTTAAAAGTCAAGAAAATATGCAACATGAGTTTGAGTTAAAATTGAGGTGAGTTTGTGTGTAACTAACAACATCAATGACAATAAAACCACTACAACATAAGTTAGAAACTGCAAGGGGGATTTGAATCCTGTTCTGATCTCTGTAGTGTAATAAACCTGGGTGCTGGTGAGTGGGTTTGAACGTTTTAAGCAGATGGCTTCCAGAGAAAACAATGAAAGGATTTCTGGTGTAAAACACTCTATCTCTTTCCTTGCCCACACGTTGGCACACAACATGCCAGACTTCGTAGTGACATTAGAGTCATAGAAGTTCAGCCTAGCACTGAGGATGAATAAAAATACATGCCAGTCAATGATTTTATCTTCAGGCTTCACTCCTTTGATATCTAGCTCTCAACATATCCTGTGCAGATGGATGAATACCAGGAAAAATATTTTTTTTTCAAATGGAGCTTTTCTTAAAGAAATAAAATTTAAACTTTGGGCTAAATTGTTAGCTTCAATGCAGAAGAAACATGATTCTTTGGTTTTGTGGTACCTGGGCTCTCTGTTAGGCATCATCTCTTTGCTTTTCTGAAAATCACTTTATGTGAATCATACTAGGGCCTGCCTTTATCCTTTCTCCAATATCCTTCATCAAAAGAACAGTTAAGGAGGAGCTTCAAGATGGCGGAAGAGTAAGACGTGGAGATCACCTTCCTCCCCACAAATACATCAAAAATACATCTACACGTGGAACAACTCCTACAGAACACATACTGAATGCTGGCAGAAGACCTCAGACCTCCCAAAGGGCAAGAAACTCCCCACGTACCTGGGTAGGGCAAAAAAAAAAAAGAGACAAAAGAGTAGGGATGGGACCTGCACCAGTGGGAGGGAGCTGTGAAGGAGGAAACGTTTCCACACACTAGGAAGGCCCTTCACAGGTGGAGACTGTGGTTGACGGAGAGGGGAAGCTTTGGATCCACAGAGGAGAGCACAGCAACAGGGGTGCGGAGGGCAAAGTGGAGAGATTCCCACACAGAGGATCGGTGCTGGCCAGCACTCACCAGCCCGAGAGGCTTCTCTGCTTCCCTTCTCTTCGGGCAGGGGCTGGGAGCTGAGGCTCGGGCTTGAGTCAGATCCCAGGGAGAGGACTGTGGTTGGCTGAGTGAACACAGCCTGAAACGGGCTAGTGCACCACAGCTAGCCAGGAGAGAGTCTGGGAAAATATTTGGAGTTGGCTATGGGACAAGAGACATTTTCTTGCCTCTTTGTTTCCTAGTGCACGAGGAGAGAGGATAAAGAACACCACCTAAAGGAACTCCAGAGATGGGTGGGAGCCGCAGGTAACAGAGCAGACGCCAGAGAAGGGCATGGGATGCTAAGGCTACTGCTGCAGTCACCAAGAATCCTGTGCGCAAGGACAGGTCACTATCCACACCACCCCTCCCAGGAGCCTGTGCAACCCACCACTGCCAGTGTCCCGTGATCCATGGACAACTTCCCTGGGAGAACACACAACACGTCTCATGCTGGTGCAATGTTACGGTGGCCTCTGCTGCCACAGGCTCAGCCTACACTCCGTACATCTCTCTCCCCCAGGCCTGAGTGAGCCAGAACCCCCGAATAAACTGCTCCTTTAACCCCGTCCTGTCTGAGCGAAGAACAGATGCCCTCAGGCCACCTACATGCAGAGGTGGGTCCAAATCCAAAGTTGAACCCCAGGAGCTGTGTGAACAAAGAAGAGAAAGAGAAATCACTCCCAGTAGCCTCAGGAGCAGTGGATTAAATCTCCACAATCAACTTGATGTACCCTGCATCTGTGGAATACCTGAAGAGACAATGAATCAACCCAAATTGAGGGGGTGGACTTTGGGGTCAATGACATATATAGAGCTTTCAGGTTTTCTCTTTTTGTGAGTGTGTATGTGTAAGCTTCTGTGTATGATTTTGTCTGTATAGTTTTGCTTTTACCATTTGTCCTAGGGTTCAGTCTGTCCATGTTTTGTTTGCTTTTTTTAGTATAGTTTTTAGTGCTTGTTATCATTGGTGGATTTGTTTTTTGGTTTGGTTGCTCCCTCTTTCTTTCTTTTTTTTATTACTTAAAAAATTTTTCTTAATAATTAGTTTTTTATTTTAATAACTTTAATATTTTATATTATTTTATTTTTTCATTCTTTCTTTTCTTTCTCCCTTTTATTCTGAGCCATGTGGATGACAGGCTCTTGGTGTTTCAGCCAGGCATCAGGGTTGTGCCTCTGAGGTGGGAGAGCCAAGTTCAGGACACAGGTCCTCAAGAGACCACCCAGCTCCACAAAATATCAAATGGCAAAAATTACCGAGAGATCTCCATCTCAATGCCAAGACCCAGCTCCACCCAATGACCAGCAAACTACAGTGCTGGACACCCTATGCCAAACAACTAGCAAGACAGGAACACAAGTCCATCCATTAGCAGAGAGGCTGCCTAAATTCATAATAAGGCCACAGATGCTCCAAAAATCACCACCAGAGGTTGACCTGCCCACCAGAAAGATAAGGTCAAGACTCATCCACCAGAACAGAGGCACTACTCCCCTCCACCAGGAGGTCTACACAACCCACTGAACCTAGTATAGACACTGGGTACAGACACCAAAAATAAGGGGAACTATGAACTTGAAGCCTGCAAGAAGGAGACTCCAAACACAGTAACTTAAGGAAAATGAGAAGATGGAGAAACACACAGCAGATGAAGGAGCAAGGCAAAAACCCACTAGACCTAACAAATGAAGAGGAAATAGTCAGTCAACCTGAAAAAGAATTCAGAATAATGATAGTAAAGATGATCCAAAATCTTGGATATAGAATGGAGAAAATAGAAGAAACTTTTAACAAGGACTAGAAAAATTAAAGAGTAAAGAACAGAGATGAACAACAAAATAAATAAAATTAAAAATTCTCTAGAAGGGATCAATAGCAGAATAACTGAGACAGAAGAATGGATAAGTGACCTGGAAGATAAAATAGTGAAAATAACTATTGCAGAGAAGAATAAAGAAAAAAGAATGAAAAGACTTGAGGACAGTCTTAAAGACCACTAAGACAACATTAAACACACCAACATTTGAATTATAGGGATCCCAGAACAAGAAGATAAAAAGAAAGGGACTGAGAAAATATTTGAAGATATTATAGTTGAAAACTTCCCTAATATGGGAAAGGAAATAGTTAATCAAGTCCAGATAACACAGAGGTCCCATACAGGATAAATCCAGGGAGATATATGCTAAGACAAATATTAATCAAACTATCAAAATTAAATACAAAGAAAAAATATTAAAAGCAGCAAGGGAAAAACAACAAATAACACACAAGGAAATCCCCATAAGGTTAACAGCTGATCTTTCAGCAGAAACTCTGAAAGCCAGAGGGGAGTTGCAAGACATATTTAAAGTGATAAAGGAGAAAAACCTACAACCAAGATTACTCTACCCAGCAAGGATCTCATTCAGAACTGATGGAGACATTAAAACCTGAACAGACAAGCAAAAGCTAAGAGAATTCAGCACCACCAAACCAGCTTTACAAAAATTGCTAAAGGAATATCTCTAGGCTGGAAACACAAGAGAAGGAAAACACCTACTATAACAAGCACAAAACAATTAAGAAAATGGTAAGAGGATCATACATATCGATAATTACCTTAAATGTAAATGCATTAAGTGTTCCAACCAAAAGACACAGACTGGCTGAATGGATACAAAAACAAGACCCGTATATATGCTGACTACAGGAGACCAACTTGATACCTAGGGACACATACAGACTGAAAGGGAGGGGATGGAAAAAGATATTCCATGCAAATGAAAATCAAAAGAAAGCTGGAGTAACAATTCGCATATCAGACAAAATAGACTTTAAAACACAGTCTACTACAAGAGACAAAGAAAGAAACTACATAATGATCAAGGGATCAATCCAAGAAGAAGATATAACAATTGTATATATTTATGCACCCAACATAGGAACACCTCAATATATAATGCAAATGCTAACAGCCATAAAATGGGAAATCAACAGTAACACAATTGAATTAGGGGACTTTAACACCCCACTTTCACCAATGGACAGATCATCAAAAATGAAAATAAATAAGGAAACACAAGCTTTAAATGATACATTAAACAAGATGGACTTAATTGATATTTATAGGACATTCCATCCAAAAACAACAGAATACACATTCTTCTCAAGTGCTCATGGAACATTCTCCAGGATAGATCATACCATGGGTCATAAATCAAGCCTTGGTAAATTTAAGAAAATTCAAATCGTATCAAATATCTTTTCCAACAACAATGTTATGACTAGATATCAATTACAGGAAAAAATCTGTAAAAAATACAAACACATGGAGGCTAAACGATACACTTGTTAATAATCAAGAGATCACAGAAGAAATCAAAGAGCAAATCAAAAAATACTTACAAAAAAATGACAATGAAAACATGATTACCCAAAACCTATGGGATGCAGCAAAAGCAGTTCTAATATGGAAGTTTATAGCAATACAATCCTACCTCAAGAAAGAAGAAACATCTCAAATAAAAAACCTAACTTTACACCTAAAGCAATTAGAGAAAGAAGAAAAGAAAAACCACAAAGTTAGCCAAAGTAAATAAATCATAAATATCAGATCAGAAATAAATGAAAAAGAAATGAACGAAACGATAGCAAAGATCAATAAAACTAAAAGCTGGTTCTTTGAGAAGATAAACAAAATTGATAAACCATTAGCCAGATGCATCAAGAAAAAAAAGGGAGAAGACTCAAATCAACAGAATTAGAAACGAAAAAGGAGAAGTAACAACTAACACTACAGAAACACAAAAGATCATGAGAGATAACTAAAGCAACTCTACGCCAATAAAATGGACAACCTGGGGCTTCCCTCATGGCACAGAAGTTGACAGTCCACCTGCCGATGCAGGGAACATGGGTTTGTGCCCCGGTCCAGGAAGATCCCACATGACGTGGAGCAGCTAGGCCCTTGAGCCATGGCCGCTGAGCCTGTGCGTCCAGAGCCTGTGCTCCGCAAAGGGAGAAGACACAACAGTGAGAGGCCCACACATTGCATAAGAAAAAAAAAAAAGGACAACCTGGAAGAAATAGACAAATTCTTAGAAATGCGCAACATTCTGAAACTGAACCAGGAAGAAATAGAAAATATGAACAGACCAGTCACAAGCATTGAAATTGAAACTGTTATTAAAAAGCTTCCAAGAAAAAAAAGCACAGGACCAGATGGCTTCACAAGTAAATTCTATCAAACATTTAGAGAAGAGCTAACACCTATCCTTCTCCAAATCTTCCAAACTATAGCAGAGGGAGGCACACTCCCAAATTCATTCTACAAGGCCACCAGCACCCTGATACCAAAACCAGACAAAGATGTCACAAAGAAAGAAAACTACAGGCCAATATCACTGATGAACATAGATGCAAAAATCCTCAACAAAATACTAGAAAACAGAATCCAACAGCACATTAAAAGGATAATACTCCATGATCAAGTGGGTTATACCCCAGGAATGAAAGGCTTCTTCAATATACACAAATCAATCAATGTTATCCACCATATTAACAAAGTGAAGGAGAAAAAACATATGATCATCTCAATAGATGCAGAAAAAGCTTTTGACAAAATTCAACACCAATTTATGATAAAAACCCTGCAGAAAGTAGGCATAGAGGGAACTTTCCTCAACATAATAAAGGCCATATATGAAAAACCCGCAGCCAACATCATCCTAAATGGTGAAAAATTGAAACCATTTCCACTAAGATCAGGAACAAGACAAGGTTGCCCACTCTCACCACTCTTATTCAACATAGTTTTGGAAGTTTTAGCCACCACAATCGGAGAAGAAAAGGAAATAAAAGGAATCCAAATCAGAAAAGAAGAAGTAAAGCTGTCACTGTTTGCAGATGACATGATACTATACATAGAGAATCCTAAAGATGCTGCCAGAAAGCTACTAGAACTAATCAATGAATTTGGGAATGTAGCAGGATACAAAATTAATGCACAGAAATCTCTTGCATTCCTTTACACTAATGATGAAAAATCTGAAAGTGAAATTAAGAAAACTATCCCAGTTACCATTGCAACAAAAAGAATAAAATATCTAGGAATAAGCCTGACTAAGGTGACAGAAGACCTGTATGCAGAAAATTATAAGACACTGATGAAAAAATTAAAGATGATACAAAAAGGTGGAGAGATATACCATGTTCTTGGATTGAAAGAATCAATATTGTTAAAATGACTATACAACCCAAAACATTATATAGATTCAGTGCAATCCCTATCAAACTACCACTGGCATTTTTCACAGAACTAGAACAAGAATTTTCACAATTTGTATGGAAACACCAAAGACCCCGAATAACGAAAACAATCTTGAGAATGAAAAATGGAGCTGGAGGAATCGGGCTCCCTGACTTCAAACTATACTACAAATCTACAGTAATCAAGACAGTGGGGTATTGGCACAAAAACAGAGATATAGAACAATGGAACAGGATAGAATGCCCAGAGATTAACCCACGAACATATGGTCACCTTATCTTTGATAAAGGAGGGAAGAGTATACAGTGGAGAAAAGACAGCCTCTTCAGTAAGTGGTGCTGGGAAAACTGGATAGCTACATGT
Organism: Hyperoodon ampullatus; assembly: GCF_949752795.1. NCBI lineage: Eukaryota > Metazoa > Chordata > Mammalia > Artiodactyla > Ziphiidae > Hyperoodon > Hyperoodon ampullatus. Next base: position 35,387,401 of record NC_136929.1, on the reverse strand, counting down.
AAAAGAATGAAATTAGAACACTCCTTAACACCATACACAAAAATAAACTCAAAATGTATTAAAGATCTAAATGTAAGGCCAGACACTATCAAAATCTTAAAGGAAAACATAAGCAGAATACTCTATGACATAAATCACAGCAAGATCCTTTTTGACCCACCTCCTAGAGAAATGGAAATAAAAACAAAAATAAACAAATGGTACCTAATGAAACTTAAAAGCTTTTGCACAACAAAAGAGACCATAAGCAACATGAAAAGACAGCACTGAGAATGGGAGAAAATATTTGCAAATGAAGCAACTGACAAAGGATTCATCTCCAAAATTTACAAGCAGCTTATGCAGCTCATTATCAAAAAACAAACGACCCAATCCAAAAATGTGCAGGAGACCTAAATAGACATTTCTCCAAAGAAGATATACAGATTTCCAACAAACGTATGACAGAATGCTCCACATGATTAATCATTAGAGAAATGCAAATCAAAATTACAATGAGATATCATCTCACATCAGTCAGAATGGCCATCACCAAAAAATTTAGAAACAAAAAATGCTGGAGATGTTGTGGAGAAAAGGGAACTCTCTTGCAGTGTTAGTGGTAATGTAAATTGATACAGCCACTATGGAAAACTGTATGGAGTTTCCTTAAAAACTAAAAATAGAAGTACCATATGACCCAGCAATCCTACTACTGGACATATACCCTGAAAAACCATAATTCAAAAATAGTCATGTACCAAAATATTCATTGCAGCTCTATTTACAGTAGCCAGGACATGGAATCAACCTAGGTGTCCACCAACAGATGAATGGATTAAGCAGATGTGGCACATACATACAATGGAATATTACTCAGCCATAAAAAGAAACGAAATTGAGTTATTTGTAGTGAGGTGAATGGACCTAGAGTCTGTCATACAGAGTGAAGTAAGTCAGAAAGAGAAAAATAAATACCATATACTAACACATATATATGGAATCTAAAAAAAGAAAAAAAAAGGAAAAGAATGTTCATGAAGAACCTAGGTGCAAGATGGGAATAAAAACATAGACTTACTAGAGAATGGACTTGAGGATACGGGGAGGGGGGAAGGGTAAGCTGGGAAAAAGTGAGAGAGTGGCATGGATATATATACACTACCAAATGTAAAATAGACAGCTAGTGGGAAGCAGCTGCATTGCACAGAGAGATCAGCTCAGTGCTTTGTGACCATCTGGAGGGGTGGGGTAGGGAATGTGTGAGGGAGGGAGATGCAAGAAAGAAGAGATATGGAGACATATGTATATGTATAACTGATTCACTTTGTTATAAAGCAGAAACTAACACACCATTGTAAAGCAATTATACTCCAATAAAGATGTTAAAAAATAGAACAGTTAATACCTCTACTAGAATATGCACTTCAAGACCAAAATAATAAAATACCTTGGAATAAAAAACATGCAAATAATCAACAGTATATGCTCTGCAAATTGAAACTGTTGGAGCAGATATGCTAAAAATAAAGATGTTAAATATTTTTAAGAAAATAGCAACATGTACATATGTATAATGTTCCATAATTTCCATATGTATAAAGTTCCAAATGAAACATAAATACAAACCTGCTCCAGGAATGTTAAAATATAAATTTAAACCATGCATTATAATAAAAATATAAACTTCTGGATTTTCCAGGGAAAAAGAAATGGTCATGCAGAAAAGGATAAGGTCTGATTAGATTCAGCTTTTTAAATTGAAGTAGAAAATTATTTTTAAAAATGTAAATTAATTTGTATTTAAAAGAAAATCATTAGAAATTAGAATTACATCTCCTGCCATATTTTCTTTCACTTATATAAATATTTTCAAAGCTATATTAACATTGTTGTTCTATACAAAGTTCCACATTTAAACTAAAAAATGAGAATGCATATCTCTAAAAATACTACTTCATATAAAACCATATAAAGTATAATCTATGTTAACATAAGTTTGCTATAAAGTAAAGAAGAGGACAAGAGATAGGACTTTAATAGAATATTCCTTCTTCTGGAGAAGATATATATAATTATAAATGAGATATGAATGTAAGCAGCTCTTTTGCCCCTTTCCTGTTTGTCTATTTCTGTTCCTCTTAAACCTTAATTATAATACTGAGATCACTAGGTAACATTTAACATAACTCCTGACCTATGCTCTACTGAATGTACAGAATGCCTTGTCTAAACTTTTGATTATTTTCCTAGATTAAAAGAAGTAGGAATGAAGAAGTAAGTAAATAATGATCAGCTCTGCACCCCCAGCAGTCCCCTCAGCAATCCTGCAAGCAGACCACGTGGATGAGAAAACCTGTGAAGAAAGATCCTGAGGAGGCAGCCAGCCTTCACACAGTGGAAAATGCTGTAGACCTTGACTTCCTGCCTTGACAACTCACTGAGATTCTTTCCCCTTTTTTCCTTTGAAAACTGTCATGGGCAAGCAGAATCTTCTGACTTGGTTTGGGACACAAGGCCATCTTCTCCCAGTTTGCTGGCACCCTGAATAAAGCAATGTTTCTTTTCTACCAACACTTGCCTCTCTAGTGTTGGCTTTAGAGAGGTGAGCAGTCGAACCTGAGTTCGGTGACATGAAGATCAGTTGGAAATCATGACATGGGTCTTAATTTAAGAATTGTATTTTATAACAAATATTTTATGCATATATTTTAAACATGCTGAAGATAACTCAATATGGCAGAAAGTGAGAAATGTGAAAAATAGAAATACCAAAGAAAAATGATAGTATAGTAGAATTAAAATAAAAATAATAAAGTTAAAACTATAACTCCTAATAAAATAGATGTTAAATTAATATAATGCATTGTGTTCACAAGTCATAACCTCAAACAGCATTATACAACACGCAGAATATGTTCTTTGTAAACAATAAGTTTAAAACAATGAAAAAATCAGGAATAAACCTTAATAGTCAAAATAACTTTGTTGAAAATATGAGATATTTGTGAACTAAAAATTTTCTTAGGAATAAATACTAACATCATATATGTATATATAATTATATATATATATATGAATATATAATTTAAGGAAGAAAAATATAGAAATAGTCATATATGATAAAACAAAGAATAGACAAAGAATATCTAACCATTATACATAAGTATATAAAAAATATAGCACTGAAATATAAATGCAACAACTGACAAATTTAAATAATGAAGGGGCTCAGAATTAGTATCCCCAAGATGTGTCACTTCGATATGTGGATTATTTTGAGCTGAACATAATGGAGGCCCAGAAGACTCAGGAAGAGCTTTTTACCTCCCCCTCAATTGCCTAAAAGAATTTAGATAAGAGGCCTAAGAGAGAGAATGATTACCAAATATAACTTTCATCTGAATGACCTATCTGCATGACCAGGCAGACATCTAATTATGAAACATCTGCTATTCTTATTTTCCTCTGAATTACCCTTCTACCCTTTGAAGCCCCAGGCCCCTATCCTATTCCTCAGCTCAGGGTGACATATAAGCTTCAATTGCCCGAATTGTCCTTGGGTCTCATATTCTTATGGGACTCCTGTATGTGTGTAATTAAATTTGTTTTTTTTTTCTCTGTTAATCTGTCTTATGTCAATTTAATTAATAGACCAGACAAAAGAACCTAGAAGGTAAAAGAAAATGTTTCCTTCCCTACAATACATACATTAGTATTTGTAGCAGAATATTTTGGTTCATCCAACTCAGAAACTAATAGATCCACTGATGAAAAATAAGCTTTGATATTAAAAACCTAAACAAAATAAGTATAAATTTTAAAGCTAGAAAGATAATATCATAAATTAAAAATAAATGTCCAAGAGAGAATATTTTCTTCTAAAGCATTTTGGAGAAATATAACTAAAAGCAAATTCTCTTCCCAAACCAGAAATCCTCTTCACATAGGTAGGAGAGAAAGAAAACACTCATTATTAAATAACCATTAAACCAGAATGTGATGCATATCACAGGAAATCCTCTCAGAGTTTGCCAAGACAGAAAGAAATCTCACCCTTTCATATAACTAGTCACATACAACCTATCACAGACGTGTTTCCAGATAAACAATAACTAGTTCTCAAGTAACGGAACTTGGCAGCACCATTTCTCACACATAGTTCATCCAAAATTCACCTGGTAACTTGGGTGACCACTTGTGTTAGTTAATTGGCTTTATCCAGAGAAGAAATAAACTTCTCATTTGTTTATGACAGGAAGTAGTTTTGCAACTTGGAATTATGTTCCCAAGGAAGGCTCCTACCCACCAACAGACAGGAAAAGATCTGGGTGCTATATTCCTTGAAGTTTACATTTCGATAAGATGGTTCATGAGTTCCTGAGGAAGGCATTCCTTGGTCTTAAAGCTGACAAAAGGTCTATCTAGTTTTCAAAATGATTTCAAAGAGAGGAGAACGTACTTAGAATTATACATTTTCTAAATAAGAAGCTCTAACAAAAAAGGAGGGAAGAGGAATTTCTTTCCTTATTTTCTACAGGAAGAATTAAGCCTCCATTTTTAATTGTCTTTTGCCCTTACAGCATAAAGAATATTTTTATACAAAGAGAACATATTGAGGATATATTAGGGTATGAAAATGACCTCAAAAATGTTCAAATAATCTCTATCATTTGCTTAAACTATGTTATCTCAGAATAATGAATTGTAATAATAGATTAATAACAAAGGTATATCTGAAAATGTTCCATATTTTGAAAATTAAAGTGTACAGTTTTAAGTAATACTCAGGTTAAAAAAAGAGGAAATGGTAAGATTGTTGAACAATAATCAGTAACGAGGTTGCAAAGAACAAAGAACATTATTGAGGGGGGGCGTTCTTATGTATTGAAATTTGGGAGACCCAGATTCTGTAAAACTGAAAGTGTTCCATGGAAGAGAGTCAGTGACTAATAAAGGGAAAAGGCACAATGTTGCTCAAGAATTATGATGAATCCTGCCACAAGAAAGAAAATATTTGTCCTTAAGGGATAGGCCATCACAAATTATTTTAGGGTAAGGATTTGGTAAGCATCTTGAGTTTCTAGACTATTAGGCCCCACTGTTCTGGATGCTTACTTTAGGACAGGAAGTGGTCAAAGTTCAGATTCCATCTGAGTTGAAACATGCATACGTATTACAGAATTGGTCGACTGGAGTCCTAGCCAGGGAGGTTCTTTTTCTGATCAGATTCATGCAGTCAATAAAAAAAAACAATGCTAAGACTGGAACAGCACAAGCTTTATTCAATAGCCAAGAATGGAGAAGCAGGACACTAGTTTGCAAATCAACTTCTCAGCCCAATTGGGATGGAGACACCCAATATATAGGAGGAAGGTAAAAATGAGGGAAATGGAAAGAGTGGGAAGAATATTCATGACTTATCCCAGAATAGGGGTGACATTTGGACCCATAAGTCATGGCAATTGTTAACTATCATGGTGCTGGTAGGTATGTCATTTAGCATGCTAATGTATTACAATGAGTGTATAATGAGGCTGAAGGTCTACTGGAATTTAAATCTTCCATCATCTTGAGCCTAGTTTATTCTAACCAGTTCTTGTTTTTCTCTTTTCAGCCTCCTTCTCCTCCTGAAACTTAGATAAGAGTAATTGCTTTCCATTCAAGAAAGTGGTAAGATTCTGGGACAAACTTGGTAACAAAGTCACACTTCCTCAACGGCCTCCCAGGTATATTATGGAGAGCTATCTTAGCAATACCAACTCCATTTTTATTTTACTTTTACAAAGTTTTAAAGTAAATTAAGAAAAGCTTAGAACTGATTAATACTAGCCTACAAAGCAAGACTGGTGTAACCCAGCTAAGGCAAAATAATACTGATTAGCTTTACTTTTTTTATTATGAAAAATGTTTTTTTTTTAACGCTCAGAATTTAACTGAAAAAGGAATAAAGCAATAGAGTAATCCACAGGAAAAATGGAGATATTAACATTAAATATAAAAGACAAAATCAATAATCTTGAGAAAAATAAAAACAAATAAAAAATAATAAATTTGAGTTATTTGAAAATAAAAGAGCACTTTGACAACACTAATGATATTATCACATTATACATTTTATGTATTATATAGATATTACCTATGTAAAAGTACAGAAATAAAAAGACATAATTTTATATGATAAAATGTTAAACTATATAAGTGTTAAAATGTTTTGAACCACTTTCACTAATATTTTTGAAAATCTAGATTAAATGGATAAATTCTTAGAAACATACAAATCAGAATAAGAAGAAATAGAGAAATTGAAAATAACTATTAAAATTAAATGGTAGGAAATAACCTTTTAATAACAATAAACTGAAATTGTTTAACCAGGGGATAGTATCAAACTTTTGAGCAATATATTATTCCTGTCTTATTTTAGTTGTTCCTGAATATATACAATAAAACAAGTGGCTTTTTTGTTTTTGTTTTTAGAGGCCAGATTAATCTCTATTTACTCAGTTAAGCCTATCCCAAATGGAAAAACAACATATTAGTTGCCCATTTAGTATATAAGAGCAAAATGATAAATTTCTAAATGACATACTGGAGTAATTCAACAGTGCAGTTTTTAAAGAAATATATTTTGAGGTGGAGATCCAGATTTTATGAGGCTTGAAGAATTTGCTACTTATGGGTTTCTTTTTAAGAAAAAAAATACATATGAGAAGAAATTATTTTGAATGAGCACAGAAATCAAAATAATCACAAATTTTAGAGAGCTGAAAAATACCACACTTTCTTTTAGTTTACATTTTTACTTCCCTAAGACATTTACCATCATATGTGTATTTTAGCATGACCATTAATTTATTTAAAAATTCACAAATATTCTTTTAAAAATATGTATATATCAAATGTGTTTTAAAATTTCCCTATACTGCATTTGCCTACATATTTCCACATATTTGTATAATCAAACTACTCTTTCATAGCCTGAATTTATTTATTAATGAATATAGATAGATATTTCATCACCAAACATTTTTATCTTCAGGCAGTTTTTCTGTGTCAGTAGCAATCTCACATGGCACTTAATTTGGAACTGGTGACTTTGTCAGAACAAATTGTGCCAGCTATGCTAAATTGTATTTGATACATTGAGATGCATATACATGAGATTTCACATACAGACATACTATTTGTTTATATTCCTTGCCCTCTCCAAATAAATATATAGTCTATTTACCATGATTCATATTATAAAAGAAAATTTGGTGAATATACACTGTACTACCAAATATGTTTCTGACAAAGGAGAACTTTCACTTTGAATAGGAATCAATAAAAAACATATATTCCTCCTAGGATTTTATATATCTAGTGACTGGAGAAAAAAAAATCTGTGTACGTTTTCTGACTCTGTAGTTTTCAGATCATGCAGGGCTGAGTGACATAAGTCACAGTCATCTTTCAATACCTCCCACTTATTCGTGTCATGATGCCAGATGAGACCGGACAGTGGGAAGATTTCTACAGGAAAATTACCAGTGAGATCTGAATGATACTTAGAAATAACTAGGACCTCCTCACATGACAATAACATGTCTGCCTCCAGCAATAATTATCATCCACATAAATATGTCTGTTAAACTGCAGCTAAATATGATAGCAACAAAACTGAGTAACCATCAGTGGGAAGAACATATATAGATATATAATGTAGGGAAGCAAATTTGTCACCCCAAAATGTATCTTTGGCATGCAGATTTTTTCAAGCTGCAAACTATCAAGGCCCAAAAACTCAGGAAAAATCTTCCATCTTCCTTTAACTACCTAAAAGGTTTTAGATAGAGGACATATTCCAAGAATAAAGCTAGCACCAGAGATATTTGCAAAGAATATGGGCTAGGTGTGGTGGAGGCCTAGAGATCAAAGCCCACTCTGTGTCCCATTGTCTCTGCATGGCCCAACTAACATTTGCTTATCAAACATTTGCTTTTTCATTTCCATGTGAATTGCCTTCTTCCCCTTGAAATCCTAAACCACTACCCCCAACTCTTTTGTTTTTAGCTGAAGATAGTATTGAAGGTAAGTATTTTGGCCATTTTTTCAAGTTATTTAGTTTTCCTGGGTCTCTTCCATGTAATACATGTAATTAAACATTTTCTCCTGTTAATTTGTCTCATTCCAATTTAATTCTTAGACTAGCCAGAAAAAACTAGAAGGGTAGAGAAAATTTCTTCCTCTTTGACAGTATCATGTAATTCTATATTATTGGTTAGAAGCCATGGAAAAGACATAAACATAAACGCATTTTCATATAAATAAAAAAATATATTTTAAAAGAACACAATAGCAAGTATCCTCATGAACACATTACAATAATTGTCCATGTGAAGAAAATAAATGGAAGTGGAAAATCAAATTTAAAATGAACTGATATAGAAATAAACCAGGAAGAGGACAGTGATGAAAATGTTCAATGACATAAGGGTCAATGATTAGAAGAATTTTCAGATTCCGAGTACCTAAAAAGGATATCCATTAAAAAATAAATACACACATAAACAAGGAAAGATCCTTTCAAAATATAAAAAATGCTTTCAGTATTGTCTCCCTATGCCTTTTCTTTTGTCATAGAATAAAATATTTCCTAGCTTTACCTTTGCCTTCAAAAACCATTACTGAATCTTGAATACAGTGAGCCAAAACCACCCAAAATGCAGTAATCAAGTAATTTAAAATGGATTTCAAATAATCTTGTCTTTTATCATGCATCCCATAGCATTTAAATAAATCTTCATCAGAAAACATTTCTCTTGAATTTGATTGATATCTTTATCTTAATAAAGAGCAGTACTTAATACATCACACAGAATGATATCTAAATTTAAATTCTAAAATGTTATTTTTTCTAGTTTTAGATTCTCAAAAAAAATCAGCATATACATAGTTATTTTATATTGCATTTTTGTGCCTATAAATTTTAACCACATCTTGAAAATAATAAATAAGTGTACACCTTACATTTATGGATTATAATTTTACACAATTTATGTACCAGTTCATGAATGTTTTGAAATATAATCTGCTATATATGACAACATTTCAATGACATTTTGATATGAGGTATCCTTTTAATTTGTCCTAGTCTTGGTTTTGATATTTTTGAAAATTAGGAAAATTTATGAAATGTAGATCAAAATATTTTATCCATGTTTTTTTAAACACATTTAAGATGCCCTTTAAGTAGACATGGAGAAACTAATTTATAATTTATACTCTAAATGATAGATTTATATCTGAGTTTATTATAACCTAGAGTTAGAAAAAATATGTATTTTTTGTGAGTCTTAAAAAACTTATCAAATAATTTGTAAAAGCTTTGTGAGGACTGAAGCTAAATAGGACTCAACACGCAGTGGAAAATGTATCCAAATCTATTTCACCATGTCAAACTTGAAAGTGCAAATACAAACTTAACTCCATTCTCATAGTAAGCTGATGTTTCTGTATTCCTCTTAACTTATATATGCTGATAAATCAATCTACAACTTAAATATAATAAAAGACATATATGTATTTTAACAAGAAGTTTACTGGTTTAATTGATTTTGTGCAACTTTTCTATGACAAATATTCTATGGACATATTAAGCATGATCAGTCCAAAAAGTGTTTTAATGTGTATGTGTTAAATGCCTGGTGTCAATTACATGTCAACTTTATGAGAAAAAAAGCTGAAATGTATATATATTCAAACACAATAAATTATTTTAGGGTATAAAAAGATAATTACCTTTTGGTAATTATTAGCTAAATATCAAAGGTAATTTAAAGTGTTACTAGTATATTTAAATAAATTAGACTTGTTATACATGAGAAAATATCTCTTCACTATCCTTGTTTTAAATTTGGAGATATTAAAAATAAAGTTGCATGGCCACTTGTATTCAGCAATTCTTAGATTATTCCCTTAAATTCACAGCAGTGTCTGTGTGTGTGTGTGTTCGATTGAGTGTGTTAGTAGTAAATAGCTAGAAGCAAACAATGCTTATTAATTCAAAATTAAATGCATTTTGGAAAATGTATCCAATAGAATACTACACAACTATTAAAATTGATGCATATATATGTAAGCACTAACATGAAAATAGTTTTAAGAGGTATCATTAAACATAAGGAGTGGGTTTCCCTGATGGCACAGTGGTTGAGAGTCTGCCTGCTGATGCAGGGGACACGGGTTCGTGCCCCGGTCCAGGAAGATCCCATATGCGGTGGAGCAGCTAGGCCCGTGAGCCATGGCTGCTGAGCCTGCATGTCTGGAGCCTGTGCTCCACAAAGGGAGAGGCCACAACAGTAAGAGGCCCACATACTGCAAAAACAAACAAACAAACAAACAAAAGAAAAACCCATAAGGAGCACATTAATTGGCTTGCATCATGTGCTTTTTCTTAAACTAATCACATTTGGTGATGACTCAGTTATCATAGGAATGGTTGAAACAATGAGAAGATAAACTTGGTATGATTAGTGGTCAAGTTCTCTAAAGGAATGAAGGGGGTTGGTGAATTAGCGCTCCATAATAAACATGTATCCTTTATAGCTGAACCACAGGATGACAGCTGTGAGAATCCACCTTTCAGTATTCTACTTACAGGAAGTACCATGACCAATGTACCCAGCAGAAGCTCTGCACAATCTGTCTATTGTTTATGCAAAGACTATGCTTCCCACTTGGCTGCTTCCAGCTAATTATGGAGGTGGGGAGGCATGATTAAAGCAGGTCTGCTTCTGGAAGACACAGGACTCCTCTCTCAGCTGACTTTTACTGGAAGACTCTGACTTCCTTTCCTTTCTTAGAATACACATCCATCCAAATGTGGTCTTCTTCCTTTCTGGGATCAGACTCACACTGAAGTCTGACTGCTTTTCCCTCCTTCTTGCCTGCTTTCTCACTTTCTCTTCAGTGGGCATGCCCTCTAATAAAATCCTTGCACTCAATCTTGTCTTGGTACTTTTTAGGGGCCCTGGATAAACACATACAAGTGGTAAATTACAGAAGTACTACACAAAATATGTTGAATGGAAGAATGAACTAGTGTTATGCATGTGGTGATCCTCCTTTGCATTTATTTCATATCTGTATTCTCTGATAGTTTATTTCATTTTATTTTCATTTACTTTTGTATTTCCTTCAAGTTTGACTTTAATTTCCCTAGCAAGGCTTTCAGCTGTATGTTTGCTTCTTATGGAGACTTCAAAATGGCTATAACTCCATAAAACTTCATTAATATATATTTTTTCCCTTGCTTCTATTTGCTTGGTGCCTCCATTTTCATAATTTTTTTTAAACAAACCATCTTGCCATTAATTTCTTTAAGTCTCTATAGAATAATTTCTTGGTAGTTTTCCAGTTTCCTGGGTGTATTTTTCTGATATTCTTGCATATCCTTTTGTTGTGACACTTCACTCATTGATAGCATCTTTACATAATAGAGCACAGCACAGTATAATAAAGTTTATGTTAATTCATCCACAGTTATTATACTTCTTTGGGAGCAGAAAGCTATTTGTTGAGGGTATGTTGGGAAGATATGGGGGTGATAGATAGAATAAGCTTAAGCAGCCTTAAATTTCTCTTATAAAATCGGTCATGTTGTCTGTTCTAGAAGCACACATCCTCTTTAATTTTGTAGCTCAAGGTAGATAATACCAAATCCCATGTGTCTTGAAGTGTGATCTTATTGCTGTTTTCTTTCTTTTCCGCCTCTCATCTCTATGAGACCTCTCAGACAAGAGGCTGGGATTTTTTTTTTCTTTTTTGCATGTTAAGTGCAGTTTACACAAGGTAAAATGTATATTCTTAAGTGTGCAGCTTGGTGAATATTAAATGTATGTCAATACCTGGGTAACCTCCACCCAGATCAAAACAGAGGAATATTTCCATCCACTCAGGGAGTTCCATTGTGTTCCTTGACATTCAATTCTCCCACTCACCTTCATAACCACTCCTCTGAATTATATTAAAAAAAATTGTTTTGCTTCTTCTACAACTTCATATAAATGTAAGCATGTAATATAAGCATTAATCTCCTGTGTGTGGTTTATTTGGCTCAAGTTATTGTCATTAACTTAAATCCAAGTAGTTGCAAGCATCACTTTATTTCTGCATAGCATTCAATAGAATTAATTTACAATTTGTTTATCTGTTCTCCCAATGATGAACATTTGGGCTGTTTCCAGTTTGGAGGTATTATAAATAAAACTGCTATGAATAATCTTGAAGATTTTGTGTGTCTGTGTAAGCATATGCTCTCATTTCTTTCATGTATATCTTAGGAGTGGAACTGCTGGCTTATATTAGGCATATGCTCAAATTTATTGGAGACTAACAAAAAAATTTTATTCCATTCTTTGTAGCTTATGCTCCCACTAAAAATGTATGAGCAATTCAGTTATTCCATATTTACTCATTCAGTTTTGGTTTTATCAGTCTTTCACATTCTAGTTATTCTGACAGAGTGCAATATTAATGCAATGTGACAAATTTATACTCTAATATTGCTGTTAATTAATAATGTTGAGCTACTTTAGGGAAATGCATATTGAGGGCTTTCACCATTTTTAAACTAGATTATCTGAATTTTTCTTGTCAATTCATAGGAGTTCCTTAAATATTCTAAATTTTGAGGCTTTTGACAGATAAATATATTATTTATTTTCTTCCACTATTTGATTTGCCTTTTAGTTTTCTTAATGATATCTTTCATAAACAGTACAGTTGCTCCTCAGTATCTGTGGGGAATTTGCTTCAAGACTCCCACAAAGATACTAAAATCCACAGATGTGTTACCAAGAAGTATTCTATTGGGCTTTCCTGGGAGAGAACTCCCACCCCTACCCCATGCCCTCCACCTGCCTCTTGTTCATAGAAAACCTTTAGTCTCTCAGTCCTCCCCTAAGTCACAAAAAGCTGGCTCAAGAATTAAAGATTGAAAGAATGTGAACATGTAGCAACAAAAAAATATCAGTTGAGCCAGGAGAACTGCTAATAATATGAACAATCAATTAGCTCTATAGCCGAATCTTTAGTTCCTTTCTGAAAGATGTAGATAACAGTGTCTGATGCACATTCCTGAGTTGTTTCACAGATATTAAAACCACCACCAGAAAGAAGAAGTTAACTGCATGATGACCATAAACACATAGCCCCCAGGCTCATTGGAGCCTGAGGATTGATAACAGTAATCTGTTTCCTCACTATCAACCAGAGAATTGTGAAGGAGCTGATTACACACCCTGCAATGCTCTCTCTCACCTTGCCTTTAAAAACACTTCTCTGAAATCCATCACGGAGTCTGGGGCTTTTGAGCATTAGCTGCCAATACTCCTTGCTTTGTGTCTACAGTACACACTGCACTTTCATTCACCACCACCCAGTGTCAGTAGACTGACTTCACTGCATATTGGCGAGAGGACTCAAGTTTGGTTCCATAATAAATGCTCAAGAGCCTGATATAAAATGGCATATTATTTTCATGTAACCTAAACACATCCTCCTGTATACTTTGAATCATCTCTAGATTACATTTGATACTTAATGCAATGTAAATGCTATGTAAATAGTTGGTGATGCTTGGCAAATTCAAATTCTGCCTTTTGACACTTTCTGAAAATTTTATTTTCTAGTATCTTTGATCCACAATTGGTTGAATTCACAGATGTGGAACACATGGATATGAAGGGTCACCTATACTTTTTAAATTTTATAATGTCTAACTTTTATGAGTTTTGAAATCTCCCCAAGAAGTCTCCACCCAAACCTGAATCATGAAACCTTTTTCTTTGGCTTTACTCTAAAAGCTTTACAGTTTTAAACCTTATATTTATATTGATAATTCATTTCAAATTAAATTTATGTATAGTGTGAAGTAGAAGGTAAGGTTAATGTTTAGCCAGGTAGATATTCAGTTGCCCTACCAAGGTTGATTAAGAATATTTTCCTTTTCATTGATTCCATTGTCAAGTATCAAGTGATTATACAGGTGCAGGTTTGTATCTGAAACCATATATTTCTATTCTATTTATCAATTTATCTATCCTTGTGTCAATACACAGTTTCTAGATTATAGTATTTTATGCAACAACTTAGATGGATATGAAGGGAATTATGAAGAGTGAAAAAAAATGTCTTGAAACATTGCATACTATATGACTCCATTTGTACAATAATTTGATGTAACAAAATACAGAGATAAAAAGCACAGTAATGATTTCCAGAGATTATAGGAATAAATAATATATTGTTGTGTAAATAGAATTTACATTTTTAAAAATGTGTTCCCCAAATAGTTCATGATATCTATGTATTATCATAAACTTTTCTTAAAATTAATATGTCAAAACTTAGTCAAAATATTTACTAAGTATAATTGGATTCTAATATTAAATATATAATATTTAAATGTATAAAAACTTAAATATAAAAATAATCTTATAAGAATATGTATAAAAATAAATAATAATGAATAAAGTAATAAAACAGAATAATCAAGCTGTTAAGAAAGAAATTTGCAGTTCTTATCCGTCACTTTCACCAGCATTTAAGTGTAGTCTGAAGATAATTCACAAAAAACCTTTGTCAATACGGAAGACATGTCTCATCAAAAATCACTGAAAAAGTGTATTAATATGAAATAATGTGTAGATGGATACAGTCTAATAATTTCAGTCACCAGCACAGTAGTATACATTTATTTTACATTTATAATCCAAGCATAACAAATTGTAATTGTCTTAATTAAATTCAGTCCATAAAACAATAGTGTAAATTGCTACTATCTTTCATGGCACATGTATTCTTTTTGCTCAACAAATCTTAAAATACAGTTAAAAAACATAATCTCTTATTACAGAACAAGTACATAAAAAACAATAAAGTTAATATGAGTATATTAATATGATTTTCACAAATTTTCTTTAAATATTTTATAAATAACTTTTGATGTAAGAAATAATAATTCTAGTATCTGTAATTTATAATTATACTTTTCATTAGGATATATTCCAGATTATATATTTTCCAGAATATATATATATATATATTTTTTTTTTTTTTGTGGTACACGGGCCTCTCACTGTTGTGGCCTCTCCCATTGTGGAGCATAGGCTCCAGATGTGCAGGCTCAGTGTCCATGGCTCACGGGTCCAGCCGTTCTGCAACACATGGGATCCTCCCAGACTGGGGCACAAACCTGTGTCCCCTGCATTGGCAGGTGGACTCCCAACCACTACAGCACCAGGGAAGCACCCAGATTATATTTTTTATATTTGCAATATAACATTATATAGTAATTTGTACTTTAAGCTGATAATAATCTATATTTAACTTTTTTTAACCATTATATATAAAGATGCTAGTTTTGTTACCTAACAAGATGCTGATAACTAATTATGTATAATATTAGAATGTTGATTTAGATAATATCAAAAATTAATGGAAACTGTAACTACAGTATGAAAATATTATAACTGCTAATGTTAAGAATGGAGAATAAAACTATTTTAAAGTTCATCCTGCTTGCTTTCTTGATAATGTATAAAATATCCCTCATCAACACTTTTCCATGATTCAGATAACCTTAATTGTCTGTCCACACTCCTATACTTCTCCATTCTTCAGCTCTATGTACATGGTGAAGTTCATATGGAAAATAATTGTCAAAGAATTTTGGGTTTACACCAGGTCAGAGACTTGTTGGGATTCTAATCTCTCACACTAGCTGATACTGCTCTTTTAAATTGAGAAATCTTGCTCTTACTCCAGCAAATGTCCTCTGTTTTTTGACTCTTCCCACTGTAAGTCAGCAATGTAAGCATAAATGATCTGTTTTATCCTAAGAAAGGTTTATTCCTCTGGATGTTACTTTATTTGTATTACTAAGAAGCTGTTATTTTGCAGCTTAATTAATATTTTTGCAGCATTAGGATGCAAATGAAAATCTGCAAATTTCAACACCCTAACTTGAAGAAGTCCATAACTACTTATTGAAAAACTAATAAAATAGATATTTACTGGGAAATGAGCTAAATAATACACCCACCAAGATTTAAGAAATGTGGAATTTTATTAAACCATGTGATAGAATGTTTTTAATTAAATTTTTCCAGAATCCAGAACTTAATTTAAAAATATCAATTCATTATTATGCAGAAATAAGTCTGATACAAAATTAAACACAGACCAGAAAATATAACACAGTACAACACAAGCTTATGTGTGATAAAATTCAGGGCTAGTATTTAGCCAGCAAACAACTGAGGGAACAGAATTGTTACTAACTGACTCTATATCTGCTACCAAGTTCAAGTTTATACTGCTTGCCCCATGATAGGCCAATAAATTGAGAGATGAGTTGCCAGGGAAAGGAATAGTGACTTTATTCAGAAAACCAGATGGAGAAGATGGTGGACTAGTGTCCCAAAGAACCATCTTGCCCAGGTTTGGATGCTGGTTTCTTTTACAGAACAAAGAGGAGGAAGTGAGTAAATAAAGTGTAAAAGAAGATAAGTTGTTGCAAATATTCCCTGGTTCTGGCCAGACTCAGAGGAGATGTGGTAAATTCTTCTTTCCTGCTGCCATTAACAGCTGGGCTGGTCAGGATGTTTCCTGTGAGCCAAACAAAGGTATTTTAGCTTAGTGATCGATCATGAGAGGAAGGGTTCCAGGAGATGAGCCATTATGTATGCTTTAAGTTATAGGCAAAATCGCTTTGGTGATTATCTTGTAGCAAAAGCAATAGAATTTAAAAGTTAAGATAAAAGAAATAGACCCAATATAGAGTCAGATTTGTTCTTCCCTATTATGTATCTTCTCTAGTGGCTATGGCTGTGCCTGATTCTCTGTTCCCTCCATCTGACTGGTAAGTGTCAAAGCTTTGTTGACTGGTGCCTATTCTACAGTAGGTGTTAATTAATTTATTATAAAAATAAATAGTATATTTCTGTAATTATTTAACCCCCTTTTAATATAATATTGTTATTCATATCTGAAAGATATGTTATACATCTATTTTTCTAATATATTCATATTTTAAGTAAGTATTCTTTAATGAGCAGAATGTCCAGCATCCACTTGTTAAAATTTTTATCTTAATCATAAAATATGCCTGTTTCCAAATAACATTCTGTGTCACTGTGCTATGAGATAATTCCTCTTTTTTTTTTTTTTTTTTTTGCAGTATGCCAGCCTCTCACTGTTGTGGCCTCTCCCGTTGTGGAGCACAGTCTCCGGATGGCTGCAGTTTCAGTGGCCATGGCTCATGGGCCCAGCCGCTCTGTGGCATGTGGGATCTTCCCGGACCAGGGCACGAAGCCTTGTCCCCTGCATTGGCAGGCAAACTCTCAACCACTGTGCCACCAGGGAAGCCTTGATTCCTCTTTTAATCTAACATTATTTTAGTTAATATTGCCATAGAGTGTATTTTTATTAACAAACTCAGTTTTGGTTACTCACTGCATGACCGGCCAATAAGTCAAGTGACAAGGTGGTAACTTTATTTGAGAAAGCCAGCTAACCTAGAAGATGTGGACTAATTCTTAAAAACTATCTTAACATCTTGGTGCAGGCAAACAGCTTTTAAAGGCAGTGTGATGGAGGGGGCTGCAGGGTGCCTGAGCAGCTTCTACACAATTCTCATATTGGTAGGCATCAAGGTGAAGTTTTGAGCATCCTTTCAACCAGCCTGGGGTCTATGTGCTAGTGGTCATCAGTTTTCATCTGGTGGGTGTCTACCTCCTATGAAAACAACTCAGGAATGTGTGTCAGACCCTTATCTATATCTTTTAGGGAACTGGGAGTTTGGTGATTCTGCTGTTTAGCTGGTGTATAGTCTAAATTGTTGCCAGTTTCCCTGCTTAACAGCTATTCTTTTTTCTACATCTTTACATTTTGTTTTTATATCTTCATATTTCCTAGTCATTAACTCTAAGGCCAGCCTTTTGAGACTCAGGGGAGGCCTAGGAGACTGCAAAGGACAGAGACACAGGAGCTTGTATGAAGTTTCAATCCTCCCTTTTTTTTTTTGATATTCATCAATCTTGAGGGGAACACGTGTTGGACAAGAAAAGGAATAATACTTTCGACAGAGAGGTTAATCATAAACTCGGCAGAGGAACTCTGTTTTAGGGGAACTCGGTTTCATTTCGATATTGTATAGGGCAAGTTCTTCTCATTGCTCTTTTCTAACACAGCATTGGTTATTCCTGCACATATTCTCTTTCTAATAAACTTTAAAGTAATCTTGTAATATTGTAAATTCCTTTAAGGTTGAATTAGATTATTTTTGGAATAATTAACATCTTTGAGTATTTCTATCCAGAAAATAAACTGTATACCTTCCCATTTAAGTATATATTTCTTTCTTATTAATTTTTTATAAGTTTTTTTTGTGTACATACTACACTTTCTTAAGTTTATTCTTAGATGTTATCCATTTTTATGTTTGTGAGTAGGATTTTTTATTACTCTTTTCTAAATAAATAGCAAGGTATTTTAGAATAAGCCCAATTTACTGAATTGTTTTATTTTTTTCTAATTACTAGTATTGGTAAGCAGTAAAGAGATGAACAGTTGAGACAGACCAATTACTCTGTAGGCAATTGAAAATGTTGTCAGAGAATGACTTTTCCCAAAAAGCATCAAGCTCCAAAGCCAATTCTTTGAAAACTTCAAAGAATAGATAATGTCCAATGTTATTTAAACTATTCCAGAGCCCAGCAAAAAATCAGGAGCTTTGAAATTCCTTGAACAGAATCAGTATGATATTGATATCAAAACCTAAAAGTACATAACAATCTCACTTGTGAATACTGAAGCAAAATATCTTAAATAATGTATTATAAAGTAGAAGACAGGAGAAATTTCAAAGAACTAAGCAGCAGAGCAAATAGGGCTTTATTTCATGGTTCAATTATAGAAAATCTATAGATTTCAAAATAGCAATATCAATAGGAAAATATAATCTTCATAGACAGCAGAATATCATTTGATAAAATAGATAAATGGATATGTAGGGACTCAACAATATTACAAACTAACGTGAAAAGAGAGGTTAAAGGTTAAATCTGCAAGGAAGATTAATAATCATGATTATCTTGTATTATGAAAATCAGTTGGTAAACTATTAGATAGCATATTGAATTTTTCAAAGTTAATATAGAAAAATCAGTTTATTTTCTATATATAACCACTTACCAAGTAGATCATGAAATAGAAGAAACATTTTTATTACCAACACGAATGTAACTGTGAAAATACATATAAGATAAATTAATTAAGAATTTTCATAACTTTTCTAAAAGTTTCTTTCAATTATTCTTACTTTTGAATCTCTTTAATTTTTCTGATTGATAAGATTATAGTCACAATTTATTCTTGATTTTGTTTATATAATTTCTGGACAAGTTTCTGAAAATACAAGTGCACACATCAATTTCCTATCATTCATTGGAAGGACACTCAAGATACCCTAATTTTTTTTTTTTTTTTTTGCGGTGCGTGGGTCTCTCATGGTTGTGGCCTCTCCCGTTGTGGAGCACAGGATCTGGACGTGCAGGCTCAGTGGCCATGGCTCACGGGCCCAGCCGCTCTGCAGCATGTGGGATCTTCCTGGACTGGGGCATGAATCCGTGTCCCCTGCATCGGCAGGTGGACTCTCAACCACTGCGTCACCAGGGAAGCCCCAAGATACCTTAAAATTTATGTGTAACAGCCCACTTTTTTATCCCCCCTCGAATTTTTGCAGAATTTCTAGACTATTTCTTGCATATTTTAATCAGTATTTTATGCCATTTTTGTTAAAAGTGGTTAACAAGTCATTAAATGATGGGAGAACACACCATAACAGAGACAACAAAC
Source organism: Hyperoodon ampullatus (assembly GCF_949752795.1). Taxonomy (NCBI): domain Eukaryota; kingdom Metazoa; phylum Chordata; class Mammalia; order Artiodactyla; family Ziphiidae; genus Hyperoodon; species Hyperoodon ampullatus. The sequence goes on along the minus strand of NC_136929.1, from coordinate 35,367,514 downwards.
CCTTTGTTTGGTAAACAGGAAAAGCACACTAAGCAAGTTAAGACATACACACACACATACAAATTTTACACATTTACAGTTCTCCAGTTTCTTGCAATATGAGTGCTTTTTCATGTATTATTTGGTGTTTGTATTTATTCTTTTCAGAATTGCATTTTCATATAATCAACCTCTTTTACAACTGGGCTATTTGAGTGTTCTTAGCTGATTCAAGATCTTTATATATTATTGATGTTATTCTATAATCAGTTGTATATGTTATAATATTTTCTAAAACCATTACTTGCCTTTTTTATTTGTTGTTTATCTTTTGAATAATGAGAGATCATATTGGTACAATTTTAATATTTGATGACACACAGGTGTGCCATGGTGATTGATGGCAGTGTAATTCATTTACCTTGAGGGAAATTTTGATTCCAATAGCTACTAGAAGTTAAATTGTATACACATTTGCCAAAACTGTTTATATTTTTAATGTCACATGTGCAAATATTTTATGCATATGGTTGCAAGCTAAATGATCAGTAATAAATAATTAAATAACATTTTAATGTATAATATGGAAGTATTCCTAAAAATATTCTGTATATCTAATTACAGTAAATTCGTTGAAAGAAATTAAAATTGAAAACAGTCTAACATTCCCCCATTTATGTAAAAAAAACCTCTTCTTGTATATATATAAATGCATGCATGAATACTTATAGATGCACACAAATATTTCCAGAATGACACATAATAAATTGGTTGCAGAATTATGTCTGGGAAGGGAATGGGTTCCTGACTTTTAAGACTGGGTTATGTTGAAAATGAACTTTCTGCTTTCACTCTAGGATATATAAAATAAATGACACTTTTACAACTAATATACATCTGTAATTCAGAAATTAGTGAAAAATGGGAATATTAGTAATTAAATAAATTTAATTTGACTAACTTCTATATAGAAAACTGAATACTATAAAATATAATTGGTGAGTTATTTGATTCTTTAAATAATAAATATCATATAATAAATATTACTTTAATGAAACAAATTATAAATATATATGTATATATCATTTTATGATATAATTAATGTAACTTGTCTAATAGGGAAATTATAATTAGACCATTAATCACTAATAGAAAAATGCAAATATTTTATTAAAGATTCTAAGTAGTTTTAAAATTTCAAATTTATTGTGAACTATAACAAGAGATGGATTGTTGTAAATTATAGGTATTATGAACTAAAAATAGATGGATTTTTGTAAATTGTAGATAATATGCATTTAAAACCAATTCCAAGATAATTTGCCTGTAGAATAGTTGGAGTATCCTGTCTAAAATTAATAACAAAATAAAGATTCAAGATAAGTTAATGCATTAAAATTGGCATGTACTGTATGATTAAGAATAGAAGGATTGGGCTTCCCTGGTGGCACAGTGGTTGAGAGTCCGCCTGCCAATGCAGGGGATGCCGGTTTGTGCCCCGGTCTGGGAGGATCCCACATGCCGCTGAGCAGCTGGGCCCATGAGCCATGGCCGCTGAGCCTGTGCGTCCAGAGCCTGTGCTCCGCAAAGGGAGAGGGCACAACAGTGAGAGGCCTGTGTACCACAAAAAAAATAAAAATAAAAAAAATAAAAAGAATAGAAGGTTTGTTATCAGATTTCTTGGGCATAAATTTTATTTACAGCACCTGGTAGCTGTGTGACCCGGATCAAGTTAATTCTTTTAATTTAATCTTAATTTTATTGTTTATAGTATAAGGGAAATTCTAGGGCTTACTCTATACAGTTTTTGTAGAAATAAATGTTAAAACACATAGTAACTACTTAATAAAACAGCTGCTATTACAAATATATCTCTTCTAATATCCAGAGTCCTCTACATTAGCCTTAGCAAATCTTTCCAATTATATTCCTCAGATCTGGTCTTCCATTTCATGCTGGTTTATGTCAGCCTATGTTATCTGTTGATACTGTCTCCTTTCAGTGCCCGTGTCTTGGTCTGCCATCCTTAGTGTACTATCTATCCATTCAATGTGTTGCTCTATGAGACAATAAATATAACCATTGAATATGCTACTCTATGAGACAATAAACAAATTATCATCGAGACAATAAACAACTGCTATCAAATAATAAATGCTCAGGCCTTATGTTCTGCATAGCCAAAATAGCTAATTTAAAAACAAGCAGTCTCCTGAAGTCTCAGAATACTTGTATTATTACCATTCAAATTAATCAAATACATACTGGTCATTTACTGTTAGTAAGATACATGCCTAAGATCTCACATTTTTATTTTATATTATTCAGTAATAGATGACTTGCATTTTCTCATGTATGTTTGAAACAAGAAATTGTATTTTATTCCATTTTTTCTCCAGCTTCTTAGTTTTTAGAATAATGGTATAGTGCTTTCTATATCTTATGATGAAACAAATATGTAATAAATATTTTTTCACATAATATTTCTTTTATAATATTTTGTTTTGATCACTTTTACATACCCAGAATTTCCATAAGTAATCATATAATCATTTAAGGAACAATACTAAAAGTTTGTTGCTGTTTTAAATTTTTTGGCATGGATTGTAGTATTACTTGATGCTTTCAGTCTCTGACCTAATATCTCTTAGGAGCAAGCATAATTTAGAAAGTGTTGAATATATGTAATCTTCAGACCCAGAAATATGATCTTAAAATTAATCAAATACTTATTTATAATAATATCCAATTCAATTTCTCAGTTCTCCTAAGGGTACATTGTATATATCTGAGCTAAAGAATATCTGATAACAAATGGGTTGCTTTTCTAGTTGTAATTTTATTGAATATTATCATTATTTAATTGGAGCATTACCTACAACCCCTGAATATTTATAAATTTATGAAACTATTATCTGAGGTCATTTTTGCCTGTAAATGCTCGACATTTGTTATTTGCATATGCTTGTAGAATTTAAAGATTCTATACATTTGTAAAAAGATAAGAATGTTTTACAAACTGTGTTTAAATAAATTTATGGGTATGATAATATGTGATAATAGCTTTTTCAAATTAAGGAATTATTTTATTGGATTAAGCAGAAATGTTTATTAAGTTTCAATAGTATAAAACGTGTATTTTTTAACTCCATTCACTGAGGAGTAAATAAGATATAAAGAAATAATACAATGTAGGAAAGAATCATTTTAAAGGTGTAAATATTTGGTATTTTCAAATTGCTTACTGTGTGAAATATTGGGCTAAGAGTCTGTTGATTAAACAATGGAACAATAAACTCTACTGTTCCCTACAGCTTCTTCTGGGTTTCCACTTTTAAGTTGATTTTTGATGACAGGATTATTACTGTCTCTTGTCCAAAGAAATTTCCTTCCTGGGGGGGTAACATTTACTTAAAGTCAAGTAAATTCTATTCATTTGTAGATCAGTGATCAATAGGAAATGTTCATACATGCTTATATATAATTGCATGTGCTTCAACTGTATAATAGCAGGCTTCACATGCTCTTTTTCTTTTTGGTTCTTCATACTATAAAGAAGAGAGCTTTCAAAATACTTTTATACAGTAAAAATTCAAGCAAATTGATAAGAGAACTTCCTGATGTTGCTTTCTGACTAACAAATTATGTAGTTCACTTAAGTCGCTGTTAAATCATCTACCTACCTCTACACTATTACTTCTTTTTTAGGGAGAAATTTTTAAAAGAATGGTTCATTTATTTTGGAAGAAAAAAGTATATAGAATAAAGCATAAATTGTTTTAAAGCCAAAGAAATAAAAATCATAGTAGTCGGATATATTTTCCATGCACAAAAGCTATTTTTGCCTACAATTTCCTAAGTAAAACTAACCATTCTACATCACCTTGAAGAGGGAAGAAAAGGTTAAATAGCAAAGTAGTGATCTTTATCTAAGGCTCATGCATTTTATTAACCATGGCAGTTTTCTCTACTTGCTGGCATAACAAAAGAAGATTGTAAATTGGGACACTCTATTCTGGGAAACTTGCTACTGAAACAAAGTAATTTTTCTAAACTCCTTCTAAATTGAGTGGATTTGATTTTAAAATAAAACTGTTAGCTTCTACAGTTTCTTTACCCTAGAAGAATCCTTAATGAGTTTCTGTCATAGCTTATTTTCACTTTCATATTAGTATAAATTAACACTTCATTAAAAAGTATTCATTTATTTAAAACAATATTTCCCTTGATGGAAATTGAGTAGTAAACGTTAACAACTATAATTAAGAGCAAATAATGGAAAGGGCTAGTGAGAATTTAGAATATATTACTTGGTACTCTTTTTTTTTTTTTAATCAAACTGAATTCCTGGCAAAATAATCAAAAAGAAGTTTCATTATATCACATGACTAAAGTGTATGATAATGAATATCCATAGTAACTTTGGAAATAGATTGCCTACAGTCATATTTTATAGGATAGTTTCTTTTCTGATAGTTTCAAAAAATTTTACTCATGTTAATGACCTGATCATCTGGTTTATACATGTCTGTATTCTTATCTAGATGATATCTATTAAATAGCATGTTTATATATGTATTTCTATTAAATCAATTTACATATGTAAAATATTTAGAATTTTGTTAGGCACATAATGAATTTCTTATAAGTACTTTAAGTTAGGTTGCTAAGGAAGCAGACAAGCAGATGGAAATTAGGCCCCCAGAGATTTATTAGATGTATACATCTGTGAAAGAGACAGTAAAGAAGCAGGACTGGGCAGAGCTGTAGTGCATAGTCAATACTAATGTGGCTGGCCCAATGGGGAGTTTCCTTCAGACTTATTCTGATTTGGGTGAGGGGACCAGGTCTTTACACCCTGTGCTGATTAATTGAATTCAATCTGCTCAAGAAAAGAGGTATGATGTAGTTTTCATTAAGGAAAAAGTCCAAAAGAGACTTGATAGCTGAGAGCAATATTCTGACTTTACTCTCAGGAGCAGGAGTAATAAGGATGTCATAGCATCCTCCACTATCCACGTCTTATACTATTCAGATCTATTCTTAACTTAGGTTCCTAGGACAGTTCCTTCAGCATTCTGATGGCCCTTTTTTTTAACAAAATGCAAAAGAGACAGGTTAGATGCTAAACTAGAGACCCTGACATTGAGGCTGATTTTGGGGCAACAATTGATACTCAAAATTCCCCTATGAAACCGAGTTCCCCTAATACCAAGTTCCTCTGCCAACTTTATGATTAACTTCTCTACCCAAAACATAATTCCCTTTCTTGTTCAATGCCTATTTTCCTCAAGATTGAGGACTATCAAAGAAAAGGGATGATTGAAACAAAGCAAGACCCTGAGGGCCCCTCCCAGTACAAAAGCCTTTCTACATCCCCCATTTCTTTCTTTCTTTCTTTCTTTTTTTTTTTTTTTTTGTGGTATGCGGGCCTCTCACTGCTGTGGCCTCTCCTGTTGCAGAGCACAGGATCTGGACACGCAGGATCAGAGGCCATGTCTCACGGGTTCAGCCGCTTCACGGCATGTGGGATCTTCCTGGACCAGGGCACGAACCTGTGTCCCCTGCATCAACAGGCGGACTCTCAACCACTGAGCTACCAGGGAAGCCCTACATCCCCCATTTCTTATTTTAGTTTTTTTGGCCTCACTGTGTGTTGGGCACATGGACCTGGGTTTGACAACACCTTCACTATTTATTTTAGGTTCCCTTTATGCTCAGCCAGAACTTATAGTCTTGGTGGTATACCTGATGGCATAACCTACTCTCGTCTCTGAGAAAGCTGAAATATGAATCACATGATCTTAGGTCAGTGTTACTGGATTTATCCATTAAACATCAAAATTAGTCAAGGCTTGCCAAAAAGCATCAAAATGGCCTGCCTGGATGTCAAATGCTTTCCAACCTACCCCTCTACCTACTCTTGATAATCAGGTTCATTTTTCCTGGACAAGATGACGAGTTCCCTTTCTGCCTGCTGAACCATTGACACAAAGTCTTTGAAAAGGCCTAGGAAACAGCAGTACGTCTGATTAAATGAGACTCTTGCTAGATGTCTCATGATAGAAGTGTTTCTTCTCTGGAATATAGAACCTTCAAATTTATAAAACCAAGAGTTTCAGTAACATGAAGCATACATTACCCAAATGAGTCACTGAATTGCATAACTTGGGATCAAGCCTTTCTCTTGGTAGCCAATGGTTCTCTCCACCCCAAATGAGGGAACTCTAAAAGCATCTTTCCATTGGGCCAGCCAAAGCTATTGTTAAATGTAACACAACTTAATTTTTCCTTCTGCCAAATCATGCTTCCTTACTGTTGCTTTCACTGATATCGATCCCAAGAGCACTCCCTAGGATGATGGTAAGTGAGAATACTTCTGCTTCCAGTTCTTGGATTCTGAACCACGTATTCTTGGTCTTGGACTCATTCCTGCAACTTCCTTGTATAAAATGTATCCACTGGCCTGACATATTTCATACAATTCTGTGTAGGTGAATCAAACATTCTGTAAGTTTTTAGAGAGTGATGTTTCTTTTCTCAGAATGCGGGGAAGTAAATTACATTTTGGAATATACATCCATCTTTACCAAAAATGAACTTCTACCCATGTCTAGGGTAGAAGAGATCCAAGATAGCCAATTCTCTAACAAGTCTCCAAATGCTCTCCTCAAATGTTGGGGACTCACTGTTTTTTCTTGTTGCTTGCAGGCTGAATATCAAAAGAGGTGATAGTTTTACCAAGCTTGGTAAATGGGAATTCATGATGTTATGCCTGTACATACACAAGAATAGGTGCTATTCCTGCCCCCAAAATTACTTCATTCTTATGTTTTCTGTGCTAACTCAGATATCCAATAACAGGAGTTGGCTACCATGAACTGAACAATTTATTTTGTCTGGTTCTTTAGTCCTCTTCCACAGTTGATGCCCTCTTAGGGTTATTAACATATATGGGAAGATTTTTAATCTTGCCTCCATCCCCTAAGTCTATAAGAAAAGGTAGGGAGAGAAAAAAATGGAAGTATATTTTTTCTTAATTTGCAAAAATGGTTACACAATATTTACTTCCAAATTTTAATGAACATGTTTTCATATATAAAGCAGACTATATTTTAGACAGTTTTATCACACCCTATGGAACTTCATTAACAATAAATTGAGGCACATTGATTACAATTATATAGAAGTGATTTAGAAGTGATAATGATGCATATATTAAGAAATTCTATATATACCTCATTAAATACACAAAAATAAATAATGAAAGAGATACTTATTATTAATGCTCAAAGACAAATGTCATGAAGGAGGCATCACTTCAGAAAAATATAAGAAGCAAACTTTTTAAAAGACCGCAGTTAAATAATTGTAAAAGGATATCACACTCATGAAAAAGAAGAGTAGGGCTTCCCTGGTGGTGCAGTGGTTAAGAGTCCACCTGCCAACGCAGGGCACACTGTTTTGAGCCCTAGTCCAGAAAGGTCTCATGTGCCGTGAAGCAACTAAGCCCATGTGCCACAACTATTGAGCCCACGAGCCACAACTACTGAAGCCCGTACTTAGAGCCCGTGCTCCACAAGAGAAGCCACCTCAATAAGAAGCCTGCACACTGCAAAGAAAATTAGCCCCCACTCGCTTCAACTAGAGAAAGCCCATGTGCAGCAACAAAGACTCTACACAGCCAAAAATAAATAAAAATAAAATAAATTTATTTAAAAAAATAAAGAAAAGAGTGGTATCAGCAAACAATCTGCATATTAGTACCAAAAGTTATATGTCTCAAAGACCTGTTAATCATCCCTTCATGAGCATTTCATACATGCTCGGCTCAAAGTTAAAGACTAATTAGCACCTCATTCCAAAAGGATTTGATTAATTCATTGTCTGAAATAAAATTATACAAGTTAACATTAACTATTTTATTTTTTTAAACATTAACTATTTAAAACCAAGATACAATGAATCCTCTCATGATGGAAGAAAAACCTGCCTCAAAATATCAGTACCTAGAAACCATGCCAAGAAAAATATGTAATCAATTGATATAGCAAAATCCTAATGTCTAAGCAGCCACATTAGTCAGTATATTGAAACAAAATGATCAAGCACTTGTATGTGTGTGTGTATCTGTATATAAGTATGTGTCTGTGTATAAACACATACATGTACATGTGCATACATATAAGTCTGCAGACACATATGCATACACATAGATATATTTGATAACCTGGGATGTCTGAATTAAAGCATCATGATTCCTTCATGTTTTTGGTTTTGGTTTAGTTTTGTTTTATATCAAAAAGTGAAAGGCAATGTATTTCAATATTGTGCTTCTGTTTTATAAAATATGTAATTCACATGTCTCTACTTTACAAAATGATTTACGTCATTAACATGTTCCTTTATTTCCCACAATTTTGAGTAGCTTTAACAAATATTATTTGTGATTTTTTAAGAAACATTATATTTCAACAATATGCAGCATGTTATGTACCATTGTTTTTTCAAATTGTTTTCCACTGCACTCATAGATAACTGTAACCACTTGACCTTCATCTCTGGACAAAATCACTTTGTGGTTGTCACAAGAACTATCTGGAGAAAGCCACTTGTCCTCCCTCACTTGCCATTTATCTGATACAAGATCCAACACAATTCTTATATCACTGATATATGCTCTCAATCCAAATTAAAAAAAAAAAAGATTTCAGTTCATGTAAATAACGTCTTATTTATAAAAACAAACATTTCAATGTTCAAAAACTGCTTGTCAAATTACTACCAGATTATGTCAGAAAAATCTATATCACTTTAATTCCTAAAGAAATATTTTCCTTAAGATTAGGAAAATTCTGTCCAGATTTTCTAAAACAATACCAAAATATCTAACTTTGTAGAAGAATGTGAATGTTTAAATTGTATTGTGAAGAAAAAAAAATGTTTTCTTTGCCTTTGTAGATTAGAAGTAATACTTTGGGTGTTTTTCATAGAAAGAACTGAATTCCCTGCATAGAAGGAAATATCTCCCTAACTTTGTATCCAGGAATTGCTGCCTGGAAAATTTTCCTAGGAAGAATAATACGTCCCTACCTTTCTGTAAGGCAGAATTATCTTTCCTTAATGATATGACTTCAGTGAAACTGAGCAATCCACTCTTTTGGGGCTACACTTGCCATCACAGATTATTGTGAAAAAATAAAGTGAAAAAGATTCGTATGGCAGGATAAGAATAAGTGTGACTAGAATATATGGAATATAGTGAAACCCAAAGATGAAAGAATGATCTAAGAGAAAGTCTTTTCTGAAAGATAAGTTGAGCAATCTGGAAGAGAGAGCCCATTTCAAAACTCAGTATTGTGGTGACTCAGAATCGGATAGCTAGGTGCTTATTCTCTGCCTGAGTTAAAAAAAAAAAAAGTTATCACCTCTGCTCAAAGCTTGTATTTGTAAATTTCCCTGTCTTCATATGAAAATAATGATGATTGATTGACTCGTACACGACATAATTTATGGTTCATCACTATCTTCATATAATATGAAAATCCACCTCTGAATTGTCTCTCAAGGACAATAGAGAAACCAAATAAAAACCTTGTCCTTCCCGGTGGTGATGAGTGCATTTTGTACATGTAGCTGGGCTGAGTTAAGCACAGAGGTAAAGTGAGAGGAGAGTAAAACTTTAAAAAAGTTGTTGATATATACAAGTACCAATAAACATTCCAAATCAATCCAATATGTAGAAGTAAATATTGTGTACCAATCTCTAAACAAGGATTTTAAAGTTTTGTGGGTAGTCTCTACAGTATTTTTAAGCTACTATATTCCTCTCTTTATTTAATCTTTTTATTTCTCAATTGTTACCAATATTTATCACTTCAAATCTATGAAGTTTACACTGGTAAACATTAGGTATCACTTCTCTATTTTATTTTTGCTATATATACATTTCTAAATTTACAACAATAAATTTTCAATTTATTTTCCAAAACAAACACAGAGTATTTAAGTTGTATTTTAAGTGTTTTGCGTGTGTGTTTGCCTTGCAGTCTCAAAAATACTTGTGATGTTTACAGCTTGCCTTCTAACTTTGTTCATAATGTCCTGATGACTAGTGACTGTAACTTTTGAAGTGAATCTTTGACAAGGCGGGGTGCATCTTCTTACTTTGGGTTCTTATAAAAGCTGATAGTCCTTCAATTTACTCAGTAAAATGGGTCAGAACAGTACACTATCTATGGTATATCTTGTTTCCAAGTAAAAAAAAAAAATCCCAACAATATTGTGTTTCGCTTTTAGTAGGAGTGGGCGAATGGAGCTATAACCTGTATTTCACTTCGGAAGGACTAGCCTGACATCACTCCTCCATACATGGAGTGACTCCTGGAAACTTCACTCAGGCGGGAGACTCCTGAATTTTCATGAGGCTTATCTCTAAGCCTCCAGCAGGAATGTATATCATCAAGTCATTCAGGGCTCCTGCTTCATTCTTCCTACCGGATCTCGGTGTTATAAATGTCATAGACCAATATGCTACGTTATGGGGTAGTGAAATGATCAGGGTCCCTGTGGGTTAATTAGAACCTTTAACAGGAGAGTCGATGTAATAGAGATGGTAGGAAAATGAGTGTATACTGCTGTTTCCTGAAAGATTGAATCAAATTGCATCTGGTGTTTTCTCTTAGAGAATGAGAAAAAGCCTTTAGCAGATGGATGGTTTCTTTCCAGGGGATGCATTAATTTTCTCCACTATGGTTTTGCAAGACACATCTGTCTCCTGTATAGACCAATCAGATGAGTTAAATATGAATATGTTATCTATACCTTTTAAGAGTTTAATAGTAACACATTTATACACTTCACTCAGTAAAGTAGTATTGCTATCCCTTTGTTATTTTGCTGAGGAATTTTGGCTCTAGAGGTTACACTTCTCCCATCCTACAATAATTACTCTTACTTTTAAGGTCAAGGAGCCAAGGCCATATTTCTGCTAACTGCTGAGTATATCTATTTTTATATATTCAGGATCTGGGAAAGTACTTATTGGCTGGGTTGATGAATATAGAAAACCCATGGTGAGGTTGATTCAGTTCCAAAATCCATTTTGACCAGATCACCTCTGGACCACAAAAGTTTACTAGTAGTTCAGAAACAGTCTCTATTAATCAGTAAAATAACTGGAAATATTTATCTCCTGAATGAACATTTACATAGATAAATGGCCAAGACTTTTTTTGGATAGAAGGTTAAGAGAAAGACTTACAGTTCATAATTAAGATATTAACATAACATCTTTCATTTAAGTTTAAATCCCTGCCTGCTTGTCTTTCCTTCAAGCAAGTGACACTGCCTTTCTGAAGTTAACTGGGTCTGGGAATTGGATGAAAATTTATAACTCTCCATTGCAATGATGCATGTCTGTTCTACATTTAATTAGACTTAGATTCATATTTTGATTATGCAAAAAAGTATGGTTTTAGATGGCTGGTCATTTATTTCTGTCCTTGGAACAGAAATTAGAGAATGGTCATTAGATAATGGTCCTTAGCAATTAGAGAATTGGTCACCACCAATATTCCAGTGAGACTGTTATTGAACCAAACTTGGGTCCTCTCACTCCTGTGCATTAAAGTCAATCTACTAATACCATGTTGTGGTGAAGGAAAGTGCAGCATTTATTGCAGGGCGCCAAGTAAGAAGACCAGGCAGCTGGTGTTTAAAAGGTCCAAACTCCCCAAAGGCTTTCAGGGAAAGGTTTTTAAAGACAGAGTGAGGCCTGCGGGTTGTAGGGTGTGTGATCAGCTCATGGACATTCTTCTAATTGGTTGGTGGTGGGGTGATAGGGAGTCAACATCATCAACCTTATGGTTCCAACTGGTCTGAGGTCTATGTGCTTGTGGGTAGCAAACAGTTCACTTTTCCCACCTGGTGAGGGTTTAGCATCTGCAAAACAGCTCGAAGGACATAGCTCAGAATATTATCTATAACCCTTAAGGAGGAACAAAATCCTTGACTTTGTTTAATAGCTAAACCATTATTATTTTGTCTTGCTTGACTGCTTTTCTTTCTTTCTGAATTTTCTCACTTATCTGATTAAATATACTCTTTAGAACTTGGGGAAGGCTTAGGAGGCTAAAGTTTTTCTATAGAAAAGAGGCAGGTGGAGGATATGGAGTGGGGGGAAGGCCTCATAGGCTCCTGCTTGGTAACATGACAACGATCCCAGTTTTAATCTTACCTATTATGGTAAGCGTGCCTGCCTTTCCTATAGATGTTAGGTCAGGTTGCTTAATCTCTGACATTTGAGGATTTCATCATCTCCATGGAAATCAATTAACTAATTTCAAACATCTCCCATATTTATTGCTGTCTTAGAGAACAACTATTGCAGTGTTTAAAATGATACTGATCATATATGTATATGATATGTTCCTCAACGTCTTTTGAGAATTAAACAGTTCCTTAGCCCATTGAGTAAATAATTATGGAATAGTAACATAAGTCACACATCACTAATTTTTGTAACATTTATATCTTCTTAAGTTTTGGAGTTTCCTTTATTTTATCATGATAAGCAATTGCAAGGATCACAATATCAGCAATCATAGACTGAATTTGATTCTTGCTTTAATCTACTAACCAAGTAAAGAGATGAAACCATTCTCAGATACATAAACTAGTATATATAATTCATAATCTGTTCATTTCTCTCAAATTACCATGCATTTAAAATCTTGCATTATTTACTATGTTAAATTTTTCTCATCAAATATTTTCTTGCTCACCAAGTTGCAGTTTGAAGTTTGGAGACAATAAGAAATGATGGAATTGGTAGATAAGGAAAACTAATATCCCTTGGAGATTCTGGGAAGCTTTGACCTTAAATAAGGTTATTATGAGATATTCAAGGACAACCTTCAAAAACAAAGGCAGAGAGGCATTTTACACTGACAAGGCAGGACCAAAGGCTTTGAGAGGATTGTGATATTTAGTGTTATTTGACTCTAAGCAAATGTACTGTTGCACATCAAAGGGTTCCACTGTTTACCAGCTAGCTTTCAGATGACTGACCAGGTGAAACTGGGAAAGGAAAATAATTTAACAACATGTGAGATAAGCTTTATTTTCACCATAAGGTTTTATCACAGCAGCTGCCATATCTGCCAAATCCCTGGCCTTCAATAGGAATTTCATTTTCACTGCTAAAGATAATGACTTAATTGTTTTGTCACTGTATAATAGGAATAGCCATTATCCTATATCCACAGTGAACACATGCTTGAATCTCTTCCAACCTAGCTGTTTAAATTATGAAACCCAGATTTCCATAGTCTGAGTGTTGTTAAGAAATTCCTGACACAATTTTCTATTGGTCAGAATACAGCTGAGAACAAAATCCACTTCAGCTAGCATAAGAAAGGGAGATTTATCACATAGTATTAAATAATTCAATGAATCATTTGAGTTTTTGAAGAAACTTAGTCCAGACTGAACTTCTGACTTCTAAAGCCACCGTACTGAAATGGCTTTCTTTAGAAACTCCTCCCTGTCACATTCAGAAGGTGTAGAATTAAGAATCATCCTACCAAATTAGGAGATTCCTGCTACAAATACCAGTTCCAGACCTGTGGCCTTTCTGCTAAAATAAGAAACTTTTCTGCGATTTGGAAAGTTCCAAGAAATTTACCACTTCTGGCACAATCTGCAACCTCCAATACTGTCTCTTTCTCCCCATCTGTCTCAGTTCCAAATTTAAGTTTACCATGAGTACATCTTATTGATGGAAACTTACAGGATTATCTAATGGAATCAGAAATGTACAGTTTTTAGTGTTCCATAGTCTGCTTGTTAGGAGATGATACTGAATGTTTGTTCAATGAGAATATCCGCAGTATTGGCCATATTTTAAAAATATCTCACTTAAAGATAATGTCTTTTGAATTTTCATCATTATTATATATTCACCGCTCTTCTTTCTTTTAAATTATTAACCATAACTTTCCTGGATTGTCTGGATGAAGGTATAAGATTAAAGCATGTGCTGAATTCCTTGTACACTTGCAGGACTATTCCAGATTGAAAGACTTTACCAAAATGGGTAACCTTAAATTTCTGGAAGATTTTCTGAGCACATTTTACTTGTAATATATGCCTTAGTTATTACACTGAATGCCCTATAACTTGCTGCCCTATAAGCACTTTTGGGAAAGAATTATGCCAAATTTCAATATGTCAAGCTGTGATTAATCAACTTTGTTCCCCCAAAGATTAAATTACTACTGCAAAAGGTCAATAAATGCTAATGATTTTTATCTGGCCTTAGAGTTATGAAGATACTTCTTAAAAATGATTTTATATTAAAAATGAAACTTATATTAAAAGAAGTGATTAGAAAAGTCAACTGAATGTGATACTTTTGTTGTCAAAAATTTCATTTCTGACTTAACAGGCAATTACTGTCTGTTCTTCATAGGACACTGTGCTGAAAAGAACACCAGTCATATGGAATAAATATTGATCTCCATTTTCATGGAAATAAAATGCAGCTGCATTCTTTTGTTCAACAATACTTATTAAGGACCTAGTATGTGGCTGTTGTCTGTAAAGATTCTCAGGAGTATGTGTAAAGGAGACTGGAAATGTTCATGAAATTTAAATATAGTGGACTGTAACACTCTGCTATAAATTCTGTTCTATGTTATGTCATTTAAATGAAGGGAAAAATTATCCTTTTAAAAATGAAGAAACAAAGGCTCAAAAAGTTTTTATATTCCCAAAATCACACGGAGAGTGTATGTATTATCCCAAAATCCAAGTATTTTACATAGCACCGTATTGCTTACAGTCTAAAAGGACAGACAGAAATGTGAAAAGCTAGTTTTCCTACAAGGGATAGAATGATGAGCACAGCAGTAGAAATTTCTTCTCAGTAGAAATACAAAGGATTTTGGATGGCTCAAGAGGAAAGTGATTTATTTTGAATGGAAAGATAAAAAAAGAATTCATGAAAGGAAGTGGCGATTATAAAATTACTGGATCATTTTCAACAAGTAGAGATTTAGAGAAAAGCATGTGCAGAATTCAGCACATAACATTCGGTAATGCACGTGACATGACATCACTAGAAGGATTTATTCAGAAAAAAGCCTGAAGCAGAAAATCTAGTTGAAACCCTGTTAACAGTCATGTAAAGGATGTTTACGGGAAGTAGGATAGCAATACGATTGCACTAAAAGTAAACATTTCAAGGAACACTAAAAACCAGCAAAATTCGGAGTCCAGTTGAATATTATGTGTGAACAAAAAGAGAAAATAAAACTATATCTATTATTTTTAGTTTGGGAGACAAAGTATTTTGATGATTGATAAGAGAGACAGTAGAAGGTAAGATTTGGAAAAGGATTAGAAAAAAACACAATTTGGGATGTTGCAATTTGCTTATGACTGTGATATCAGACAAACAGGACAAAATTTATTAAAATCAAAAGATCAAGAAGTCAGAACAAAACTGTAGACTTAGAAACCAGGCATATAGAGAAAATAAGTGTACTGGTGAGAATGAAAAATATATTATGTAGAGTATTTTAAAAAGGTGCTGGAAATTGAATTTTACAAAAATTCCTATATTTAAGGATTAGGTATGCAGAAGATTGACTTTAAAAATATGGTTAAATGAGGAAGAGTGGAAGTACAGTACCCAGGAGCAAAGAGTAAGGGTTTTAAGAAGCAAAACAATTATTTTTCTCAAAAGGACAAATATCAATAGTATGAAAACATGAATATTTCAATTTCCTAAGTTGGAATTTATAGTACATTTGTTGGTGTATTAAAGTAGTTTTTTCAAAGTATATTCTTTAGAAAAACCCATAAAATGTTGTACATACATTAAAAAGAAAAAAAATATACATCAGCATTCAAATTGATTTGAGAAAAGTTATACTATACATACCTTACCAGGTGATTCCTGATATGCATCAACACATACAAGGCTTTAAGAAGCTCCAAGATACAGAAGTCTTATGAAATCTGCCTTTAAATATAGTGTTTCAAAATTTATCTAACAGTCTCCTTTTCTTTTTTACATATAACATAATAATCTTTCACAAACTGCTGAGCTAGTAAATAACAAGTGAGAAAACAAGATTCTAAGCATAATGCTCTTTTTTATTTTATTGGAGTATAATTGTCTTACAATATTGTGTTAGTTTCTGCTGTACAACCAAGTGAATCAGCTATATGTATACATATATATCCTCTCTCTTGGATCTCCCTCCCACCTCCCCATCCCACCCATCTAGGTCATCACAGAGCACCGAGCTGAGGTCCCTGTGCTATACAACAGTTTCCCACTAGCTATTTTACACATGGTAGTGTATATATGTCAATCCTAATTTCCCAATTCATCCCACCCTCCCCTTCCACCTCTGTGTCTACCCGTCTATTCTCTACGTCTGCATCTCTATTCCTGCCCTGCAAATATGTTCATCTGTACAGTTAAAAGCAGACAAGAATAGAAAGGTAGTATTTGAGAGAGAATTTTTTACTAGAAAGAGGAAGTATGTAATGTGGACTTCACAAGGAGTATTTTTCTCTAAGCCTCATAAATGGCAAAGCTTGGTTAAAGGGTATTTATAGTGGTTTTTATAGAAGTTTTTCTGGTTCCACTAAGAGGTATGTTTGGCTGATTTACTACATATGTCCAATTTACTCAATGTTTACTTTTAGTTTTAAAAGAAATGCTATATTTATTAGTGAAAACTATTTATTATGAAGAGTTGAAATAAATTAATATGAAGAATATTATGTAAAGGGAGGTACTTTCATTTTGTTCAGGATACTGGCATATATTATGTTCATTATGCAGAACAATGGAGATGTGGGTTTCAAGTGAACAAAAGAGTAATGAGGGATATTTATTGTGGTTCCAAATGACAGCATATTTGTAATATCTTAAAATATTAGACTTAGACTTATGTAGAGCTGACTCAAGTTTTTGAAAAAAAGAGTTGAAATATTAAAATGCCCCAATAGTACTTTTTTAATTTTATTATTTGCCTATCATATTTGATGTTATTTCTACCCTTCCAATTGCTCAGGTCAAAAACATTGGTGTTAGTCTTGACTTCTCAATTTCTCTATACCCCACATCCAACTATTAGGAAATCACGTTGGCTCCTCCCATGCTCACCACTCCACTGCTGAGAACTTGGTGGACATTGCCCTCATCCTTTGCCTGGACCATTTCACTACCCTCCTAACTGGTATTCCCACATTTCTCTTGCTGCCCTATAACCTATTTTCAAGTCAGTAGCCAGGGTGATATTTTAAGACATTAGCCTTGAGCTCAAAATCCTCCAGTAATTCTCCATTTTACTATGAATAAAAGAAAGAGTCTTTATGGTATTTTTACAATGGTCCACAAGGCTCTGTCTCAGTGGATTCTCAAGTGCAGGTTATTTTACCCCCAAGTGACATTTAGCAACGTCTGGAGACAAACTTGATTATCATTCCATTGGTAGGGGGTTCTGCTGGCACTAGTGGGGAGAGTCCAGGAACATGCTAAATATCTTACAATGCACAGGACTGACTCCCTGCAACAAGGAGTTATCCAGTCGAATATTGTAGAGATGGATAAACACTACCCAAATGCTATCAACCCCATTGTATTTCAGATTTCATTTCCCACTAACATTTTTCTTTCACATATTGTTAAATGTAATTTTCCCAGCTTTACTGAGGTATAATTGAAATACAATGTTGTGTAAGTTTAAAACGTACATATTGATTTGGTTTGATACAACTATAAATTGCAAAATAATTGCCACTTTAAGATTAACTAACACCTTCATCACATTGTATAATTACTATCTTTTTTTTTTGTGGCAAGAACACTTAAGATTGAATTCAAGTCTTTAAAACAGTTTTTGTCTGCCTGGAACCCTTACTACTCAGGCATCCTTGTATCCAACTCCCTCTTCTTTTCAAATAGTTGGTCAAATGCCACCTTCTCAGTAAAGCATTGCCAATAGGACTCCCCTTTTCTACTTGTTTATTTTTTCATAGCCCTTACCATCTTCTAATATACCATATACTTAACATATAGTCATTTTGCTTATTGTTAAATTGTCTTCTACCAAAATGTAAACTCCCCAAAGACAGTCATCTGTGTTTGTTTTGCACACTCATTTATCCCACATATTTGGCACAAATTAGGTACTCAAGACAACCTTGTCAACTTAAATAATTTAGTCTTCACATCATTTATTTTTTCCATGGAAATTTAGACTACATTTTTTACTAGTTTATATAGAAAAGGTGGTAATTTTTATCTTCCATCTGGGTTGGCATGATTTGTGACTAACATGTTCTTGGTTTTTTGCTTTTACTTCTGTTGACCTTAAACAAGTAGAATGCTGGTTATTTCTCCAGCAAAAAATGGCTTTACCCGAGATCAGCAAATAATTGCAATTTCAGGTCTGCTACCACAGCGTGCCACAAGTCCTTGCACAGTAAGAGAAGAAGAAGGGAAAGGAAGTTGGGAGGGCTCTAGTAAACAAAGAGTCCCTTGGAGGAATTGAGAGTTTGAAGTATAGTGGCTTTTCATTGCCTGAGTTGTGACAGTCTCTCATTGGCTGAGCTCAGGCAAAGAGAGGAGGTCTTCGTTCTTCTGGTTGGGATCTGCTTTCATTGTAGGGCAAGAGATTTCTCCCCTCTGGCCTTCAAACTATTTTAGCTGAGGTTTTTGTTTATTAACTTTTACACTTCTCCCTGCGGACAGATAAATCTCCTAGAGAAGACATCACAGTCTTGTTTTTTTCTCTTATTTATGTGGGAGAAAGAAAGGCAGAAGGTTAGAAAGAGAAATTTTTAATTTCTCAAGGGAAAACAAAAATGATTAGAAAGAAGACCCCTTCTTAGACATTATTTAGTGCTTTTATGTCTTTTAAAAAAACTTTGTGTCCTAAAACAATTGCCCAAAATGTTTCTATTTACATATGTATATCTCAGTAAAACATCTTGATGTAGGTCATTACTACCATAGCAGGAGACAAGGCATTGAGATATTAGAGACTGATTAGTTGCTAGGCTGAGCTTGTTAATATGCAGGCTCCTGAGTGAAGATTACATTTGCATATTTCTTTTCTTGTCCAGGATGACACACATTTCTCTTTGCTTGCCTAATACTATTATCATGTTTGAACATTCTAGTTCTGGGAATTAATTTTCCACAGGTTTCTCTGTTTGTTCCACTTCTTCACTCTATTTTGACTCTTTTCAAATTTATGTTTATACGATTCTGTCATTAGCTAGTAAATTGTTCAAACAGCATTTTCTTTGATTTTTAATTTTTTTTACTCTGGGTTTGACTCTTCAGGGAGAATATGGTTAGGATTTGACATGGGATGCTGTGCTCTTTTTAATATTTATGATTTGCACTGTTCTTTGAGCTACATTTCATACAGCATGTTTATTACCTTAAACATTTAAAACTTGTATATTTTTTCTTAAACACTCTCAACTCTCATTTCTACTCTAAGCAAATAGAACTATGCATCATCAGAGATATCATCAAACATAATATATACTAATCACAACAATAACATGCATAGGGTTATAGTACATAAATATATAGGAAATGCATCAGAATGGGAAATATGAAAAAATGTAAGCTTAAAATATGTCAGTGAAGGTTTATATTTTAATGAGAGACATTTTTTTTTTTTTTTGGCAGTACACAGGCCTCTCACTGTTGTGGCCTCTCCTGTTGCAGAGCACAGACCCCAGAAGCACAGGCTCAGCGGCCATGGCTCACAGGCCTAGCTGCTCCATGGCATGTGGGATCTTCCTGGACTGGGTCATGAACCTGTGTCCCCTGCATTGGCAGGCAGACTCTCCACCACTGAACTACCAGGGAAGCCCAATGAGAGACTTTTAAAGGTAAGAAAAATGGAAAAGAAAAAGAAAAATGAGAAAAGCAAAAAATAAGAAACATCTATTTTAGAGGGAAGAAACAAGTAAATGCAGGATTTGAAGATGATTTAATGGACTTCTGGCTCAGATGGCAGAATAAGATCACTCTCTGGTGCATTCTCTCTGTTCCCAAAATGTAACAATAATAAAGAAAACATAACAGTAGAAAGAAAAGTTGTAGAATACCTGAAAAACAAGGTAATTATCTCTTTTGACTAGAAACTTAAAAAGAAACTCAAAATAACACTTAGAGCAAGGTGACCAGGCTGTGCTACTTTGGATTTTGAAGCTGATGATTATGGTCAGTGCTTGGTTCTTACAAGTTAAAAGGCACAAAAAATATTACACTTCAACAGAGTATTCCCCAAGGCAAAAGAGGACAGAAAAAAAATACGCTTTTATTTACAGATTTTTAAACTATATTGACAGATACAAACATATGTTAATAATTTTGAAAGGAACTATAAGATACAATGGTACAGTTAAATAAGTCATTACTTAGATTTCCCAGAGACTCCTCAGGACAAAAAAGCACAAGCCAAATACCAAGAACAATAAATTTAAAAATATGTTTATGCCAAGCATCCCATAATAACTATGAAACTTCAAGGATAAAATCTTAGAGAGTACCAGAAGAGAAATGCAGATTACCAACAAAGGAAATGTTTGTTGTTGTTGTTGTTGTTTTCGGTACGCGGGCCTCTCACTGTTGTGGCCTCTCCCGTTGCGGAGCACAGGCTCTGGATACTCAGGCTCAGCGGCCATATCTCATGGGCCCAGCTGCTCCGCGGCATTTGGGATCTTCCCAGACCAGGGCACGAACCCATGTCCCCTGCATCTGCAGGCGGACTCTCAACCACTGCACCACCAGGGAAGCCCACAAAGGCAAATTTTTGATAGAGAGCAGTCTTCTTAATACTAGCAACACTTGTCAGAAATAATAGAGTTGTTTCATCTATTTGTTGGAGAAAAATGCCTATCCCGAATCCCTCAGCCCCTGTGACTTCCTTCCTCCTTTAACTTCTTTAGCACTTAAGACATAGATTTTGTGAAAGGAAAATCAGAATGGATTCAGTATTGCTAAGAGAGCTCTCTAAGATGGAGCTGAGAGGCCATTGAGGAAGTGTAACGTACACCTCTCTTAGCCTGGATGGAATCCAACCTTTTGATCTGATGAAGTCATCCAGAACACATGCCAGAAACTCATGACACCTTCTCTACTTATCAGACCCCTATCCTAAAATAGCTCCTGATTCCTTAAAGACACATATTTTCTGACTGTGTCAGAGTCAACCAAAATTCTTGACAGGCAACTTTTTAACAACCTATTGACTTTTTGTCTTTATAAGCCCCTGACTCTTTCTTTTCCCTGCAACATTCTTTTGACTTTACCAGAATCTGTGTCTATGGAATTGTAATGCTTAAAGCCCCAAGTAAATTGTTTTCTTATTTGCAAACTAGTGCATTTTTTTGACAATTTTTGACAATTTTTTGACAATTTGTTTACTTAGTGAGTACTTTATGCAAAACTCAGTTTTAACTATTTGAAAACACCCATGACATTGAGTTTATAATTTTGTGAGACATAACTTTGACTCTTGAAAGGAGACTGGTTACTAACAGTGAAATTTTAAGATATCAAGTAACATCTGCTTGGCAATGTGGGATAACAGATCTTCCCTTGCCCTTACTTATACTCTAAGTGTAGATGACAATTTGCATGGGGATTTATCTCCCAAATTGGTAGGAATATAAAAGAAATGCCAAGGTTGTGCTATACTTTCTACATGTCATGGGATATACAAATGAACAATATGCTTTATCTGGATTAGACAATAGTTTAGTTATTTATGTGAAAATGACATTTGAGTTGAAAAAATATGGCATATTCTTGTTCTTTTATTGTTTTGATACTTTGCTGGGCTCTCTCAGAAGGTAGTGCACTCCCTGGGTTTACAAGCCTGACTTACTGGGTACCGTGGAAGAAATTCATCTATCAGGTACTCTCAAAGTGTAGTCTTTAAGTTACTTGCACTTGAAATATCCACAGATTCAAAGTCTGAGTCACTCTACCAGGCAAAGAAGCATGAGCACCTGAAAAGCTTTTTTTTTTTTTTTTTTTTTTTTGCCAAAGAAAATATGAAATGGGCAGTAAAATAAAGTAGTCATAAATACCAGCTATGGCCACACTAGTTCCAGACCTAAGGACTCAAAATGGTAATTAGTAATTTATTCCTTATTTTGATATGAGTTTATTTGTAAATATATTTTGCAATATTTTTTATCCCATCTCTCAATCCCATGCCATATAACAATGTATCTTAACATTACTGAATTGTGTATTTCAGTAATACTTTGAGGTTATTAAAAGGGGAATGTGAATCAGCAATAATAAACTTCTATAAAGATAAAGAAACGGTATATTATTTTTTGAGGGTATACTCTGATTGGTATGTTTTCAATTGTGCAAGAAAGATTGCATCATGCTATTGCCTTAATTTGAATTTAAGCATGGTTAAATGGTGTATATGGATGCCAAATTGATGGTAGATAAACCTTAGTGGATTGTAGTATAACAATTTAGCTAAAGTACAACTAAATTTCCCAAAAGGGCATTTAGTTCTAAATTAGTTTCAGCCACAGGAAATATTTTGCACACAAATTGCAGGGCAGTAGTCAAGCAACTAAGAAGCAGTAGACATATCCTTTTTATGCTTAGAAACTGGACACAAAGCACCAGCTGCTATTACAGAGCATTTATGCTGTCACCGAACTACTACTGTCTCACCAGGTCTCAGCAACTCAATTTTCAGGTTTCTGAATCCTGGGCAAACATTTTCCAACTGCGGGGTAGCTGTTGGTCCATAGTCCCCTTCTCCAACTCCTGGGTTAGGAGAAAAACGTACTGGCTTCCCTGACACACTGTAATTTTGCAGGTCCATAGAGGGTCAGAGAATAATAGAAGCTCCAGTTTCCCTCATGGGTTCTGTTTGTTTATGCCCCTTCACCCTTTTCACTTCACATGCAAATGCTCTTCCCTCCCTCTCCTTCAAATCAGATATTACTGAAATTAACTTTGAAATAAACCATAAAAAATGCATAAATTTATCTTAACTATCTCCTCTTTGAAAAGATGTATTCTCAAAAGAATTCATTGAATAACAACAACAAAAAAAAATACTAGTGTTTTGTGTTTTGATGGTAAAGTAGGATTTGACATAAACTTAGAGCCTGAAAGACATTTATTTAAAAAAAGAAATGTTGGGGCTTCCCTGGTGGCGCAGTGGTTGAGAGTCCGCCTGCCGATGCAGGGGAAGCGGGTTCGTGCCCCGGTCTGGGAGGATCCCACTTGCCGCGGAGCGGCTGGGCCCGTGAGCCATGGCCGCTGAGCCTGTGCGTCCGGAGCCTGTGCTCCACAACGGGAGAGGCCACAACAGTGAGAGGCCCACATACCGCAAAAAAATAAAAAAATAAAAAAAATAAAAAATAAATTAAAAAAAATAAAAAATAAAAAAAGAAATGTTGAAAGAAAATGAGTTAAATTTTTAGTTTTCAGTATAGGAAAAAAAGAATGTAGAAAAATAAATATGAATGCTTTACATAACCATTGGAGAAATAAAGAAAGCCTGTGTTTCTTACAGGAAGATTAATTAAAAATGACATCTCAGTTCAACTTTTATTTGAATCCCATTTCTAAGAAACACAAAACAAACAGAAAAATTCCCCCCATATAAAGATGATTCATCTTTTGTGTTCATTGGTTTTATACATTGAATAAAAATATATATAATATTATATACTAGATATCATTTATTTGAAAATATATTTTGGGCTTTATTAAATTAAATGAACTTCTAAATACACAATGTTACAGATATCAAAAGAAAATTTTGAACTTAAATACATGCTACTAGTGATTTTTGTCTAAAATCTGTCATAATCCAGAAGTCCTTCATTTTATGATCTTTCTTGTTACAAAATTTGAAATATTTCTCTCTACTTTTAAAAGTATTTATCACCATTTAGAAGAATTTTTAATGCATGCATACTCTGCTTTTCATAAGCAAAGCTGATGTTATGGTGGTAGGCAACTTATATTGAATTTTAAAACTTGTTTCCAAAAGTACATATTTAACCAATTCTCATTCCCCCAAATCACTGTATGCTCACTGCGCTGTTGATAAGTAAGGAGCATGTGCTAGGCAGCCTCTAAGATGCCTCACAATGATCCCCACGTCCTGGTATTTACCATCTTTTGCAACCGTTTCCCACATTGTACAAGGGTTGGTCTGTGTGGACCAATAACATATGGCAGAAGTGATGGAATGTGAGTTCAAGACTAGGTATGACAAAGGTTCTTTGCTTGACCAAACTTTAGTGAGGCTCCTGAAACTTCTCTTAGGCCAATCTGTGTACTTCCTTGTAAAATTCAGTTTTAGCAAGAACCCTGCTATGTCAGTTTATCAAGAACCCTACCCTCCATACCTGATCATCTTGGATATCTGATCTTCATCTTCCACCATCTCCCAGGTGATGTCTGATCACCCTGGCCTGTCTTCACCCAGAATCCTGTTAGGTCGGTTTGACCAGAGCCCCTGTACCCCTGATGTTTTTTCAGCAATTTTTCATTCAATGACCCTAATCTGTCTCTTGGCTATAAATTCCTACTTGCTCATGCTGTGTATTAAATTGAACCCAGTCTATACTGAAGTCTCTTTTTCCTTATTGCAGTAGTCCTGAATAAAATCTGCTTGTACCTCTTTAACTACTCTTCAGCTCTGCTTTTTCTTTAACAGTTATTAAAAAAAAAAAAAAGCTACACCTTTTCACTTTGGAGAATATGTAACTGTAAAAAAGCATGGCTTCTTCAACACACACTCTCTCTCTCTGTCTTGCATCTCTCAGAAAAATTGAAGCCATGTCATAAGAAGCTGTATGGAGAGGATCATAGACAGGCATGGAATTAAAACCTCTCATCAATAGCCAAGTGAGTGAGATTGGAAGAGGCATCTCCAGCCTGAACAAATTCAGAGCAAGAGTCTGTACCCACAACTTAACAGATTCTTCATGAGAGACCCTGAGCCAGGACCACCTAGTTATGCCATTCCTAGATTCCTGAACTTTAGAAACTTTGTGATATAATAAATATTTGTTTTGGGTAGTTTATAATCTATCAATAGATAGCTAATAGTCATGTTTTTACAAGATAGCTGGGTGAAGAGAGCAGTTTGAAACAACAGAATAGAGTTTTCTCTATAGGAATTTACCAGGCCCATGTGGAAAATTATACCTGTGATCAGATTCTCAGAAACAATGTTTTAAATAGTCAAACATATTTTATGGCTAATCTATTAGTAGGCATAGTAATGTCTTTAAAGAAAAAAATTCAAAACTGTATGGACCCACAAAGGCCCTCTGAATAGTCAAAGCAATCTTGAAAAGAAGAACAAAGCTGGAAGCATTACACTTCCTTATTTAAAATCATACTACAAAGCTATAGTAATCAGAATGTATGGTATTGGTATAAAAACAGACATAAAATCAATGGCACAAAATAGAGAGTCCAGAAATAAACCCACATATATGGCCAATTAATTTACAGCAGAGGAGCCAAGCATATATAATGAGGAAAAGACAATCTCTTTAAGAAATAGTGTTGGAAAACTGGACAGCCACATGCCAAAAAAATGTAACTGGACTTTTATCTTACACTATAAACAAAAATTAACTCAAAATGGAATAAAGACTTAAATTTAAGACCTGAAACTGTAAAACTTCTAGAAGAAAAAATATGGGCAGTAAGCTCTTAACATTGGTCTCGGCAATAATATTTTTGATTTGACACTGAAAGCAATGGCAAAAAAAAAAAACAAACAAAAAAAACTAGTGGGACTACATCAAATTAAAAAGCTTCTGCACAGCAAGAGAAACTATCAACAGAATGAAAAGGCAACCTAAAAATTGGGAGAAAATATTTTTACATACTTACATATCCTATAAGGGATTAATATCCAAAATATATAAGGAACTCATATAACTCAAAAACAAAACACAAATAACCTAATTTAAAACCTGGCAAAGGATCGGAACAGTCACTTTTCTAAAGAAAACATCCAAATGGGCAACAGTTACATGAAATGGTGCTTAAAATAACAAATCATCAAATAAATATCTGTTAAAACCACAATGAGTTATTACTTCATACCTGTTAGGATGGCTATGATCAAAATGACGAGATAACAAGTGTTGGCAAGCTTGTAGAGAGAAAGGAACCCTTGTACACTCTTGGTGGGAATGTAAACTAGTACAATCACTATGGAAAACAGTATGGAGTTTCCTCAAAAAAATTAAAAATAAAACTACCATATGATCCAGCAATTCCACTTCTGGGTATATATTCACAGGACACTTGATAATTATCTCTAAGTGATATCTGTATTCATTACTCACATGTATTACTCACATAGCAGCATTATTAATAATAGCCAAGGTATAGAAACAAAGTGTCTATAATTGATAAATGGATAAAGAAAACGAGATGCATATACAAATATATGTATGTTTATATATATACATATACAGAGGAATATTATTCAGTCTTTGAGAAGAAGGAAATCCTGTCATTTGTGACAACATGAATGGACCTTGAAGTCATTATGGTAAGTGAAAGGAAGACAAATACTGCATTGTGTCACATATGTGGAATCAACAAAAATATCGAACTCTTAGCAACAGAGAATACAAAAGTGATTCCCTGGGGCTGGAGGGTAGTGGAAACAGGGAGAGGTTGGTAAAAAGGTACAAACTTTCAATTATTAGATGAGTAAGTTCTATGATCTAATGTATAACATGGAGACTATGATTGCTAACACTATATTATATAATTGAAATTTGCCTACAGAGTAGAACTTAAATGTTCTCTCACACAGAAAAGAGGTAAATATGTGAGATGATGTGTTAATTTTTAAAAGAATGAAGGAAAAATATTTTCGTTAATCTGAATCCCAAGAAAATAAAATTTGAAGTGAGCTAAACTTAGAAATATTAAATTTTAGGAAAGAGGTAAGATCATTATAAAAATGCTAATACAAGGTGATAAACAGATTAACCAGCAATCACAATTTAAGAGAAAATACTACACTCAAAAATGCAGTTGACCTTTTATTAAATATAGATAGTATATTATTTTGCCTGACACATTAAACATTATAATTTTTTTTTTATAATGCCATTCTGCAATTCTGATGCAATCTGATGGCTTAGTTCATAAGGTGAGGTGTCTGCTCCATATTTGTATTTGGTTCAGTTAAACTGACTTAGAATTTGGAATTTGAATATACATATATACAAATTACCTTCTGTTTACACTGCATTCAGACAATAAGTTTTCTAAAATTCTAATTTATTTCTTGGCAATTGTATCAATCAGGGTCATTCTGGAATGGAATAAACACTCTAGAGCTTTCATATAGAGAGGAATTTAGTGAGAGAATCAGTTGCAACGTTGTTAGGTGGGAGCCAAGAACAAAATGGAAGAAATTGATCAGCACCTAGGAGGCTGCTGCAAGCACTGGATGAGAAGGGATGCTAACTCCTCCTGCTGCAGCTTCTTTCTGCCTGAAATCACATCCTGGCTGCTGCCAGGATTTGGCAAGGGGAGCCTGTGCTCCTGAAGCACAGCAATGAGATTCCTCCTCCTGCATCCAATCCCCAGCCCACACCCAGATTCCCAGGGAATTCTCTAGGTGCTAAGGAAGTTGGAGAACACTGGGAGCCAAGACACAGGACGGGCACAGAAAGAGATAACAATTCACAATATTGAAATAAGAGTGCTTAATAGATCATGAATAAAGTACTTGCATATTTTTTCTAATAAAAATATTTTTTTCACCATTTCATATGCAAGTGTCTCTCACTATATGGCAGTTTGACCTTCACTTATTTCTAAGCTTTATCCCACTCCTAAAGCCTTCTAATACATCTGGCTTTTCCCCCTCAATCCCAACAGTTATCCTTGCCCACTATACCAAAGAGAAGCAAACAAAAATAAAGTCATTCAGGAAGTAAAGCACTCACCTTTTTAGCTAATTCCTATGAAAAACATGTCCCTCTCCTTGGCTAAGATTAACACATCGCACTTGTTCTGCATCTCACACTCTCATTCTCCTCAGGGACTTCATTGATTATCTGCTGCCCATGGAATCACATTAATCTTTCCCTCCTCTTCTGGTTCTTATCTACACATAAGCACCTTAAAAAATAACTTTTGACCCAAGATACCATTTAGTTACACTCTCCTCTATTTCCATTCAAATGTGCTTGTTGAACATCTTCCCAAGCTCATATTTATTTTCTCACTGTTTTT
Source organism: Hyperoodon ampullatus (assembly GCF_949752795.1). NCBI lineage: Eukaryota > Metazoa > Chordata > Mammalia > Artiodactyla > Ziphiidae > Hyperoodon > Hyperoodon ampullatus. Next base: position 35,339,199 of record NC_136929.1, on the reverse strand, counting down.
TTCCTTTCCCCCAGTCTGATTTAATATGTGTACCACTTTACTCTGAAACTACTTTAGGAAAGAGTTCACCAGTGACTTCACTTTGTTTATGTTTTGCTCATCACAGTGAGTATATTATTACAGCTTTTGAGACAGTGGCTCAATCTCTTGCTTTTGTGAATTTCTGTTGCCTCAAACAAAATACTCTGCTAGCACTTCTGTGTTTGTAGATTCTTCTCATATTTTCTTCTGTGTTCTGCCTGAGGTATAAGTATTTCTCACACTTGAATGCTCTTCAGAGAAATCTCTTCCCATCTTGGGACTGCAACTATTCTATGCAAGAGATGCCTAAAGCTATATCACTGAATGGTAAGTTTCAAATTCATGTATCAAGTTGTTTTCAGCATATAACCTACCTCCATGTCACAGAGCTATTGCTCAAAACAATATGATAAAAATGAAACCTCATTAAATCTCTGCAAACCGTCCATCCTGGTGTTTATCATATTGTTTTGCTGATCACTGGATATTGATGAGCTCTAAGTGCCTTGAAAAAAGCGATTGCACATTGTTGATATTTGAATCAACTTCATGACCGAAGAGGAAGATAATATAATAGATGAACAAGTAAGTGAAAAAATATATATTGAATTAATTCAACATGTATTGAATGCCTATAAAGTGCCAAGCCTTGTTCAGAAGCTGGGATCCCAGCAATGTTTAATTCAGACTCATTGCTAGTTTTCTTATCAGTCTTTTGCATGAGACTTTATACTCTTTGAAAGCAGGACAAAGCTTATCAATGCTATACTTATTGCCACTTAATAGATATCTACTGAAAGAATGAACAAGTGAGATAATTTTTTAAGTTATACATCCAACTTATAAAGAGTACTGCTTTTTATAAGTCACACTTTGAATTTCCTTAGTATCTTCCTTTTATTATAAGAGGAGAGATCTGTTACCAATCCTATAGAATTAGAGATTTAGAGAAATTTTCAGATACCTTGTATCCATGTATCAGAGGTAACCTCAATTCCATTTGGTCTTCTAAGACTGATATCCTTTAAATCCACAAAAGGAGCTTTAGAATTAGCTAAGCATAAAAGGGTGTAGGTTAAAGATGACCCTTTCATATGGAAGCTAAGAGTGTGAAAAACATTAGGCTACAAGCTTACTGTGATTTTATAATGAATTGTCTATATTAATTGGTTTATATTGGTAAGACAGTTTGCTATAATGTCAATAGGTTAGTGGTGCCTACTTTAAATAGAGTGAATGGAATATAATCTACTAACTCTATTTCCCATACTCTTGAGTTTTCTTAAAAAAAATGTATAGAGTTCAGACCAATAGAGCACAGGCAAAGCCAGGATTTGTATCATTTTATTGTAGAAATAGCATAAGAAATAGAAAACATAAGAGGGATACCAAATTAGAGAAAAGAATAAGTGTATGTAAGACAAATTACCTTCAGCAAATAGTTTAAATATGTCAATGCAACATACTTGATGAATAGATACTGTTAGGTTATAAAATCTGAATTTCAAACTCCCACTAATTTTAAGGAACTTTAAGTAAGTTTGACATCCAAGGTTAAAAAAAAAATTTGTTTCATAATTTGCTTTAACTTCACTTAACATTTCTCTGATACCCAAAGACAGAAAAGTGAAGGCATGATTATTCATGTACTAAATAATGTGTTTAATTATAAATTTTAGTTACTGACCTCAAAACAATTATGGTACTCAGTTGAACATAATTTTCTTTATAATTACTTGAATAAGTTACTGTGTTCACTCTACACTGCTTTTTGATTTCACTTTGCCTATTGTTTGCTCTCAAACCTGACAACATTCTGAAGATGCCGTTTACTGGAGGCATTTCATTTTCTCTGATGGAAGTGAATACTTTGAAGTGATTTTATTCTGTTCTCTGACAAGTGATACAATAGAAATGACCAACGTTCTGGAGACCATTCTTTATTTCTTCCTTTTCTTTTCTTTTTTTTTAAGAAACATTCAGAAATGTTAAAAGAACAAATTTTCTTTTTAATCCAACCAAAAAAAAAAAAAAGGATATTTTCTTTTAGAAAATTCTAAGTTAGCTTTACTGTTGGAGTTTGGACACATACATTTGTTATTCCATTAAAATATTTAGCATGGAGTAAATACCTGACAAATAAATTAGATTAGTTTTTCTAATAATATTCACTTATAGGATTATTCTTTAAGGATGTTATTGTTAGCTGCATCAAGATCCTTGACTTACTAGATTAAAAATACTATTTTAGAACAATATAATTTTTTCTTAATGGTCTGCTAATTATTATCTAACTGGAGAGAGGAGGAAATAAGAACAGATTTCAATCTTTGAATGAATATATCTTATTAAAAACTTTTTGTCATGGTTTGCTTATATAGTAAAATAATTTAAATTTGTGGTAAATATGTTGAAGTTTAGATGGTTAATGTGTAACATAGAGTGATGTCAAAATGATTTTGCTGGTCAGAATAGCTTGCCCATAAATTTTACATCTAGTATAGATATAATTTTTTTAACCTGAAATATTACTAAACATCCTTCTTCTCCGTTTGACAGAAATATGTTTTCCTTTTCATCTCAGATCCTAATCCTCATTGCTGTGCATGCAAATAGAAAAAAACAAACAAACAAACAAAAAAGGAGTATGAAGCATATGTAAATATTTCCCCTACACTTTTATAAAGGAAGTTTTAGCAGAAAATAAGACAAATGTTGTCTCACTCTCAAGGGTAATGAATAAATAGGCCATAGTCTGCTTCTGATGGAGCATTAGGGAAATCTAGGTCCTGCTCAAAGAATGAAACAAATATCATAAATACGTGATGATATCCTGACACTTAACCCATTTCACATGTGTGAACATTCCAGAGGAGTCACTGTCACCAACCTGTGTCTAGTAACAACCACATGGTGGAAAATTCTAGACTGAAAGAGGATCCAATCCTGAAGGATGGGAGAAGCATGGGAGAAAAGAAGGGTAAGTAGCTGATTTTACTGCCCTGTCAATAAACTGACTCTTCTCTTTATCATGTTTCTCATGTTAAATAATGATTAATTTATGTGAATGTGGGTTGAGATAAAAAAAAATCTAAACGGGGCTATTTTTAGTTTCAGCTATCTTAAGCTTCATCTGTATCAGTCTTAAAAAATGTAATTCAGTACCCTAAAAATGTAAAATTTTAAAAAACAACTATAACATATAAATCAAAAACCTAATTCAGATCTATTGATTTAAAAAATGACAGAAATTAAAATCAAAATCCAAACACACAGAGAAAAACCAGAAGTCAGAACAATTCATGTATACAATGTTCACCAAAGGATTATTTATTTAAAAAATAGGAAAATTATAGAAACAATCAGAATGACCAACAATACAAATCAGTAAATAGATAACATGTGATGCATTCATAACATGAAAATAAATGCAGATCTGAAAAATGTTATGATTTAATGATATTTGAACATTATGCGAATATGATGTTAAGTAAAAATTGAAAAATGTTAGATGAGTGAAATAGAACTGTAAGAAATTTTAAAATAAATTTAAAATTTTTAAAATAGATTTAACTTTACATAAAAGTTGTGAAGATAGTACAGATAGTTCCTATATACTCCATACCCAGTTTTCCTAATAATTAACTTCTTACACTAGTATGATATACTTGTCAACAATATCAACACCTCGTTATTACATAAAGTCCATATTTCATTCAGATTTCCTTGCTTTTTACTTAAAAAAAAATAGCTGCTGCAGGATTCCATCTGAGATACCAAATGGCATTTAGTTATCATGGCTCTTCCGTCTTCTCTAAGCTGTGACTGTTTCTTAGACTTTACTTGTTTTTCATAACCTTAACAGTTTTGAGGAGTATTACTCAAGGTTTTTGTAGACTATGCCTTAATTGGAATTTGTCTGATCCTTATGTTGTGATTAAGTTGAGTTTATGTGGTTTTTTTTGAGAGGTAGACCACAGAGGTAAAGTGCCAATTCTCATCCCATGTCAAGGATATGAACTGTCGTCATGACATCTCTGTTGATGTTGACCTTGATCACCTGGCTGAGGGAGTAGTTGTCAGGTTTCTCTACTGTAAAGTCATTCTTTTTTTTCTCCCTTTCCATACTGTGCACTTTGGAAGGAAGACATTCTGCATGGCTCACACTTTGGCGGGGGTAGTTATGTTCCTTTTCCTTAACAGCAGAATTTTTACATAAATTATTTTGTAATTCTTAAGTATAGGAGGTTTGTGTATTCTCCACCATTTATTTATTTTTTTCTATCACTTATTTATATCGCACCACCATTTTTGAAATGAGTATCTGCTGGTTATAGAGTTATAAGTGATTTTTCTTGTTTAAATATTCCCAAGTTTTTATAATGAATCTGTACAATTTTATATTTCTGAAGCTTTAATTTGCATGTTATACCTTATGTATAAGTATTAAGGACCAGAGAAATAAGGCACTTACCGTAGCTTAAGGGTTAACCTTGATTCTGGAAGCTGATTAAGGTATCCATACCCAGATCTCCAATTGGCACATGCCTCTTCTTACACTCTTCTTTCTTCTGGGGCCACAGTGAATTCATCTTTAAAATGTTTTGGTTGGGCTTTCCTGGTGGCGCCATGGTTGAGAGTCTGCCTGCTGATGCAGGGGACACGGGTTCGTGCCCCGGCCAGGGAAGATCCCACATGCCACGGAGCGGCTGGGCCCGTGAGCCATGACTGCTGAGCCTGTGCATCCGGAGCCTGTGCTCTGGAACGGGGGAGGCCACAGCAGTGAGAGGTCCGCGTACCACAAAAAAAAAAAAAAAAAAAAAAAAAAATGTTTTGGTCACTTGAATCTCAGATTAGCAACAAGGATATAGAGTCAATAAAATTTGATTAAAAAAGGAAGAACATTTTTATTTGTGTATTTTTGTTGTTTCTGTCCATCTTATTCCTGCCAATTATATTCTCATCTTTGGCCTGGTGAGTACAAATTTATAAAAATGCATTTCCTGCTTATAGACCATGGCACTATTCCTATTTATAATGTTAGGGGCTTAATATTGCACTGCTTTTTAAAAATTAATACATGCATGCTATTTTTAAAGAGAGAACTGCCCAGAATGTATTAACTAAACATACTCCTAATCCTCTGTGAAAAAAAAAAATGTATTACCACACATTGTCCTGTGACAGCTGGTGTTTCAAAATCATGACATACAGCATGCATTTCTTCTGATCAAATTTATATTTCTTATTCATATTGTAAAGTCCTCTTTGGTTATGTGTAATGTTTGTGGAATGTGCTAAACTAGGCTGGGGAAGTATAATACATATATATATATATATATATATATATATATATAATATATATATTATACTTATATATATATAAAAGTATATATATATATGTATATATAATATACTTATATATATAAGTATAATACATATGTATAAGTATAATACATATATATATATGTATTTTTTATATATATATATATATATATATATATAAAATAGGTTTATTTACTCTTTGTCTCCACTGCCTTAAAGAAAATTTTATGAGACTTTTGCCACTCTCCTCCTGCCATCCTTCCAATAACTATGGTACATTCCATAGATTTTTCAGTACATTCTAAAGTCTGCACAAATATATATTCTCCACCCTCTCCATGATGATCTAACACTTCCACGGACCAGTAGTGGAAAGGGTCTTTATTTTCACCACTGTTTCTTTACCTAACTTTACCCCTCCTCTTCCTTTGCCTAGTCCCTTCTTCCCACTCCATCTCATTTCCATTAACTCCTTTCCCCTCCACTCCTTCCTCTCTCCTTGATCTCACTTATTTCACCTCCTCCATCTCCTGCAATCCCATTGCCATGTTTTATCATGTAAGCAATCCAGATATACTAGTATTTTTCTTAGAGTTAGAATATAATGTGACTTACATGACTTTTATGGCATAAAAATGTTAAGTATTGACACTAAGAAGCCAAAGCAAGATATGTCTCACCATATGCTTAATGCTTAAAGTTACTCACAGAAGTAGAGCATATAACCTAGAATATAATATATAATACTCAATCCGTAAGTCATAGGAAGAGAAATCAGATGGAGAGAGAGAATGTAGGGACACACAAGTACAGAGAAAATCTACTCCTATATAATAGGAAATAAAAGGGCAAATTTAGCTGTGTAAGAGAGTAACTATATTTAAATACAATTGATAAACTAATATTTAAAAGCTGAACCTTGAAAACTCATACCTAAATATTGAGAATTAAACAACAGCATTGAACATTGTGTAAATTTAAGGTGTGCAATGTTACCTTGATACATTTATATATTGCAATATGATTGCCATTGTAGCAATATTTATCACATTATATAATTATAGTACAATATTGTTGTCAATATTAAAGACCAAAATTTTTTCATAACTAATGGAATCTCTATTCAAAGTACAAATTTTGCTGAAGAATATTTTCAGTTTGGCATCATAATCACAGTACATTAAAAGGCATTGGTTAATACCACCCACTCCTATTATTAAGTGTATACCACCTTTCATTTTTGTTTTTGCAGTACGTGGGCCTCTCACTGTTATGGCCTCTCCCGTTGCGGAGCACAGGCTCCGGATGCACAGGCTCAGTGGTCATGACTCATGGGCCTAGCCGCTCCACGGCATGTGGGATCTTCCCAGACCAGGGCACGAACCCGTGTCCCCTGCATCAGCAGGCAGACTCTCAACCACGGTGCCACCAGGGAAGCCCTGTACCACCTTTTAATTGTGTAAATACTATTACCTCTTTTCCCTGAAAAAAGGGAGAGATGGTGGTGTGTATTAGACCAAGGCTGTGAAAAACTTGATGTAAAATGATAACAGACTTAAACTTTACCCTCTGTTAAATGTTTTTATTATGTGAAATTAAAACATATATTTCAAAATAAATCTTGTGATTAAAGTATAATTAATTAATTATCTTACATATATTAGTCTCAGATTTATATTTGCACATCCTATTTTTTTCTTCCTTGGCTGGGAGTTTTCTCATTATGAAATTATAGAGTCAAAATTAAGTTTTAGGATTCTTCCTAGAAGGCCAAGAAAAATGAATATTAGGTATTTTATTAGGTTTAGGTATTTTATTTTCTGAGTTTTCCATTTTATAAATACTTTAGGATACTTTCTGTTTACACCATTTATTATAGTGATTGATAGCCCACCATTGTGTCCCTGTAGTAAAATTCGACAAAACACAGTAATTGTGGGTCTAATTCTGTTTAATCATTTCATCAAGTAAGTATTTATTGTGCACTTAATATGTACTAACACTTGTTCTAAATCATGAGAATACAAAGATACATAAGACATTGTTTCTAAAACAGAGTGAGTCACAGCCTAGAGGGGAATGAGACAGGTTTGGTTGTCTTCCTGACATTTCCATCCTTTTCTTCATTACAGGAGTTCTTGATAGATCCCCACAGTGTGTTCGTTCTTAGAAGTAATCCAGAGGTGAATTAGAAGATAATTAAACAGCTAAGGACTCGTATTCTGTTGTTCTTTGTGATATCACTCTTGCTACTTGTCAGACTAGAACCTAGCAGTCCAGTTTTAGTCTTTGTAGAAAGGCTGTGTTTCTTACTATTCTTTGTCACTCCAGAATTTAGCAGAGGTCCTAGCAAAAAGTACATGCTCTATATTTTTTAAATTGTTTAGTTCATACTTTAATTAAACTTTGCAAGTATCGCTTTCCTGATATCTCCTGAACTTATTGGGAAATTTTATCACTTTATTTTGTCCATTAGCTGTGATATTTGTCCAGACCTCAGTTGCATAACTATTGCATTTAGACAGCATACTAGCCTGTCAGACACGTGTTTCCTATACTTTACCTTGTTTTAGTTTTTCCTGGTGTGCCCTACCTCAGTAATGTATGTAATTTTAGATCTCTAAAATTCCAACTTTCCTGCTCTTGCTATAAGCAACTGAATATACCCCATTAATATTATAGCACAACCAGGAAATTACACAAGCACATTATGATGGTTCTAATAATGACAGTATGAAGTGCAATTTAAGCAGAGGAGAATATATGATAATTATGCCTGAGGAGGTCAGAGAAGATTTCACAAAAGATATGGCCTTTGAGGGCTAGAAAGGAAATTTGTTTGTTGGATAAGAGTAGTAGTTAACTTTGTTGTATGGAAAAACTCTGAGCAATGACAGAGACATATGAAAAGAAGAGTATGATCAAGTAACAATAATTCATTTTGTATGTTTACACTGGAAATAATTCAGGAGAGTGTGAAGAGATGGAGGTGTGTATTAGACTAAGACTGTGAAGAACTTGATGTAAAATGATAACAGATTTAAACTTTACCCTCTGGTAAATGCTTTTATTATGTGAAATTAAAAGAACCAGGTATATATTTTACAAACATGGTACTGGTGTAACTGATACTGAGTATAAGGAAAAATAGTGAAGAGTCAGTCACAGAACTTAGACAAGGTCATTGCCATAAGCCTGGAATAGGGTATTGCTGGCAAATTATATAATAAATAATATCTAGTTCTTTATGTGGAAAATATGTGAAAAAGAGGCATATAATATTTCACTAATTTATTCAACACTGAGTTTCTTGTACCAATCAAAGTGCTATATTCTATGTCTAGAGCAACAGACAAAACTGAAAAATCCTTGATCATATGTTGCTTAATTTCTTTGGGGAGATAGCATTCAGCAAATATGCAAAATAAATGGAGTATGAAAATTGATAAGAACTATGAAGGAAATTAGGCAAGAAAGGAGATGGGGTAAAAAAGTAGTAAGAATTTTACATGGAAGGCCTTAGTGGGACCTGAATTTGAGGGGGGAAGTCATGCAGCTCTCTGGGAAAGAGCATTCCAGGCATAGGCTATTATTTGGATGGAGTAGAGTGAATGAGTAAAAGGAGTGAAAGATGACTCACTACAGAGAGATGTATAAAAGGTGTTTCTATGAGATCAGTATTATTTTTAATTGCAAAAAGCTGATTGATTAGAGATGCAGAGTAAGAGTAACCATATAACAAGTTTGAAAAAGATCTATTCTAAAATTAGAAGAAAGGAGGGGCTGAGTCAAAAACAAAGAAAAAAAAAAGAGAGTTTAAAAACTAGATTGTGAACAACATTGAGAATGCTCTAGAGAAATCATATAGGTAAAAAGTGAGAGTGTATCATTGTATTGGGCAATTAAGAGATTGTTAATGACCTAAACAAGAACACTTTTATTGGATTAGTAGAGGGAAAAGCATATCACACCTGTCTGTGAAATGTGTGGAGGTGAGAACAATGAAGGAAGGGCTGAGCACTTAATCTTATGAATGAGTGGAGAAAGTTGTTTTGTTTCCTATCATTTAAAAAAATATATTGAATTACTCAAAGAGTTTTGTGTAATTTTAAAATTCTTAATTCCCATGGTGCTGTTCATATCAAATTTAATACAAGAAATTTAAAGAAACCAACAACTTGCTTTATTGTGCTGGAATTAACAGAGCAATTTGGCTCTTGAATAGAGTCCAGGAATCTGGCAAAGTAGAAGTAATATATATGATCTCAAGTTAAAAGATCTGGATTTCAAAAATGATTCTGTTAAATAGTTTTGAGTATGATGTTCAACTTCTTTGAGTTTTTGGTTTCCTTTTTTGTAAAGTAGGGATAATAATAATATCTGTCAAAAGTAGTCTATTGTTAACATTAACTCAGTGAATATATATATTAAAAAACAGGATTTAAACTTTCAAATGTTCATTCTTTTTATGATTAACAACAGTAGACTTTGGAGAGGTTGAACTGGAGACTCAGGATTCAATGAGTGACAACTTATATCCCTATGATTTTAAGCAAGTTATATTTTCTGAATCTCAAACATAGTATCAGTAAGGAGGTATTAAAAACATAAATATAAACCAACCAAAGAAGTACTCAAACTTTTCCCCATCTTTGACTGATTTTATTGTTTTTAAAGTACTTACAAGTGATTTTATTTTGAAATGACTGTTGTGTAAGAAATTTCCTTTGAAAACTGTGAAACACTGTATATCTATAAAGTTATAAATCTTTTACAAGTCTTCAGTGCAATGATGTTTTATGTAATTAGATTTTACCTGTAACTGATATTCCATATATATTTCATTATACATATATCTTCTTCTGATTCTAAAGAAACATTTTAGAGGTTCTGAAATAGTCTCTGTTACAAATAGAGCACCTTTGATTTTCTTTATAAGATCATTTTTCATAACCTTGGGATTGAACATCTTACATCACTTTCATGTAGCTCTTTGAAGCTCTATTTCTTATCTCTTTAACATCAAAAAGAGAAGGAAACATACTAAAGCACCATACAACCCTTGGGGGATTCCAGGATAAGGTCTCATGGCACACTATGTTAACCTATTACTTATTTGGATGCTGAAGCTTATTTGTCCTCTGCTTAAAATGAAAAGGTCAGATTCACATTGCTGCTATTCTTAAGCATATGGATCTCTGGTGCTCTCTTTTAAGACCAGAAATATAGTTCAAGTGCACTCCCCTTTCAATAAAACCACACTTATATTGTCCATGTACTTGTTATTCAGAAGACATAAATCTTTTTTAGCCAACACCAACAAAATACTTCTTGTGTAGATTTTTGCCAAAGATTTCAACTTAATGGTGTAAAATCTGCTCCTATTAAAAGCTTAGCTGAGAATGTAAATATTCAAAAGGAAGATGTATGATAATTAGCCCTACAAAATAATCTAAAGCTATAGCTATATAACCAATTCTGGTAGATACTAGTTTAAGATTCTCAGATGCTGAGACCTAAATGTTGCACTTTATAATTAATGGGGTCATCTCCTTAACTCTTTATTATTTGGTTTTTACCTTTATTCTTTTGGATGAACTATGATGCAGTGATAAGAGCATGGGATTCACATTATAGAATTATGAATTTGAATGTGAATGGCCTTTGAAACTTCATGATTGAGCAAGTTTCTTACCAAGTATGACTCCTTTACTTTTCTCTAAAATGGAAGAATACGAACATTTCTTTTTTAATACTGTTTTGGTAATTAAATAAAATAATATTATACATCACCTGAAGAAAAATAAAAGCTCAGTAAATATCAACTGTCCTTTTTAAAAATATATTTGGTTGTGTTATATCCTTTTTAATATAAATTGAAATTATTTTATGGGAGCAGGTATATGAATAAATTAATAAATATATAATTGATGCCAAAATCTTCTCAAGAATAAGATGAAGGAAAAAGAAAAAGGGGGAAATGACCATCACAACAGTGTCCCATAAGTAAACTATTATAGAAGCATCACTGTTTAATTAGTTTTGTATTTTTTCATTAAATTTGATACTTCCCAATTTTGATTCTTTTTAAATTATTTATTTGGTTGTATTTTTAAAGATAAGGATGTGATGGTAGCAAATTGTAGTGTGTTTGAAATAATATCAAGGAATACTGTGAACTGCTTTGAGAATATGTAGTTATGTTATTATTTATGAACACATTTATTGCTTTTTATGAATATATTGTTCACTGAGAATTATGCTCAATTAAACCAGGTTTTATTGGAATGTGTCTATTGGTCGTACATTATCTGTCCTTGCAGACCAATGTTCAAAAACCTTAATTCAGTGTGTTTTTCATTTCATATATCTAATACCAAAAAGGTGTTTCTCAAAATGAGAGTTTAGAAGATCATATTATCTCAGAATTTAGGAGATGGACATAGATGAAAGAACACTTGACTCTAAAATTCAGCTTCTATGTGTTCAGCCTTATTCAAATCAACAGACATTGTAAGGAACACCAAATTTCTATCAAATAAAGTAATTGTTCTCAAATGCAAGTATAAAAATGTTAAAATTAGTGAATAAAATATGTACTAAAATAAAAAATTGATATATTTTAAATATGTCATTGAAATCAATAAATTATGCTCTCAGATTTTTATTTTAAATAGGTGAGAAGCATGTAATAATAAAGTCTTCAAATGAATCTAATGATAGATGAGGACAGAATCATTTGTTACTACATTCAGTAAATGTGGGTGTTGTTCCATATGTGATGGGTAGCTCTGAATTTCTGAGGATAGAGAAAACATAGTAGACTCGGAGATTTAAACCATTAACTAAGATCCTCTTTAACAATGAAATAAATGGGATATTGGAAAATGTGTATTTTTAGATGAATTTTACTGACATAAACTCATCTAGGGGCTTACCTGGTGGCGCAGTGGTTGAGATTCCGCCTGCCGATGCAGGGGACATGGGTTCGTGCCCCGGTCCAGGAAGATCCCGCATGCTGTGGAGTGGCTGGGCCCGTGAGCCATGGTCACTGAGCCTGCGTGTCCAGAGCCTGTGGTCCGCAACAGGAGAGGCCGCAGCAGTGAGAGGCCCGCATACTGCAAAAATAAATACAAAAAATACCTCAACTATATTTTCAAATGTGATTCTTCATGCTTTGTGATTTTATAACTTTACTAACAGTATTAATAAATAATAAAAATATTTACACATTCTGCACTGACCAAATGTCCTCCTATGTTGATGATTTTTGTTTCAGCAATACTTAATCACATTGACTACAAACTGCTATGAGAAGGATTTTCGAATGCTCATCACATGCTTAACATTATGTGAGTATATCTTGACAGTCCTATGATATCTGTGACTCAGAAATGTAAACTTAATCTCACACTTAACCAGGAATTTTACATATGATTTTAAATATGAATTATTGAGTAAAAATTTTGTTTTATTAAAAGTCTGTTATACATACATACACATACAATATGTAAACTAAACCATTTACAAAAGACAGTAAATAACACATTGCATGCCCCCATTTCTCAAACATGATATATACTGTAGTTCTATTTGAGAACATTTATTACAACTGGCTGCCTTCCAGATATATATATATATATATATATATATATATATATACACACACACACATATATGTGTGTATATATATACATATATGTATATATATACATATTCTTGTTTTATTCAGATATTTACAAACCTATTTGGAACTTTTTCTAAATTGCATAGCTAAGACAAATATATATTTTTCTAATATTTCTTTCTCCTGCTTATATTTCAGGCTATCTTCTAGTTTGAAATTTGTCATCGGCTATTAAGTTTAGAGTATGGTTTTCTTTAGAGAAAAAAACTATTCTGCAGTTGCATTTCTTCTATCATAATTAATTCATGATTTGATAAATAGGCTAATGTGATCTAGAAAAGATTTTTGAAGAGCAGGGAGAACAAGTATTGAACAGATATAAAACCCCCCTTAGACCAGAGCATATAGAAATGGCCCTATGAGGTCAGTACATGGCTGTATAAGTTGCCAGATCAGGCCACCAGGTCTCTCTCTGTTGTAAAAAGAAAGCTTCAGTTTCTTGAAAAATAAATAAATAAATAAACAAATAAATAAACATATACACACACTCAGAAGAAAATTAAATTTGTTTTATTTACTTTCAGAAGTTTAATTTCTCTTCAATCATCTACTTTTCAAATAATTTCCTAGCAATTCTCTTATTTTAACCATTTTAAAGTCACTGGTATACTTAGAAGGAGAATTACTTAGGATTTATTTTAACAGTCTTTATGTACAGTGTATTTTTCAGTTATAATTTTTGCCAATCTATCTTTTAATGTGTGAGTAACTTGTAAAAATTAACTTTTAAAATTTTGTCTTGACTTCACAAAGTTTCTCTGCAGACATTCACTGGAATCATCATTTGCTATTGAGATTACAAGTGTACCCTCTATGTCCTAACAGACTTTCATGATTTAACTTAGTTTTTTTCCATTTGGAATGTAATTTCTTACAATCTTGCATTGACATCTTCCAGGGAATTTTGTGATAGCAGAAAACCCCACAGATGTGAATAATAAAGATGCATACATATTTTCTAATATGTAGAAAATAGCTTACTTTAAAACATTATTTAACATATTTCTGAGGTATAAATAATATATAATTTTCCTTAGGTAAGATTAACATGAAATTGTATTGACCTATGTTGAGTGAGAAACAGTCTGTGGATAAATTGCACTTTGGGATCCCATCATTAGCATAATTTTTCAAAAGAAATTTGGAATTCCTATGTCATGAGTTAACCTTAAAACTAAGTTTTCCAAATAATTTTAGCAGTACTACTCTGACTCTGTGTGTGCTTATTGCTTTTGTTTTTAAAAAGTATTTAAGTATTAAAATGAATTTCTTTAGTACTTCTGATTTTGTCATTCATGAAACACAACAATTAAAATGGAGACATTTTCTGTAGCATATAATTCACTTAGGACGTTTTATTATCACGACATATTTGTTTATGCCCTATTTATTTGAAGATATAATTTGAAGACCAGTTAATGCATTTGGTCGTATGATATTGACTCCCTATTAGCAAACACATATTTTAAGTTCTCTGCTTCTGAAACAAGGCACAAAATGTTACATTTTCTGACATAAAATGCAGTAAAACTAACTGGGCATATTTAAATAAAATACTTTAATTTTGATCTTACTATAAATATATTCTATACAAACTAACTATTTTTTATGAAAGTACTAAAAACAATATCTTCTTGAAAGAATTACAGATATTTCTGTAAAGTGCTTTTTATTTTTTTTTAATTATTGAATATGGTGAAATAAAAACAAATCACTTCAGTGTTCAATTCTAAACAACAAAAATGGTATAACAGTGTTCATTTGAAGACAGTGTAGATTTATATAATTTTGCAGCAACATAAATACATGAGACTTAGTAAAGGTAGGAAAAAATAAAAGTGTTCTTCACTTTGGAATCAAGTTGAGGAAAGAACTCAAGTGAAGAAGATAGAAAAAAAAAAAAAAGGTCACAGAAGAAGAAGAAAACATAATTAACAGTGTTGAAAAGGTAGTAATAATACACTTAAGAGTATAGCTTCAATAGGGTTTTTTGCTGCCTCCCAGGATCCTTTAACTTGGATTATCTAATACCCTCACGTGATGCTAGTCCATCAGTATAAAGGAGACACAGACACTACTTGCTCTTTTTGTGGTGAGATAATCAATTATGCAACATGTGCTATTATCTCCTTAGCTTTAATGTCTACCCAGAATATGATCTATGCCAAAAGTCCTTTCAGATTTGATGGTCTTTCTGACTCACTACCACCAATATGAACATTATTATTATAACATTATGAACCTAGACCCATCACTGGTGTTTAGCTATCTCCAGCCCATTCAATATTTGCTCCTAGAGACTCCACCTCTAATAAAGACTTAAAACTTCCTAGTTATTTCTTTTAGGGTTTGATAAAGTAAGATTGTAATGAATGGTTTAGAAAGAAGAGATTAACATTTAATACACTTCTATTCTTAATATGTGTTACTCTGGTGAGAGAGCTCTATACTCTGTAAATGATTTGATTATTACATTAGTTGAACAATGTTTCCATTTTATAGACAAGTATACTAGATCTCAAAGAGTTGAAATACTTGCCCAAGATGGCATGAGATGAAAAAAGCAAACACAAACCTAGAGTTTTTCAAAACACTCAAAATTGAAAACAGTGAACCAAATAAATTCTGATGCTATGCATGTGTAGAGAATGATTCAGTTCACATACAAAATATTTAGAGAATTAAGTAGTTAAAGTGTCAAAATGTTACTGGTAAATTATTACCTTTAAGCCTGAACAACTGTTTCTGTTACAAATACTAATTTAATCATAATTTGAATATGATACGTTCAATAGATATAAATTTAGGAATTCTTTTAGGATTAATAGGTTTTTATTTCAAAATAAAATGAAGTGACATTATATAAGTACTGGTTCACATTTTATTTAAAGTTATTTATATTTTATATGGTCTAACTCCTTCAAGGTTTCAAAATATAATTAGAATACAGTAAAATATTAGTAAAGTTTTATAAAGATAATTTTAATTACTAAGGTCTTTAAAAATGGCAAATCTTTAACAGACTTGAGAAAGTTATTTTGCTTTCTCTTATTGAAAATTTCCAAAAGAATGTGAGTTACATCACTTATTTATCACACAAATACAAATGGAGTTACCTCCATTTTCCACCTGATTTTATACCTTAAGATTGACTGTTTATAAAATTAAACAAATAGGGTTTTACTCTTAATTTTCTCTAAAATATTTAATCTATTGATTTAATCTATTGATTTCAAAAATTATTTAGGAAAGCTGAAAAAAAATCCTTTAATTTCTAGCAAGAAATATGTTAAGGTGAAGAAATTATATGTGATTATTATTGTTTACATTTTTCTGATTTCCTATAATGAATGTTTGCTAGTTTTAATAACAAGAAAAAATTAGCTGAACTTGGATTTAAGTTCACTATCATGTGAGAAATTAACAAATAATTCTATTTTATGGGACTAAAATTAAATGATATGAAGGATTTAAGTCTTAGGTGTATTGGAACGGGAAGAAAAAAGGATTTTAACAATGGGTTTCAGAATAGTTAGTGTATTAATTCTGCATATAAAGAAAATAAAGCTGGACAATTTGTGATAGAAATTGGTATATGCAAATACATGATTTTTTAATTTCTATTTTATAAGCAAATATACTATAGGAAACTAGTAGTCTTTGGGCAGAAATAAAGAAAAAAAAGCATTTCAGATAAGAGAAACAGAATATAGAAACACACAAAACAAGAATTAAAGTGAGATTAGAAAAAAATAAAGTGACAAGCTGTGGTATATTTTGACTTGTCATTTTAAATACTTTTTAAATGGATCTCATTTTAACTCTTGTTCTGTATGTTTCTATATTCTGTTCTTCCTATCTGAAATGCCTTTCTTCTTTACTGTTTCCCCAAAGACAACTCATTTTTCCATGCCATATCTATGTTCTTCCTCTTCCTAGATGAATTCTCTAATATGAGCTCTACTGATTTTAATCATTTTTGAGAAAAGTATCTCAAGGTCTAAACTTAAATCTTACTTTCCCAGTTATGTTTATGTTTGCTTAGGTTTCTGGTAATTTCTAGAGTAATTTGTAAAGCAAAAAAACAAACAAAATAGAAAATGCAAGTTGACAGATATTATGGGAAATGAACACACACTGGAATGGTTGGTAGGAAAATTAATTTCCATAGCTGATGGCATAGTCAAGTGGCAGAAAAGAAACTGGCACTCTAAAACAAATGGTCTAAATATTTAAAAATTTACATAATTTACAAATAAAAGATCAGCTCTATGCTCTTGTACTTACTCATTCATACAGGTTCACAGTTTTGGGGAGGACCACTTTCTGTTTGGATCATAGGCAAATATAAAAGAACATTACATTGTATTATTATAATAGGCATCATACAACAATGTTATGGTGCCCCTCCCAGTTTGGAGAAATAAGTGAAATATTCCTTGAAGAGAAGAGTTATGAAAAAGGATTGACAGAATATTTGGATATTAATGTCAGGCTGTAGTTACAGCCAGGTGTCAATAAAATGAAGGTTTCTCATAGCTGGCCAAATGATTTGGTATTTAAAATTTGATGACAATCTTTGGGATACTTTTAAATGAATAAATGGAAGGCTAGGTTTCAAGGGCTCTCTGGAAGGGCTATGAAGATTCAGTTGGGTTTGGAAATACACTAGATTCATGAAGGCTAATTAAATGGCTCTGGCTGTAATCCAGGGTAGAAATAAAAAGGTTCTTAACTTGGAAACCTTCAAGATAGAGGAAGAGTAGGACATGGAGTGGAGATCACTTTCCTCCCCACAAATACATCAGAAATACATCTACATGTAGAACAACTTCTATAGAACACCTACTGAATGCCAGAGAGGCTTGTCTGCTCACTGGCCAGCAGGGACAGGTGGGGGCTGGGAGCTGAGGTTCGGGCTTCAGACAGCAGATTCCAGAGAGAGGACTTGGGTTGGCTGTGTGAACACAGCTTGAAGGGGGCTAGTGCTCCACAGCTAGAGGGGAAGGAGTCTGAGAAAAAGTCTGGACCTGCCTAAAAGACAAGAGACCATTGTTTCAGGCTGCGCGAGGGGAGAGAATACAGAGCACCGCCTAAACAAGCTCCAGGTACAGGCATGAGACGTGGATATGAGCACAGACAACAGAGACAGGCATAAAATGCTAAAGCTACTGCTGCAGCCACCAAGAAGCCTGTGTGCAAGCACAGGTGACTATCCACAAATCCCCTCCTGAGAGGATGTGCAGCCTGCCACTGCCAGGGTCCCGTGATCAAGGGACAATTCCCCAGGACATCACACAGCATGGCTCAGGATGTTGCAAAGTCACGCTGGCCTCTGCCACTGCAGGCTCGGCCTGTATTCTGTACCCCTCCATTCCCCTCCACAGCTGAGTGAGACAGAGCCCCCTAATCAGCTGCTACTTTAACTCTGTCCTGTCTGAGCGAAGAACAGATGCCCTCAGGAGACCTACACACAGAGGCGGGGCCAAATCCAAACCTGAACCCCAGGAACTGTGCAAACAAAGAAAAGAAAGGGAAATCAATCCCAGCACCCTCAGAAGCAGTGGATTAAATCTCCATAATCAACTTGATGTATCCTGAAACTGTGGAAATCCTGAATAGACAACAAATCATCCCAAAATTGAGGTGGTGGACTTTGGGAGCAGTAATATATATATATATATATACACATATGTATATATATATATATATATATATATATATATTTTCCTTTTTCTCCATTTGTGAGTGTGTATGTGTATGCTTTTTTGTGTGATTTTGTCAGTATAGCTTTGATTTTACCATTTGTCCTAGGGTTCTGTCTTTTTGTTCTTTTTTTTTTTTTTTTTTTTGCTGTGTAGTTTTTAGTGTTTGTTATCATTGGTGGATTTGTTTTTTGGTTTGGTTGCTCTTTTCTTTCTTTCTTTGTTTGTTTGTTTCTTTCTTTTTAATAACTATTTTTTTAATAACTTTATTTTATTTTATTTTTTTCTTCTTTCTTTCTTTTTTTCTCTCTCTCCTTCTGAGCCATGTGGCTGAGAGTGTCTTGGTTCTCTGGCCAGGTGTCAGACTTATGCCTCTGAAGTGTGAGAGCCGAGTTCAGGACATTGGTCCACCAGAGACCTCCTGGCTACATGTAATATCAAACGGCAAAAGCTCACACAGAGATCTTCATCTCAATGTTAGGACCCAGCTCCACTCAATGACAGCATGATACAGTGCTGGACACGCTATGCCAAACAACAAGCAAGGTAGGAACACAGCCCCACATATAGCTGAGAGGCTGCCTAAAATCATAATAAGGTCATATACACCCTGAGACACCACCGGACACAGACCTGTTCACCAGAAAGACAGAAACCAGCTGCATTCACCAGGACACAAGCACTAGTCCCCTCCACCAGGTACCCTACACAACCCACTGAACAAACCATACCCACTGGGGGCAGACAACAAAAACAACAGGAATTATGAACTTTCAGCCTGTGAAAAGGAGACCCCAAACACAGTAAGTTAAGCAAAATGAGAAACAGAGAAACACATATAGGTGAAAGGGCAAGGTAAAAACCCACCAGACCTAACAAATAGAGAGGAAATAGGCAGTCTCCTTCAAAAATAATTCAGAGTAATGGTAGTAAAGAAGATCCAAAATCTTGGAAATAGAATGAAGAAAGTACAAGAAATGTTTAACCAGGACCTAGAAGAACTAAAGAGCAAACAAACAATGATCAACAACAAAATAAATGAAATTAAAAATTCTCCAGGAGAAATCAATAGCAGTATAACTAAGGCAGAAGAATGGATAAGTAATATGGAAGATAAAAGATAAAATAGTAGAAATAACTACTGCCGAGCAGAATAAAGAAAAAAGAATGAAAATAATTGAAGACAGTCTCAGAGACTTCTGGGACAACATTAAACACACCAACATTCAACTTAAAAGGGGCTCAGAAGAAGAAGAAGAAAAAAAAATGGGACTGAGAAAATATTTGAAGAGATTATAGTTGTAAACTTCCCTAATATGGGTAGGAAATACTCATTTAAGTCCAGGATGCACAGAGAGTCCAGTACAGGATAAACCCAAGGAGAAACATGCCAAGAAACCATCAAACTATCAAAAATTAAATATACAGAAAATATATTAAAAGCAGCAAGGGAAAAACAACAAATAACATACAAAGGAATCCCCATTAGGTTAACAGCTGATCTTTGAGCAGAAACTGTGCAAGACAGAAGAGAGTGGCAGGACATATTTAAAGTGAGGAAAGGGAAAAACCTACAACTAAGATTACTCTACCCAGCAAAGATATCATTCAGATTCGATGGAAAAATTAAAAAACTTTATAGACAAGCAAAAGCTAAGAGAATTCAGCACCAAAATCAGCTTTATAACAAATGCTAAATGAACTTCGCTAGGCAGGAAACACAAGAGAAGGAAAAGACCTACAATAACAAACCCAAAACAATTAAGAAAATGGTAATAGGAACATACATATTGATAATTACCTAAAATGTAAATGGATTAAATGTGCCAACCAAAAGACAGAGACTGGCTGAAAGGATAAAAAAAAAAAAAAAAGAACTGTATCTATGCTGCCTACAAGAGACACACTTCAGTCCTATGGACACAGACTGAAAGTTAGATGATGGAAGAAGATATTCCATGCAAATGGAAATCAAAAGAAAGCTGGAGTAGCAATTCTCATATCAGACAAAATAGACTTAAAAATAAAGACTATTACAAAAGAAGGACACTATATAATGATCAAGGGA
Source organism: Hyperoodon ampullatus (assembly GCF_949752795.1). NCBI lineage: Eukaryota > Metazoa > Chordata > Mammalia > Artiodactyla > Ziphiidae > Hyperoodon > Hyperoodon ampullatus. The sequence goes on along the minus strand of NC_136929.1, from coordinate 35,318,393 downwards.
TCAATCCAAGAAGAAGATGTGACAATTGTAAATATATATACACTCAACATAGGAACACCTCAATACATAAGGAAAATGCTAACAGCCATAAAAGGGGAAATTGACAGTTACACAATCATAGTAGGATACTTAAACACCACACTTTCACAGATGGACAGATCTTCCAAAATGAAAATAAATAAGGAAACACAAGCTTTAAATGATACATTAAACAAGATGGACTTAATTGATATTTATAGGACATTCCATCCAAAAACAACAGAATATATATTCTTCTCAAGTGCTCATGGAGCATTCTCTAGGAGAGATCATACCTTGTTTCACAAATCAATCCTTGATAAATTTAAGAAAATTCAAATGGTATCAAGTATTTTTATGACCACAATGCTATGAGACTAGATATCAATTACAGGAATAAATCTGTAAAAAGTAAAACACATGGAGGCTAAACAATACACTACTAAATAAACAAGAGATCACTGAAGAAATCAAAGGGTAAATCAAAAAATACCTAGAAACAAATGACAATGAAAACAAGATGACCCAAAGCCTATGGGATGCAGCAAAAGCCATTCTAATACAGAAGTTTAGAGCAATACAATCTTACCTCAAGAAAGAAGAAACATCTTAAATAAAAAAAAACCTAATCTAACATCCAAAGCAATTAGAGAAAGAAGAATAAAAACTCCCCAATGTTAGCAGAAGGAAAGAAATGATAAAGATCAGATCAGAAATTTAAAAAAACGTAATGGGTGGGCAGAGACTGCAGGTGGCGAAGGGGGGAAGCTACGGAGTCATGGAGGACAGTGCACAGGGGTGCGTAGGGCAAAGCAGAGAGATTCCCACACGGAGGATTGGTGTCGACCAGCAACACCAGCCAGAGAGGCTTGTCTGCTCACCCGCCAGTGTGGATGGGGGCTGGGAGCTGAGGCTTTGGCTTTGATTGGATCCCAGGGAGAAGACTGGTTGTGAGAACATAGCCTAAAGGGATTAGTGCACCATGGCTAGACAGAAGGGAGTCTGGGAAAAAGTCTGGAACTGCCAAAGAGGCAAGAGACATTTGCTTCCCTCTTTGTTCCTGGTGTGTGAGGAGAGGGGATTAAGAGCGCTGCTTAAAGGAGCTCCAGAGACAGGCACAGACACATCTAACAGTGCGGACCCCAGAGATGGGCATGAGATGCTAAGACTGCCGCTGCCACCACCAAGAAGCCTGTGTGCAAGCACAGGTCACTATCCACACATCCTCTCCCAAGAGCCTGTGCAGTCTGCCACTGCCAGGGTCCCATGATCCAGGGACAACTTCCCCGGGAGAAGGCATGGCACGCCTCAGGCTGGTGCCATATCACGCTGCACTCTGCTGCTGAAGGCTCATGCTTAACTCCGCACCCTTCCCTCCCCCCGGCCTGAGTGAGCCAGAGCTGCCAAATCAGCTACTCCTTTAACCCCCTCCTGTCTGAGAGAATAACAGGCGCCCTCAGGTGACCTACACTCAGAGGCAGGGCCAAATCCAAAGCTGCACCCTGGGAGCTGTGCAAACAAAGAAGAGAAAGGGAAATGTCTCCCAGCAGCCACAGGAGCAGTGGATAAAATCTCTACAATCAACTTGAAGTACCATGCATCTGTGGAATACATGAATGGACAATGAATCATCCCAAATTGAGGAGGTGGACTTTCAGAGCAAGATACATTATTTATTTTCACTTTTCCTCTTTTTGTGAGTGTGTATGTGTATGCTTCTGTGTGAGATTTTGTCTGTATAGCTTTGCTTTCACCATTTGTCCTAGGGTTCTGTCCATCCATTATTTTACTTTAATTTTTTTTATTTTAATAATTTTATTTTATTACATCTTACTTTATTTTATTCTATACTCTTTTTTCTTTCTACTTTTTCTCCCTTTTATTCTGAGCTGTGTGGATGAAAGGCTTTTGGTGCTCCAGCCAGGAGTCAGTGCTGTGCCTCTGAGGAGAGAGAGCCAACTTCAGGACACTGGTCCACAAGAGACTTCCCAGCTCCACCTAATATCAAATGGTGAAAATCTCCCAGTGATCTCTATCTCAACACCAAGACCCAGCTCCAATCAATGACCAGCAAGCTACAGTGCTGTACACCTTATGCCGAACAACTACCAAGAAAGTAACACAACGCCACCCATTAGCAGAGAGGCTGCCTAAAATTATAAGGCCACAGACACCCCAAAACACCCCAAACAAACCAAGAAAAGTGGACCTGCCCACCAGAAATACAAGATCCAGGCTCATCCATCAGAACACAGGCACTGGCCCCCTCCACCAGGAAGATTACACAGCACACTGAACAAAACTTAGCCACTGGGGAGAGAAATAAAAACAATGGGAACTACGAACCTGCAGCCTGCAAAAAGGAGACCACAAACACAGTAAGATAAGCAAAATGGGAAGACAGAAAAACACACAGAAGATGAAGGAGCAAGGTAAAAACCCACAAGACCTAAACAATGAAGAGTAAATAGGCAGACTACCTGAAAAAGAATTCAGAATAATGATAGTAAAGATGATCCAAAATCTTGGAAATAGAACAGAGAAAATGCAAGAAACATTTAGCAAGGACCTAAAAGAACTAAAGAGGAAACAACCAATGATAAACAACACAATAAATGAAATTAAAAATAGTCTAGAAGGGATCAATAGCAGAATAACTGAGGCAGAAGAACAGATAAGTGACCTGGAAGATAAAATAGTGGAAATAACTACTGCAGAGCAGAATAAAGAAAAAAAGAATGAAAAGAACTGAGAACAGTCTGAGAGAACTCTGGGACAACATTAAACGCAACAACATTCAAATTATAGGCGTCCCAGAAGAGGAAGAGAAAAAGAAAGGGACTGAGAAAATATTTGAAGAGATTATAGTTGAAAACTTCCCTAATATGGGAAAAGAAATAGTTAATCAAGTCAAGGTAGTACAGAGAGTACCATACAGGATAAATCCAAAGAGAAACATGCCAAGACACATATTAATCAAACTGTCAAAAATTAAATGCAAAGAAAAATTATTAAAAGCAGCAAGGGAAAAACAACAAATAACACACAAGGGAATCCTCATAATGTTAACAGCTGATCTTTCAGAAGAAACTCTGCAAGCCAGAAGGGACTGGCAGGACATATTTAAAGTGATGAAGGAGAAAAACCTGCAACCAAAATTACTCTACCCAGCAAGGATCACATCCACATTTGATGGAGAAATTAAAACCTTTACAGTCAAGCAAAACTGAGAGAGTTCAGCACCACCAAACCAGCTTTACAACAAATGCTAAAGGAACTTCCCTAGGCAACAAACACAAGAGAAGGAAAATACCTAAAATAACAAAGCCTAAACAATTAAGAAAATGGGAATAGGAACATACATATTGATAATTACCTTAAATGTAAATGGATTAAATGCTCCCACCAAACAACACAGACTGGCTGAATGAATACAAAAACAGGATCCGTATATATGCTGCCAACAAGGGACCCACTTCAGACCTAGAGACACATACAGGCTGAAAATGAGGGGATGGAAAAAGATATGCCATGCAAGTGGAAATCAAAAAAAGCTGGAGTCGCAATTCTCATATCAGACAAAATAGACTTTAAAATAAAGACTATTAGAAGAGACAAAGAAGGACAATACATAATGATCAAGGAATCGATCCAAGAAGATGATATAACAATTGTAAATATTTATGCCCCTAACATAGAAGTACCTCAATATATAAGGTAAATACTAACAGCTTAAATACTAATAAAAGGGGAAATCGACAGTAACACTTTTATAGTAAGGGACTTTAACACCCCATTTTCACCAAAGGACAGATCATCCAAAATGAAAATAAGTAAGGAATTACAAGATTTAAATGATACATTAAAAAAGATGGACTTAATTGATAATTATAGGACATTCCATCCAAAAACAGCAGATTACACTTTCTTCTCAAGGGCTCATGGAACATCCTCCAGGATGAATCATATCTTGGGTCAGAAAACAAGCTTTGGTAAATTTAAGAAAACTGAAATTGTGCCAAGTATCTTTTCTGACCAAAATGCTATGACACTAGATATCAATTACAGGAAAAGATCTGTGAAAAATACAAACACATGGAGGCTAAACAATACACTACCTAATAACGAAGCGATCACTGAAGAAATCAAAGAGGAAATAAAAAAAACCTACAAACAAATGAAAATGGATACACAATGACCGAAAACCTATGGTTTACAGCGAAAACAGTTCTAAGTGGGAAGTATATAGCAATACAATCCTACCTTAAGAAACAGGAAACATCTTAAATAAACAACCTAAACTTGCACCTAAAGGAATTAGAGAAAGAAGAATAAAAACACCACAAAGTTAGCAGAAGGAAAGAAATCATAAATATCAGATAAGACATAAATGAAAAAGAAATGAAGGAAATGATAGCAAAGATCAATAAAACTAAAAGCTGTTTTTTTAAGGAGATAAACAGAACTTATAAACCATTAGACAGAGTCATCAAGAAAAAAAGGGAGAAAACTCAAATCAATAGAATTAGAAATGAAAAAGGAGAAGTAACAACTGACACCGCAGAAATACAAAAGATCATTAGAGATTACTACAAGCAACTTTATGCCAATAAAATGGACAACCTGGAAGAAATGGACACATTCTTAGAAATGCACAACCTGCCAAGCCTGAACCAGGAAGAAATAGAAAATATGAACAGATCAATCACAAGCACTGAAATTAATACTGGGATTAAAAATCTTTCAACAAACAAAAGCTCAGGACCAGATGTCTTCACAGGGGAATTCTATCAAACATTTAGAGGAGAGCTAACACCTATCCTTCGAAAACTCTTCCAAAATATAGCAGAGGGAGGAACACTCCCAAACTCACTCTACGAGGCCACAATCACCTTGATACACAAACCAGACAAAGATGTCACAAAGAAAGAAAACTACAGACCAATATCACTGATGAACATAGATGCAAAAATCCTCAACAAAATACTAGGAAAAAGAATCCAACAGCACATTAAAAGGATCATACACCATGATCAAGTGGGGTTTATTCGAGAAATACAAGGATTCTTCAATATATTCAAATCAATCAAAGTGATAAACCATATTAACAAGTTGAAGGAGACAAACCATATGATCATCAAAATAGATGCAGAGAAAGCTTTCAACAAAATTCAACACCCATTTATAAAAAAACCCTGCAGAAAGTAGGCATAGAGTGAACTTTCCTCAACAAAATAAAGGTCATATATGACAAAGCCACAGCCAGCATCGTCCTCAATGGTGAAAAACTGAAACCATTTCCACTAAGATCAGGAACAAGACAAGGTTGCCCACTCGCACCACTCTTATTCAACTTAGTTTTGGAAGTTTTAGCCACAGCAATAAGAGAAGAAAAGGAAATAAAAGGAATCCAAATTGGAAAAGAAGAAGTAAAGCTGTCACTGTTTGCAGATGACATAATACTATACATAGAGAATCCTAAAGATGCTACCAGAAAACTACTAGAGCTAATCAATGAATTTGGTAAAGTAGCAGGATACAAAATTAATGCACAGAAATCTCTGGCATTCCTATATACTAATGATGAAAAATCTGAAAGTGAAATCAAGCAAACACTCCCATTTCCCATTGCAATAAAAAGAATAAAATATCTAGGAATAAACCTACCTAAGGAGACAAAAGACCTGTATGCAGAAAATTATAAGACACTGATGAAAGAAATTAAAGATGATACAAATAGATGGAGAGATATACCATGTTCTTGGATTGGAAAAATCAACATTGTGAAAATGACTCTACTACCCAAAGCAATCTACAGATTCAATGCAATCCCTATCAAACTACCACTGGCATTTTTCACAGAACTAGAACAAAAAATTTCAAAATTTGTAGGGAAACACAAAAGACCCAGAATAGCCAAAGCAATCTTGAGAACGAAAAATGGAGCTGGAGGAATCAGGCTCCCTGACTTCGGACTATACTACAAAGCTACAGTAATCAAGACAGTGTACTACTGGCACAAAAACGGAAAGATAGATCAATGGAACAGGATAGAAAGCCCAGAGATAAACCTACGCACATATGGTCACCTTATCTTTGATAAAGGAGGCAGGAATATACAGTGGAGAAAGGACAGTCTCTTCAATAATTGGTGCTGGGAAAACTGAACAGGGACATGTAAAAGTATGAGATTAGATCACTCCCTAACACCATACACAAAAATAAGCTCAAAATGGATTAAAGACCTAAATGTAAGGTCAGACACTATCAAACTCTTAGAGGAAAACATAGGCAGAACACTCTATGACATAAATCACAGCAAGATCCTTTTGGACCCACCTCCTAGAGAAATGGAAATAAAAACAAAAATAAACAAATAGGACCTAATGAAACTTCAAAGCTTTTGCACAGCAAAGGAAGCCATAAACAAGACCAAAAGACAACCCTCAGAATGGGAGAAAATATTGCAAATGAAGCAACTGACAAAGGATTAATCTCCAAAATTTATAAGCAGCTCTTGCAGCTCAATATCAAAAAAACAAACAACCCAATCCAGAAATGGGCTGAAAACCTAAATAGACATTTCTCCACAGAAGATATACAGACTTCCAACAAACACATGAAAGGATGCTCAACATCTTTACTCATTAGAGAAATTCAAATCAAAACTACAATGAGATATTATCTCACACCAGTCAGAATGGCCATCATCAAAAAATCTAGCAACAATAAATGCTGGAGAGGGTGTGGAAAAAACCGAACACTCTTGCACTGCTGGTGGGAATGTGAATTGGTACAGCCACTATGGAGAACAGTATGGAGGTTCCTTAAGAAACTACAAATAGAACTACCATATGACCCAGCAATCCCACTACTGGGCATATACCCTGAGAAAACCATAATTCATAAAGAGACATGTACCAAAATATTCATAGCAGCCCTATTTACAATAGCCCAGAGATGGAAACAACCTAAGTGTCCATCATCGGATGAATGGGTAAAGAAGATGTGGCACATATATACAATGGAATATTACTCAGCCATAAAAGGAAACGAAATTGAGCTATTTGTAATGAGGTGGATGGACCTAGAGTCTGTCATACAGAGTGAAGTAAGTCAGAAAGAGAAAGACAAATACTGTATGCTGACACATATATATGGAATTTAAGAAAAAAATTGTCATGTAGAACATAGGTTTTAAACAGGAATAAAGACACAGACCTACTAGAGAATGGACTTGACGATATGGGGAGGGGGAAGGGTAAGCTGTGACAAAGCGAATGAGCGGCATGGACATATATACACTACCACACGTAAAGTAGATAGCTAGTGGGAAGCAGCTGCATAGCACAGGGAGATCAGCTCGGTGCTTTGTGACCGCCTGGAGGGGTGGGATAGGGAGGGTGGGAGGAAGACACAAAAGGGAGGGGATATGGGAACATATGTATATGTATAACTGATTAAATTTGTAAAAAATATTTTTTAAAAAAAAGAAATACTTAGGAACAAAGGTTTTGACAAGTTAAATTAATCAAAGTGCAGACAGTCAACATGTATTTAGAAATTTTGGTCTGTATTTCAGGACAAAGCAGTAGCAGGAAAGAGGGTTTTAAGAATTATGGACGTTTAGGCCCTGGTAAAAGCCATGAGAATGCTTAAAATAAATAAATAAAATGTATTTTAAATAAATCAAATTTACATAAAATAATTTATGTAAGTATAAATGAATAGAATGAGAGCAGGTCAGTGAAGGAATCCAGGAAGCAGCAAATTTCCAGGAGCCAGCCTGAGATGAAGAGCCAAAGAAAACACTGACAATAAGCATCAGAGAAGTTAGAGGAAAGACCAATAGTTTCATCCCATTTGCAAGATGAAAGGTGACTGATCAACAATTTTCATTTACTCCACAGGAATCAGATAGTAAAAAGCAACAACAACAACTATTGAAATTGGAAACTAAGATGTCTTTGGTAACTTTGGGGAGAACCCTGTAAGTGGAATGGTAGGCAAAATGCCAAAAGAATAAATATGAAATTGGAGATAAAAAACTGTAGACTACTCTTTTAAGAGCTTGTTCTCTTTAGAGAAGGGAAATATTTCACTAACTACACAAGATAGATTATGGTAGTATGGCAGTTTTTATAATTAGTTTCTTTACTTATGTCCATTTCTTTTTTAAAATTTCAGTTAAAATGGAGAGCATAGATAAGGCAGAAAGAAGAAGAAGAGGGATTAAAAAAATAATAAATGACAATAAAACTGAAGGAAGAACAACTAATGGAATAAGGCCCAAATAGGCAGCAAGATGTAAGTTGACATAAAAAAATGGGGAAGTTACCCTCCTCCAGGAAAACAAACAAAAAATCAGCTCAAATGGAAGATTAAGAGGAAGGTGGCATTACAATTCAGACAATTTTTTAGATCAAAAACTTAAAATACCAGCAAAGTTTGCATCTCATTAAATGTGTTAATTTATGAATTAGGAGGCAAGACTGTGTTGTATGATAAGGAGTCTACGAGGTGAGAGATTTGAGTATCATGGAGAGTATTAAGAACAGAGAGAGTCTAGAAGGGCTGCTGTATAAAATTGAGAATCCTTAAGAGTTTAGAGATCATGGTCATGTGATTTGTTTAATTCTATTCAGAATTAAGATTGGGAAAGGCAGAAGGTTGACTTAAACAACATTCAGGTTTAGGGAATTGAAGTGTCAGAAAACCAGAGAGTAAAATGTTTGATGTTTGGGCAAAAGGATATTGTAAATAATAAATGAAAACAAGTTACTGTCAGAAAGAGATTTGTTTAGAATAAATGTAAGGGAAAATATGTACTAAAAATTATTATTCCTGGTTAATATCCAGAATTATTTATCAAAAGATAAACTAATGCTTTGTGTAGTATGTAATATGTTAGTATCTATAGTAGTTTATATTACTGATGCTCTAATTAAAAGAACCAACTAACATAAGGATCCTTGTTAGCCTAAAATTCCAAACTCATTTAAAATCCAATTTAAAATAATTCCCCATGAATCACATTCAATACCTAATTTCATGTTCTTATGAAATACACACCATTTATATTTAGAAAAGGTATACAAAATAAATAAAAACATAATTGCTTAAACAATTCTGTAATAGCACAAAGAGCTGCATTGTCAAATCAGACACACAATCAGAGATTGAGCTTTCAGAAAAATTTCAAGGATAGAAATAATCATGGTGTATAAGCAGAGAGAAGTCTAGGATTGCCACTGCAGCTGTTACATCTTTTTTTGCTACATAAGAGTATATTCTGGTCCAGAGTAGCATATGAAATCTCTAAATAATGTTTGAAGCTACATCAGTTACACCAAAAAAAAAAAAAAAAAAAAAAAAGCTGTTTCAGTCATGAGAAATCTCCATTTTATACTCTGATATTTGTATAGCATACAGGACTTTTACCAGGGAGTCATGTTCATAAATCCATACATTCTAAGTGTGTTTATATTAAGCAATTCAAATAGGTGCATCCTGCTAAGACCCCTCCATAGATAAGGGCTCTTCTACTAGTAAATACCTTAATACATTTGAAAAATGTTTTTCACAGACTGTTTACCAGGAGATTTGACCAGGCTATGTTCCTTGTTTTTTATTTATTTATTTTTTTTCCTGCAGACATTTCTCCAGTAAAGTGAGAAAATCATCTGTAAGCCTAGTGCTGACCTTTTTTTCCCAGAACTATACTTCTATATTTGACAATTTCTGAGCTTCCAAAATTCATTTAAATTTCCAGCTTCTCATCATGGGAATTACAAAGTACAAAGAGAACAGTATTTTAGCTGTGTCTTTTAGCTAAACACTGATATCAAGCAGTTTCCAGTTGCCTTCTGCATATTTGTAACTCTAACATCAATAAAATTAGGCTTTTCAGGTAAAGTCTTAGATAACATCAAGAACTACCTTACTCTTAGTTGGGTCACTTTCACCTTTGGCTTGATTTAGAGAAAGCTATTTTGTTTTACATTTCTTAGCCTATTAACATTTTGTTTGGACCTATGTAAGTGTGTGTATAGGCTGTGTAAGTTTATGTCTGCTATAGATAACAGAATTAGAAGCTAGAGTTTTATAAATGATTACACCAGTAATGGAGTATAACAATTGGTCAATGTCACTACATATGTAAGGAACAAATACACTTCTCTAATTTTTCAAGTTGAGATGTTAAAAACTGTCCAAGTCATCCTATAATGTCACAGAACTTCCAGAAATTTGTCTATAAAAAAGTGAATTTGTACAAAATATAAATAGAAAAACAGAAAAAAAGTCACGCTCAGTCTTGTAGGGTCCTACAGTAGAGATCAAATGACCTTACTAAATAGACATTTAAACAGATCACTGAGATAACATTTTGAATTGGTTTTACTTTTATTTAAGAAAATCCTACTAAAATATATAAACCTGCCAATAAAATGGCATGATTAACTGCATCAAATGCTGCCAAAAGGTCCAACAAAATCATGAAAGACAACACCCGTTGTTGCAATCAAAAGGTTATTATTTACTTTCAATACAGCAGTCTCATCACTATGATGAGGATGAAACCCTGATTGAAATTGCTCAAATGAGTCAAATTGCATCATGTGTTAATGTAATTGATTACAACCTCCAACACTTGAAGCAGTCTAAATTAAAAAATGAATGATGGTGTTACACTTTATCCAGAGTAATGAAGCTTTCTTCAGCACTTCTGGCTCAGTATAAATTCATGGTCATTTGAAGAGCTGACCCAGAGCCAAAAAGGAATCAAAAACTCTTAAAATGCTCATCAATGACATTCTGAGTATCGATATCCAGGTACAATACAGAGGACTGACTCCTGCTGAGAATCCAACCCCCATTCTAAGAGAACCATCAGACCTTACTAATCCTGAGAAAGAACCACCCCCCCAAAAAAAATAGAGGTTGTAAATTTAAAACCATTTCTTTGTGTCTACTTTGGTGTCTGTGAATACATACCAGCAGAAACTGAATTAAAATGTTCACATGCCATGCTCCTCTAAAGTTTTTGCTATTTAAAGAGCTATAAAAGGTATATTGCTGGATCTTAGTGGTCCTTTGGTGCCTCTTACAGATTATGAGAGACAGAAACTGTCATTGATCTCAAAAGGGTTTCTCCACATGCATTCCAAGAACATCCCCAGGTAGAGTAGAGGTAGGAGGAAGAGATAAAATCAGGATAAGTGTTTCACAAAACAAAGTCAAGCTTGGCTCATTATTTATGCATGCAATACAGTCAGGAAAAATAGGTGAAAAAATAAAAAGGTTGCTATGTAATAATAATCACAACAAAGATAACATACAGGGAGAGATTACATTTTGTCAGCAATTATTGTAAGCAATTTTCCTACATGTGAAAATTAATGTATGTATTTGGTCCATAAAATATCCCCTAATCTGCACAAAAAAAATCCCTACTTTTCAGATTAGGAAACTAAGACACAGAGAAAGCATTCAACCAATTCACTCTGATCCAAACATTGTACAAGAGTTTGAAACTGAATTCAGATATTCTGGTTCAAGACCCTCACTACTGTCTTCTAGGACCACTGTGCCATTTTTTTCCTATATGTGGTGAGTGACATGGGAGAATACACTTCAACTCTTATGTTACATTATCTTACATTTTACAATACTTGCATGTATGTTAGTGCTATACTGAAAACATCCATCCATTCAATCTTCCATGCATAAAATGCATTAGAATCATAAAGGATAAATCCTTAAGTTCTATTATTAGATATGCATATGAAATGTGTATATACATATGAAACGACCTAACTCATAACTAAATAAATATTCAAAACTTCACTAAAAATTATGAGAGTACAGATTGTCTTTGTTTTACATTTTCTATCATTAACTCTTTAGAGTTAAGAGGGCTTCTCAATAGCTTTTAGTAACAATGCAAAGATATATATATTTTTTCTTCAGTAATACTCTTATCATTAATAAACTGTCTTAGCAGAGTGACATTATGACTGTGAAAATATATTCTATATATTCTCGCTTTCATATACACATATTGAATTTTATATCCTAAATATTAAGGCATGACGAGAGAAACTACAAAATGTTTTGTACTGAAGTAACAACACAAGGATAATTTCACACAAAATCATCACTGAATTTTATTGAAGTACATCAGCTATCTCATCAACTGATTTTTGAAGTGGCAGAATGACCCAGCACATCACATCTAATGACAAAGAAAGTGAATGTAATTAAAATCCAACGTAGGGCAAAAGCTAATAACTGACAAATGAAGAGAAAGCATTAAAGTTATGTTAAAAGGTGAATTAATAACCTTGAAGAGAAGAATGCTAAAACACTCTAATGACTACATTTCACCAATAACTTTCCAAATTCTGAAGTCCGTCATTTGTCCTTTTAATTTGTGTCCAAATATCCCAAGATCAATGAGGAAATGCTAACTTCTTTTTTTTACAAGCAATTTCAAGTCCTTCCATCAGTAGTTATTTTACTTTTAATTTCCTTCCCATACTTATTGCAGATTCTTCTCTTTTCAATTTTGTTCATGTTTCATGCTTCTGACTTTTCATTTAGTCACATCATAGGTTGTAAAACTGTGCTTTATTCTAAAGACCAATGAACTTAGCAGACTAATGAAAGTTGAATCCAAAGAACTGTGGTTGAATTTCCATTTTACTACTTAGTAGATGGGTAGTGTTGAAATTAAACTTCTTGAATTTCTGCTTTCTCACTCTACAGGGAATTTTAAAAATAACTACATTTGCAGATTGCTTATAAGGAAGAATTGTGTTAATTTGAAAGAGTCCTTCTGTTATACAGGTGTAAAATATTATTTTCAATGGTAACTGACGGCTCAACAATACCCAAGAGTACAATTAGGATAATGAAAAATAGCAGTATATGCCATGGTTTTTAAGAGGTTTTTAAATAATGTGGTTCATTATTAAATATGTAGTTCATCATATTCAACTCTTTTATTTTACACAAATGAAGAACTCATTGTCACAGAGAGAAATGTATTTCAGGCCCCACAAATATCAGACTTAGAGATTTTTGGGAAAAAAACTCTTGAATTGTGGTTAAATATTTTTCCAAAAAAAAAAAATATATATATATATACTCTTTCATGATACACTAAGTAGATAATTTGTGGATAAGTACTGACAGGAAGAGAAGGGATGGGATCCCATTTCCAAATTGGCACAAGGCTAGTTTAGAAGTCATACCAAATATAAAACTCTGAATAAAGAGACTAGATTTTGCCTTTGAATTTGTGACTACAGAGAAAGCACAGATTCATTGTGCTCTATTTTCTCTATATGTAAAATTAATAGAACCAGATAACCTATAATGTCCTTCAGCTCAGGGACTCAGTTTCCTATCATTCTCCGTCGCCTGGAGTATGAAACAATTAAGAATTTAGCTTTATGGTAAAGGTCAAGAAGTTTAACCCTGGCTCAGTCAGGTATTCTCTTGACCTTGGACAGATTACTGGGTCTAAACTTTACATTCTCTGACATGGTGATACAAATAGCACCTATTTCATAGAGAAGCTCTGAGGATTTATTGTTATAATTAGTAAAAGCACTTTGCACATACAAAGTGTTCGGTCAATATGAGCTACTAATTTCCCTTAAGATCATGAACGTTCACCTACCAGTACCAGCAGATCCTCATCCAGAGTCGATACTCAATATGGGAGTAATAATAATAATAACAACAATAATAAAAATAGATAATAGTAATGGTAAAAAGCATTTATTGATTATGTACTGTGCCAGTACAATTGGTAGCAACATCTGATTGAGGAATTATTATGAACCATTTCCTTTCTAAGTGAGAAGATGTGGTTTTTAGAACATTACATGAGTAGTATTTCAACAGTTTACTATTATTAAGCATCATTTAGATCAGAAAGGCAACTGAAACCATGTCTGAATGGAAATACTATGCAATTTCCTTACATTACTGTTTAGAATAGCCAAGATATGGAAACAGCCTTAATATCCTCTGAGGGATGAATGGATAAAGAAATTGTGATATATTACAAGTTCTCGTGAGGGCTTCCAAGCAGTAGAAACTTTAAGAAAAAAAAGAGGGAAGTGTGGACATGCTGATGTGTTTCGGAAACAGTGAGGGATATAAGAGAGTAGGTGGAATGGAATTCTTTCCAAGACCTTGAGTGCCATGCTATAGAATGTACTTTAAATAATTATTTTCTTTAATCTTTAAAGTGATACATGCTCTACATCTGGAAAAGATAAAAAACTGTAATTCAAAAAGATACATGCACCCTAATGCTCATAGCAGCACTATTTGTAATGGCCAAGGCACGGAAGCAATCTAAGTGTCCATGAACAGATGAATGGATAAAGAAGATGTAGTATATATAAAATGGACTATTACTCGGCCATAGAAAAGAATGAAATATTGCCATTTGCAACAACATGAATGGACCTAGAGATTATCATACTGAGTGAACTAAGTCAAAGACAAATATATGATATCACTTATACATGGAATCTAAAAAGTAATGCAAATAAACTTATTTACCAAACAGAAACATACTGACAAACATAGAAAACAAATTTATGGTTACTATAGGGGACAGTTGGAGGGGATGCATTAGGAGTTTGCAAGTAACAGATACACACCATTATTTATAAAACAGATAAACAACAAGTACTTACTGTAGAGCACAGGGAACAATATTCAGTATCGTGTACTAACCTATAGTGTAAAAGAATCGGAAAAAAATATTTATGTGTAACTGAATTACTTTGCTGTACACCTGAAACTAACACAAGAGAGTAAGCCAACTATACTTCAATAAAAAAGTAATACATGGGGCTTCCCTGGTGGCACAGTGGTTGAGAGTCCGCCTGCCGATGCAGGGGACATGAGTTCATGTCCCGGTCCAGGAAGATCCCTCATGCCACAGAGTGGCTGGGCCCGTGAGCGATGGCCATTGAGCCTGCATGTCTGGAGCCTGTGCTCTGCAATGGGAGAGGCCACACCAGTGAGAGGCCCGCATACCGAAAAAAAAAAAAAAAGTAATACATGCTCACTATGGAAAATTTAGAAAAAAACAAAGAAGTACTACAAAGAATAAAATAAAATCACTGTAATCTTTAAAAAAGAATATGTGGTATATACATACAATAGAATTATTATTCAGTCTTACAAAATAAAGGAAATCCTGCCATTTGTGATAACATGGCTGGACCTAGAGGACATTATGCTCAATGAAATAAACCAAACATGGAAAGAGAAATAGTACATGATGTCACTAACATGTGGAATCTAAAATAGTCAAAAGAGTAAAAGCACAGGGTAGAATGGTGATTTCCAGGGACTGGGGGAATGAAGTAAGGAGTAGGTGTTGGTCACAGGGTACAAAATCTTACTTATGCAAGGTAATTAAGTTCTGAAGATCTAATATACAGCATAGTGCCTATAGCTAAGAATATTGTATTGTATATTTAAGATTTTCTAAGAGGCTAGATCCTATGTGTTCTTACCACATACACACAAATAATAAAGAGAGTGGGAGGAAACTTTGGGAGGTAATGGATATGTCTATGGCCTTGATGGTAGTGATGGTTTCACGAGAGTGTACTTATCTCCAAACCCACTGAGTTGAATACTTTAAATATATAAAGATTTAATAAGTAAATCATACCTCAATAATATGGTTAAAAATACCAAGCAATTTCCAAATACAGATCTAAAGTCCTGGATGTATGATTCACTGATTTTGTTTTAATCGCTGATTCAGATGGGTCTAGGTATGACATTCTAACACTTAGAGCACATCAAAAATTGCTTCTAAGTAATTGTTTTAAAACTTAAGTATGAAAATCGCATTAGAAATTGGGTGAAAATATTTCTAAGTTACTTGTGACTTATTTTGTAAGTAATATGGTAGACACAATCTAAAATAGAAAAAGAAATAAGACATCTAAAGGAAAAAAAAGTAATAAACCTAACAAGTAGCCATCACACTAAATAGATATAATAATATTTTTAAATTAATTTTAAAGAATATAACATAACAACATAAAGTAAAATAAGTACTGCTTTGTTCTCATTTGTGTGCCATTGTTCTTATACTAAAATCCTTTGCCAAATAAATGACATTGCATATATGACATTATTTATTGGAAAGTGTGGCACTGACTCTATATTTTTTCAAAATAGAAATCAAAATATTTTTTTTAAATCCTGATATAGCAGGGGTTTTAATGGAGAAGGAAGTGAGTAGATTAAAGAGTTTATCAGCGCTGATTCAGAGAGGAGAGAAAGTTATCAAGAAGCTGGAGGAGTCAAATCAAAAGCAATAAGACTGCATGAGTACCAGGGTCATTGGATTTAATTTTTTTGCTAACATCAGACTAATATCATTAGAACCATTTTGGATTTGGGGTTGTATCTACTTCTTTGATATTTTTGTGGGTTTTGATGACATAGCCAATAGTTGATGTAGGAAGATTATTTCCTTTCCTCACTTGTTATCTGACCTCTGATGAACCTATAGCTGCAGGTAAAATAGCCACGCTCTTTTCTCTGTGTGTATGTTTGTGTACTTATGTTTATCTATTTTCCTCTATTTTTCAAATAATATACGCCTATTGTTGAGACATTGGAATATTTACAAATAAAAGTATTAAAATCATCTAAATTCACCACACCAATATGTTGATTCTATGGATGGAATTATATGCCTCTTTATCCTGACTGCAGAAAGGAAGGCCATCCTAAGGGGGACTATCTTATCCTTCTCATCCTGTTTATCACCTACATGCAAGACACCAAACCCAGAGTTCAATAAGGGGCCCAGTCTGTGAGGATGCTTAATAAGTAGTTGTGAAATGGTGGCTGAAATATTAGCAAAAATAAATATTCTTCTATACCATCAAGTATTTTTCCAAATCTTGATTTTGAATTGCTTTATAATAGCATGTCTATATATATATATATATATATATATATATATATATATATATATATATATACACAAATATTGCCTACTCAGATGTATATAATTCTCATGCAATTCTGCTTGAAATAATTCCTAAATTTAGAGTTACTATTAAACTTCAAAATAATATAACTTAATTTATTTGAAAATACTTTAAAACGTCTATACTACATTAACAGAACAAGGTATTATGTTTAATTTTTTTTTCTTCCCTTCAAGGGAAGTTTAGGAACTGGAAGTTTAGTGTTATCTCATATTGTTAGTCCCTCTGACTCACAGTTCTTTTCACCATTACCTTTCTTTCTTTCATCGGGTTTTTGTTCTGAGCAATTTAATGTTGCTATTTATTAGGCTAATCAACTATACTGGAAACCTATCTAGACCAATGATACCTACCACTTTGTAGTTTGGGGGGATTTACATCTAATTCAGCTTTTGAAAGGTATCACTTATACTCATTTATAGCAGTTTGAACATACATTTTTATCTTACAAAAAATAAACCACAAATGCAACCATAAAACTTCGAGGAAAGTAGTCAAGCCGTAAAACATATTGTCAACCCAATTTGAAATATTTTTCATGGGAATACAAATGCAAATTATGTAAGATTTCTTTAGCAACCTAGCAAGAAGAAAAATGACATGATTTAATCATTTTGCATAGAAAGAAAAATGCTCCTACTTTTCATAAAAATCAAGTATTTCGAAAATGGAATTTTACACTAAGCACATGAATTTACATGTTTTCTTCAGAAAAATTAAACATGAGGCACTTAGGAAAGATTCCTTTGCTGTAATCAGGTGTGAAAAGGCATCAAAAAAGCAACAATGTGAACTTATTTCTGAATTTCCTACTTAGCACTGTAAACCATCCCTAAAGAACAAAACTTGAAAACATAAAAGAAGCTAATTTTATTAAGTATGAATCAGTCACAACAGCTTTGAACACTAAATAACACTGCACTTATTTCTCTGCAGGGCTGCAAGTTTCTCAGATAGGTTAAGTCACTTGCTCAAGGTCACCTCACTAGTTGGAAGCAGGAGAGAGCTTGCATCAAGCAAGGTTTTGCATTAAAGCCCCATGCTCTGTCCATTGTATCATGTTGTCTCCATATAAATAAAGAGAAAATGACAGAGAAAATGGATAAATGAATTAACTAGGCTGTACAACTTAGAAAAAAAATAGATTTTGCTTTGTCACAAATAAAATGTTTTCACATCTTTAGGATGACTTTTCATATTTCTTTTACATTCTTACACTTCTTTTTGAATTTTTGTTTGTGCTTTTTCCTTCAATCTTTATTTTTCACACCACACATTTGTCTGTAGCTATTTTATGTTTTTCTCCCTCAGGCTTTATTTGTATGTAATGTTATACATTTGCTGGAAGCATCATTTCTTAGTGAGTTAAGTAGGAATCAGTTATCTGGTTATTAAAGTCCTGTGTAGTTGCCATCCCCACATTGCTTTTTCCTTGATCTAGAATTGAATTTTGTTACATATGTTTAACTTTACAGTTAAGTAAATTAAACAATGAATTTAAATCATGGCAATTAACTCTGTAACTTACCTGTTACGTTTGTACTCCATTGCAAACTGAAAATGTGAAACAATTGGTGTATATGCATGTGATTTTCTTTTAATTTTGAATATGAATTGTATATAACAAAATTATTTGCTTTAATACTGTATTGTATAATTAGTATAAAAATAATTATACAATAGTTCATTCATATGCTAACTATATAATAAAACTATTACTTGATAACTAAGAAAATGTTCCAAATTAATTACTGAAATATATTTTTAACTTCATATAGCCTGCAAAATATTAAGTTGACATATATAAAATTCGTATTATAATGTTGCCATGTGAACAAGTACTCACTACATAAATGCATACAGTTTTATGTGTTTATAAGTGTTTATACTTGTAAATACAAATACATACATTTAAATGTGTGGCTGTATGCAGAGAAAGAGAAATACCAAGAAGTTTGCATAATACAGGACAAGAGTGCCACCTTCTGGATTTAGTATTTACTATTTAGTGATAGTTTTTCTAACGTCCGTAGGTTCCAAAAAGTATTTATGATTCATGATACTTAGTTTTCCCTGCATTTTATTATTTATATTTAAATATTGTTTTTAATATCCCTATTCTTTTAATATGACTGGAATTAATTTTGTGTATAAACAGATTTCTAGATAATATAGATTTCAAAACTTACTCCAGATGTAACAATTTGTATATTAGTGATAGTAACAAGGCCAAACTAAAAGAAAACAATACAATCAAAATATATTGATACATTTGAAAGTTCATTCATTTATTCATTTCCTAACTATAATAATAGATGTCAGCGATAAACACAAATGCCCAATATCTTGTATAAAATATAATGGCAAACACATTTTTTAAACAGATTTTACTGGTCTGATATTCTGAATTTATATACACCTTGGTTTCCTACAAAAGTAGTAAAACTAATAAGAAAACTCAAAATAAACATATTAATATTACATGATCAAGAATGTTCAGACATTATATAAATTGAGCAAACATATCTTTGGTTTACAACTATAGAGTATATTTCATTTCTCCTTGGGCACCAGACTCTGTGACCCAACAGGAAGCTGAATTACATGTCCTTCCTCTCCCAAGACTTCTCATATGATAATCAGAACTTGTTCTCCATTTAATCCTCAGTCATATCCAACAGTGTATTAACTCACTTAGAAGAGTGATAAATTGTAATTGTTAATTTTAGTTACATCATACAAGTTGTTGATGTCTTTTTCTATTAAAGAAACTTCAAGGCTTTCAGAGGGACCCTGGCCAATGGTAGTGTTGCCTTATCTTCCTTTTGCCCACATTTCCTTTTTTCCTTCTTTTGCCTATGTTTTTTTTTTTTTTTTGGTGTGTGCTTTTTTCAGTAGAGATTTTCCTGGGCCTATAAAAATTATACCTTTTTTGACACTTTATATTTTGCACATGGATAAGACCAATCCTGCATATAAATATATCAAGTATGCATAAAATCTTAAATACGTCAGAAGAGATAAACAATTTTTGTGGTAGACAATATTTGATAATATAATGTAAATGTTCTTAGCCACTCTAACATGAATGCTAATTTTATGTAACCTATTTTCTAAAGGTTTCTTAAAGAACTTCTAATTCTCTCTTCTTTGGAGGAGGATTGGGAGTTCAAGAATTATGACACCTCTCCATTGTATGTGTACAATTGTGACAATACATTATTTTAAACATGTGATAATATCCTTGCCCAGATTTCTTACCCTTCAAAGATTACTCATTCATTCTTGAATCCCCAGGTGATAACTTCTCAAATATATTCGACTAATGGGAATATGAAGTGTACTGAAACAAAATGAAAGTGAATAATGAAACAATTCATTATAATAGAAGAGGATTTTAAATGCTTATGACTTAGAGCTCTACATATAATTCAAAGAATCGGAACATTGTTGAAGACAGCTCTCCCATCTTATTAATATATCAGTAAGGGCATATTTTGAGGCTCCTGCACTAATTTCTCTCATGTAGCTCCCAACGACATCAGCATCTGACCCAAATATAAAATGAATACAATTCATACATAAGAGCTTTGCAGCTTTGTAGAGAATAGTACTTTACTTTCTATATAGAAGCTTAGAAATTATTGAACCTAATAACAAACAACTTCAAAAATGTGTGGTAACCTCTCTTTATATGTACACAAAACCAACTGGAAAATGAATAGGAGTTAAACACACCACCAAAAGGGCAATGAATTCCTTTAAACCTCTTACAAGGTTACTTTCTGCAGTTTTCAATAAAATTTTATTTTAACTGAAATTTCTTTTACAACTACATATATTTCAAAATAAACTTACTGTTTAAATAATAATTAACTTAAATGATTAAATAATAAATTAGCACACAAAAGTAGTACTCTTATAACAGAATTGAGAGTGCAGTAAGATTTCCAGAGACAGAGATTCAAATTGGTATATCTTGTAAATCAAATATATCCAGACTCACCCAGACAATTCTTGTAGTGAATCCACTAAAGACCTGAGTGTGTGAGGGACTTACAAATCTCTTGATAAGTGTTTCTTCCTAATGAAAGAGAAGGTTGAACATATACTTGGTGCAAGGATGTCAACAATGGGAGAGAAAGGGCAATTGTAATTGCAGCTTTACATATATTAGGCATCACTCATATGTTAGATCTTTCAGATTCCTGCCAGGATTTCAAGAACAAGATACTATCTTGGAAGAATGCCTGTTTATATAAATGAAAATAATCACAGAAGTTTTGACAAACAACTGAAAACCCAAAACCGGGCAGCTTGGTAAATTTGCTCCACAGTTGGAAGAAATATATTTGTAGCAGTTAAGTGTGATGGCTTTTTATTGGTTGAAATACATGGCATCCTATTTGTCTTTGTAATAGTGAAGGAAGTCTCCATAGCAACCACGACTCAGTGGTTCCATAAAATAATGCCTGTCAGTAGCAGAAGAGGAGGCAATGACAGATGCTGACCAGTAGTCCAAGTGACTGATCATCAGTACATGTGGATGAAACTTTGGGAAATTTAAATTCACTGTAGTATCCAAAATGCTGTGGCTGGTGGTGAGACAAGTAATGTTATTTTAGATATCCTTATCAGGAGTCTTGTATAACTAGGAAAATATCAGGAAGAATAAAACCATGAGACAATTTGTAAAGATTATGCTATCCTTTAAAAATAATCAAATCTCCAGAACATAATGCCATTTTTAAAGTTAGTAGAATAATACTAGGGCAAGACTGCTAATTAATGAACTCTTCATGCTGTGCTATTGTCACTGGAGAAAAAAAAGAAAATTTCCCTCAAAAGTCCTAAGGTCAGAGCTAAAACCAAAATTGAAATTGTAATAGGGAAGAAAAAATCTGACTCCATATTGTATCTGTTTCTTTTACTTTAACCTTTGTATTCTATTTCTCTTGCTACAAGTTAAGAATGTTGCCTATAGCCTGAAATATGTAGGATAGCCCATTCTCAAAGCTCTAACCTTTAAAGGTATAACACTTTTCCATTCATAAAGAGATAAAAACAGAGAACAGAGAATAACATTTGTCTTGTTAGAGTTTTACAGGAACATTGTGGCCTGACACCAAGAAGTTTGCAACAACCAGCCACGCCCCCTCCTCTTTGAGTATAAAAGAAGCTGGATTTCTAACTTAGGTAATATGGTTCTTTGGGACACTAGTCCATCATCTTCTATGTCTACTCCTTTCCAAATAAAGTTGTTATTCCTTGCCCCAACAACTTGTCTGTTTATTGGCCTGTTATCTGGTGAGCATATGAGCTTGGACTAATCAAAAACATGGGTATTCACAACTTTATACCTGGTCTCCTAAGAAAGTGAGCTCAGCACCCTGACTCCAAATTTCCAGGCAGCTCCATGAGTATCAAATCACCACTTGGCTCCTTGTTGGATACTCTGGGAGTATTCTAGGCAAAGCAAAACAAAATGAAAGAAAATAAAATAACAACAATAACAAAATGACCAAAAGTAAGGATTTTCCTTAAAAATCTCTACATACTTTTACTATGTAGAAATTAAATAAACCAAATTTGAGTCTGAATTTTTAATGTCTTGATACAAGAAATGAAATGCATCACCTGTTTTTGTGCATTTTTAATGGCTTTTAATGGAGCACTAATTGCAGTAACAATATCACTGCTTTTTTCAAATGAAGAAAAAAATTGACTTGAGTGGTAAATACATGTTATAAACGTTCTGGGGCTCATTTGGCTTTACAAATATATCAGTTGGTATATTTCCTAGCTGAAGGACATTTACATGCCCCTATTAAACATACCAACAGCAAGGGGAGAAAATGACTGAAAAGCTAGAAGACAATAATAATAGAGAGTCAGAGGGAATGAATAGCTTCTACTATTCCAAAGAAAAGCTCCAACCCTCCATTCTGGAATCTTTATGAGTTCTTCTTTTATAACAGAACCTCTCCATAGGATGAGGAACTTGGATATACATTCCCCTAAGGGCAGGGCCCCCTAACTAATTTAACAGCATTATACACAAAATATTATAGTGTGATATAGAAAAGGGAGGTATTGTGGGAAAGATTTGAAGGCATTCATGTGAAGCTTGATTTTTTTAAGCAATTGTATTTTGATATTTCATATTATGAAATTTTAAAAATTAAAGCAAAATATTAGGGAAGATATTAACTGTTGCTGCAAAAATTTTATCAAAACTTTTGATAAGAAACAGGCTTTCTTCCATAAGTATAAATTTACACCAAATTCTATAATTAAAGGGCTATACATATTTCCTGATTAAAACTTTTTAATGAAGATCTTTTCAAATTCTTCATAGTCATCATATATTAGAAAGTTTTGCAGATAAAATGATAAAATATTTAACCCCAAACTGACTGCCTTTGAGGAGAGGAAGAAGTAAGCCTGAACTATAACAAGGGACAATTCTTAAGTGATCTCAGTGCTACTATGGTTAGAATATAGACATTTTAATTTACCAGACACTCCAATATACAAGTGTTTTTTAGTACAAATCCAATCCATGAATTCGAAGGAGAGAAAGGAAGGAGACATCCTAATGTATATTGAAATTTAAGCTTTATTATAAAATGCATGTTATCAATGTCTTAGAACATGAGCTGCCAGAGTCACACTTCTCTTTGGAGAAAGAGAAGGAGACCATACATAGATATTATATCCTAGAGGCTGTCAATTCAGCCCCTCCTCTGGTTTCTTAAGGTGTTGCCAAACCTGTTGTGAATTAGGAGCATTACTTTCTATCTTGAGTGAGAGATTAAAAGAGAATCAGAGAATTTCTGCAAGCACTGTGGTGAGGCCACTTTGCTGCTCTTTGCAATGGTTTCTATTGATCATTTGGAACCAATGAGAGAAGCAGTACATCATATTGATCTGAATGCCTCTTTAACATTGCCTCCAGAAAACCAGTTATTTAGAATGTGAAATTAATTATCTTGAGGATAACATTTATTTACCTCATCAATAATGTATTCTGTGTGCTATTTTTCATATGGAATCATAGCTGGCTATATTGTCCAGCACAGGTGATCAGACAGCCTTAAATTAACATTGAGACCTGCAAGTCAGCAAATTCAGGAGAGAATAGAATCCATCATCTCTGATTTGATTGGTGTAATTTGATGAATTAATTGAGCAAATTTGTTGACTTAGAGAGAAATCAAGATATTACACATTATTTTGAATATTTTCACGTAGACAAAAGAAAATCCATCAATGGTAATGGTCTAATTAAAAAATTGTCTTATACACCTCTCATAATATGTATCTTTTCAGTTCCCTATTCATTTTAAAAAGGGAGAGATATTAAAAATAATAGAAATATCAGTCTGAATATGAAAATCCATGCATATATTTTACTCTCACTCCACCCCTGAATCTCTTAAGTTCTTTGTCAAAACCAATTTGACAGTGATTTCTTTTTAATTGTTTGCCTTTAGGGAGTTTCTCTAAAGTATTCAACTTAGTGCATCTAGAACAAAATAAATCTATTTTCCCTGCATTCATGAGTCATCATATTGCATATTATTTGATTAAATCCTATAAATAAATTAACACATGCCAAAATTAGCATAAATAGCCACAGGACTAATGCAACTCATTCTTGGTAAGTGCAAAATACACACAAACACACACACACACACACACACACACAAAATAGCCCAATTGTCATAACTGTTAAAAAGAATATAAAATGTAAGTTCATCTGCCATATCTATTATGTGGAAGTAAATCTTGAAAGCTTCTACTATGATGTCTTGTCAGCAATTAAATAATGTTCAACAGTAAATACCAACACTCACTTCTAAGTATAGCTTATATTCCTACAGAGGAATTGATGTCTCCTAAATAAAATGTCTTCCCCCTTTTAAACACATTTATTTCCAAAAATATATTTTCCACTGTCATTTCTTTATTCAACTTAGTCCTACCTATAATGCCACAGTCATGTGCCTAAGGAGAACTTAGATTCTTTCCCCCAGCTGTAGTTGCTTGACTCATCCACTACCATAATCAGGTTCATTTCTTCATTTAGCATCTGCAAATTTGGTTAGTCTAACTTCAGTTAGTCCTTTGTCCCTACCTTTCTGATGTTCCAGCTAGTCAGTAAGACACACGAGGACATTTTAACACTAGTTCAACTTCCAGGATATTTAGAAAGTACAATCAATTCTCTAGAGACAAATGCAAACAGCTATATACTTTTATGATCCAGACACAAATTTTCTTAGAAAATAGTATTTCTGATGCATAGTTGAAAAGTGTAAAAACAATATATATGAAAATACAGTTTGAAGGTAAAAAGTCAGAAGTTTACATAGAAATTACTTCTGTACCTAGTTAAATACACACATGCACACACCTTATCTAAACATAGTGTATTCCATATGGGAGGAATGTGATGAATTGAATGTTTGTGTTCCCCCCAAATTCATATGTTAAGACCCTAACCCCCAATATGATGGTATTAGTAAGTAAGGCCTTTGGGAGGTAATCTGGTCATGAGGGTGGAATCTTCATAAATGGGATTAGTGCCTTTATTAAAAGGACCCAAGAGAGCTCTCTTGAGAAATGAGAAGACTGTAGCCTGCAACACAGAAGAGTGCCCTCACCATAATGCAACAATGCTGGCACCTTGATAACAAACTTCAAGCCTCCAAAACCATTCAAACTGATTTTTTGTTGTTTACAAGCCACCCAGTTCATCATATTTTGTTACAGCAGCCCTAGCAGACTAAGACACATATGGCTGGTTGATGGTTAGTACTTGAACTAGATAGTTTGTGCTTTTTCAAAGCTCTGCAGTAATTCTTAGATTTGTATCTCCATCTAAGAAGTAATTGTTTACATTTTTCAGTCACAGATCACAGGAGAAATTGAATTGTTCAGGGCAAGGGAATAGAGAAATATACACAGACAAAAATAATAAAAGCATTTTGGGATTCCTAATCACTAAAAAGTTGCTTCTTTGTGGCACAATTTAGAATCCGAAATTTGTGAGTAAAAATTTCAATCGATAGAACTCTTCCATCAAGTGTTTAATTGGGGTACTGTCTTCCCATTGCCCGTGGAAGATGTGGTTCCCCTTCAGACTGTATTATCTGAAAGAGTTTTACTCATGAGAAATTGTCTGGGCCCTTCTTCCTTTTTATTTATTTTGTGACTCCTGTGTTTCTGGTACTTCAAAGGTGAACTGAATGAGAATTCTCAGTATTAGCAGAGAGACTCCATCACTCTCCTGCATTCCACGAATGGGCCCCACACGTTTCTTTATTTCTTGGAATTAGAATATGTCCTCAAAGAGATTGTTGAACTAAAACTGATGTTTTTTTTTTTTTTAAAGTTTCTTTAGCCTCACTTCTCCAATGTTTGTTCTTTCTCAAATCTCTTTAGTTCTCAGACTTTTACTTTTTCAAGCTGTGAATAGCTTTTACCTCTTCTATTGTGATCAGAGGTTCACCTCTCTTTCCTTGCAGTAGGATAACTTGACTGGAATCCCTGTCATATTGCATTTTCTTTCCTATTGTGCTTTTTACATCTGTCCAATGTAACATTTTGACATATTCACCTATTCCTTCTCTAAGATATTAAGGACCAGTACTACTTGCTGTATTTAAACATTTCTTCCTTTAAGAAAAAAATGGACTTTTCTAAGAGATGAAAGAGTCTTTAGGATGATTGCATTCTTCCTCAAATTTCTGATATTTTCTTTTGAAAGTCCCAAACTCTGTCTGCTGCAAACATACCCTGTGAGGCAATTTTACTTCTCACTGTTGTTTTCCTTTAGTCTGAACCAACATGATTCCTAGAGTCAGGGTATTTCCAGAACTGACTGTTTACTCTCTTTGCTTAGCCACTGTTTGCCACACTTCCATCAATTTTTTTCCTCTCCTCCAATGCAAAAAGACTACTCCTACACTTAAAGACCCCATTTCTCCTTATTCATTGATGTAGTCAACTATAGCATTAGGTTGGAACGTACATTCAGCAGCATTGAAATATATAACCATGATCAATGGTTATCTAATCAACAAACCAAATCCAAGTTGGAGCACCTGAGAGAAATTACCAGTTGGCCATAGGATTTCACAAAAGTTCATCCCGTAATGGTCCTTTTGTTACCCTGGATGTTATTCTAAACAGAATAAAGAGGGAGAAGATTTGTAATAGTCAATATATACCAACTAAAACATTGGGAATTAAGGATCCAATGAATGATCTAAATAAATCACACTGGCAAGCTGTGCTTTATTGAATGAGCTCACCTAAACTTCAGTTTTTACAATTCAAAGTCAAAAGCAAAACTCCTGAAGTCCCCCAAATGAATTCCTACATATTTTTATGTCAGAATCTGTGTGCCTGGAAAGTTATCTACCAGACTTGGAGCAACATTTGTAAATTGAGTTCCAAATACAAAGGGAATATGATTCAATCATTCATTCATTAATCTATTCAATTAATCATTTATTCATTCATTTGTGCATTCCTTCTACAAATATTTACTGAAAAAAGACAATGTCTGAGGTATTCTTTTAATCATAAGTAGATTCTATGGTAAAAAGTATTAATAGCATATGCTGTATTCTCCAGGAACTACCATTGTACCAGAGATAATATTTAACAAAGGATTACACAAATAGTTTTCTCAAAATATGGTAAACACTGAAGGAAAAGCACAGAATACAGGTTTGACACAAATCCAATGAGAGTTCCAAGTCCATGAACTTTCCCGTCTATGAAAAAGACACCAGACATTGACAATGAGATTTAAAGTTGTTTTTTAAAGCAAGTCTCCATTCTACAGGTGTTAAGTTTGTAGTAAAAACAAGGTAGCATATAGGGGGCAAAGTAAATTATTCAGCAATCAATTCACCAAATTTTCATGGCACACAGAAAACGTTTGTAGAAAATTTGGAATGATTACAATGGAGAGAAATATTTAATATAATTCTAAGTCATTACATAAACACTTGGAAATCTAAATTAAAATAGTTAAATAATAGGGCTTCCCTGGTGGTGCAGCAGTTAAGAATCTGTCTGCTAATTCAGGGGACATGTGTTCGAGCCCTGGTCTGGGAGGATCCCACATGCCGCAGAGCAACTAGGCCCTTGAGCCACAACTACTGAGCCTGCGCATCTGGAGCCTGTGCTCCATAACGAGAGGCCGCGACAGTGAGAGACCCGTGCTCCACAATGAAGAGTGGCCCCCACTTGCCACAACTAGAGAAAGCCTTCACACAGAAACGAAGACCCAAAACAGCAAAAAAATAATTAATTAATAAATATTTAAATAATATATATATTTTAATTTATCAAAGCCTAATTATTTATTAGATTGCTTAGTCAAATCATTTTATATAACATTTGAATCTGTGGTCAATAGGACACACATAACAACATGTATTAAAACAATAAAGGGAGGGAATTTAGGCAATTTCATTTGTAAAATTTGTTTTCCCCAAAGTAGAGTTGGCACCTGTATATAACAGTAATGTACCAAATATCCTTTTTCCTCCAAGGGTTTGCAATATTTTACAAATAAATATTCAAAATGAAAATGACTACACAAAGTATACCCTTCAGCTAATATTAGCATTCTGTCCAAATGTCAGGTTGGATTTAAACTTTTAAAGCCTGATTTAGAATTTGACACTAATTTCCTTCAATGTCAAACTAAATTAGTCTTAAGAAGTGCAAAATGACTAAAAATAACTAAGCATTATATTCTTTTCTTCTATTACATACAAATCTTTCCTTTCAGGGCTACAGTCTCCTCATTATTGCTTTTTTGGGTGTATAATGAAATAAAACACCTTTCACTCACCTTCTCACATTCAGTATATTAGATTTCCTGCTTAATCCTGCTAATTTTACAGATAAAGTAATTGTCATAGTGGGACTAAGTGATACAACCCAAGAGTGGTAGAGTGGCTAAGTGTTAGAATGTCATATTTCAGGGCAGTACTTATGTCTCTTAACAAAAGTTTGCAAATTAGTAGTTTACAGGCAAAATGTGTTTTCTAATCTGTATTCTGCATATGTATTGCTTTAAAAGTAAACTCAATGCAACTGAATCACTTTAGTGTTTCTGATCTGCCATAGTGCCTACTAATTCTGATGTTTGCATATCAGGTCTAAAATATGATACGTACTTGAGCATAACATAACTTGTATTCTCCATTTAGCTAACTCCGTTCTCTGTCAACAAATGTCCTATAAATAGAGTTATAAAACTAGTGTGCTGTGATATTTTTGCCCATTTATCATATTTGGGGAATAACCATTCTAGTCTTAGGAAATGAATGTATTGGATTTTCATTTAAATTCTGTTCAACATTCTTTAGCATGCCTATGTATTATACAGTCAGGAAAGTTGAAATCTATTAATATATTTTCTATGTTTTCTTGTGATTTTTTTGGTTTAGAGAATCAGGGACATTTATTTAAGGTTTGCAATGTTTACTGAAGTGGAGGTGGCATTAACACTGATTTTATTATTTCTAATATTTTTTCTGACAAACCCAGTCATAGAGGCTTTTTTCTTTCAGTGACTCTATCACTGGGTCCAGTAACTGAACACGATTTTTAGTATTTTAAGAACCTAGGTGGAAGCATTCATACTGTCCCTGTGGATCATGATAGTCACTGAATTGTTTTGGTATGAGCAGGGGCTTTGTGATTATAGAGGTTTTCTGACAATGGCAGTTGCAAAGTGGTCTGGAACTATCAGTTAGTATGGTTTGAATTAATTCCTAAGTGACCAACATAAATTCTAATTGCTTTAGCCATCCACATTTCTTTAGACCACTTAACACTTCAAAAAAAAATTGTCCCTGGCCTAAACTAGTGACCTCAGGTTGACTAAACTTTAGACAATCTTTTGACTCTAAGCCTCTGAAGTCCGTTTGCTTAGGGCATTTACTTTAGAACTTACAACAAAATTATTTCTCTGCCCTTTGAGATGTAAATCTTTAGTTAATTTGTTTGTATCTAGAAATCTTAGTGATTCATTTTATTGCTTATAAATGTATATAAGTAAAAAATTATAACATCAGAAATAATAATAATATTTGTCATTTTTATATCTTCCAATTTCTTTCTTTCTAAATGTGTTATATCTACAACAATGTTAAGTCATATTGATGCTGTGTTCTTGTCCTGATTGTGATTTGAAAGCTAATGC
Source organism: Hyperoodon ampullatus (assembly GCF_949752795.1). NCBI lineage: Eukaryota > Metazoa > Chordata > Mammalia > Artiodactyla > Ziphiidae > Hyperoodon > Hyperoodon ampullatus. Next base: position 35,288,081 of record NC_136929.1, on the reverse strand, counting down.
TTTAAAGTGTTAAAGCAATATGTCCAACCACTAAAATGATGCTGGTTTGTGTAAAATTGAAATGATTATTTTTGTTTTTCTTTTCCAGTTTTTTTGAGTACTATTGACACGTAAAATTATATACATTCAAGGTGTGGAAAATGATGCTGTGATATACTTACACATTGTGAAATGATTACTCAATCACACTCAAGCTAATTAACATATCCATCACCTCACATAGTTATCTTTTGTGTGTGTGTGGTGACAGCACTTAAGATCTACTCTCAGCAAATTTCAAGTATGTAATATATTATCAATTATTGTTACCACACTGTAGATGAGGTGTCCAGAACTCCTTCATCTTAAAACTCTATGTTTGTATCCTTTGATCCAAACTCCCATTTGCCCCCTCCTCAGCCTATTGTAACCACCATCCTACTCTGTTACTATCAGTTCAACTTTTTTCTTTAGGATTCCACATGTAAGTGAGATCATGCAATATTTGTCATATTTTTAACTCTATATAAATTTTAAACTTAAAAAGACATTATCATTATCATCATTAATAATAGTGTAGTGGTAGTATTAAGTCGACATTCATTTAAATCATATACATCATTTTTTTTACCTATGTCTCATTTCACCTAGAATTTCTGTATCTCTATCTGCAATATTTTCTTTGTATTTCAATGATTTTCTTTACAATTGTTTTAGTGTACATGTAAAAATTAATCAACTTCTATTCTTCTGAAAATATGTTCATTTCAACTTATATTTTAAAGAATTTCTAAGTGTAGATTACTAAGTTGTCAGTTATTTAGTAATAGCACTTTAACGTGACATTTTATTGTTTTATGGCTTCCAGTATTTCTGCCGAAAACTCATGAATCCATCTTACTGGGATCTCTAAAATGTAAAGTGACTTTTGGATAAAGGTAAGAGTGACCAAACTAGAGGTAATTGCTGCAACAATCTGCCATAGAAGGAGTCTTACCTCCATGCAATTTTAATACTTCTGGTCATTTTTGTGTCACACCTTTCCAAAGTCTTTAGAAACATGAATTTATTTTTTATCCTAGTTTTTGTGGCAGGAATAATAGCAACTACATTACACATGAAAGCAGACATTCTAATTTATTTTTTGTTTTATTTTTATTGCAATCCAAATAGACATGTTTACTCACACTTTGGGCATAAATTGTAAATAGCATATTTTCAAGATTTTAGGGAAATGACAGTTAGCACAGAGATGGTTACTCATTAATTGTATTAAATATTTGTAGTAATATAATGTATAACTCTGCCAGATCCTCATTCCTTAGTAACTGTTAAAATTTTTAAATAAAAATTACTAACATAGACTCCTTAAACCATTTTGAATTTAGTGTTCTAATTTTTATTTATTTTTGTTCCTGGTGTGAGAGAGTAGTCCAGTTTGATTCTTTTGTATGCAGCTATACAGTTTTCCCAATATCATTTTTTGAAAGGCGGTCTTTTCCACATTGTATATTCTTGTCTCCTTTGCCATAGATTAATTGACTATATAAGTGTGGACTCATTTCTGGGCTTTCTATTCTGTTCCATTGATCTATGTGTCTGTTCATGAGCCAGTACCATGTTGTTTTGATTACTGTAGTTTTGTAGTACAGTTTGAAATCAAGGAGCATGATACCTCCAGCTTTGTTCTTCTTTTTCAAGAATATTTTGGCTATCTGGGGTCTGTTTTTTTTTTTTTTTTTTTTTTTTTGTGTGTGTGTGTGTGTGTGTTACACAGGCCTCTCACTGTTGTGGCCTCTCCTGTTGCAGAGCACAGGCTCCGGACACACAAGCTCAGCAGACATGGCTCACAGGCCCAGCCACTTTGTGGCATGTGGGATACTCCCGGACCAGGGCATGAACCAATGTCCCCTGCATCGGCAGGCGGACTCTCAACCACTTGTGCCACCAGGGAAGCCCTGGGGTCTGTTGGTTTTCCACATAAATTTTAGAATTTGTTCTAGTTCTGTGAAAAATTCCATTTGTGTTTTTATAGGGATTGCACTGAATCTTGTAGATTGCCTTAGGTATTATGGTCATTTTAAAGATACTAATTATTCCAATCCATGAACACAGTGTATCTTTCCATCTGTTTGTATTGTTTTCAAAGAGTTAAATGTAAGACCTGATGAAACATGATGAAACCATAAAACTTAGAAGAAGGTTTAAGAAGAAAGTTTAAGAAGAAAACTTAGGCAGTAAACTCTTTGACATTGGCCTTAGTAATATTTTCTTGAATATGTTTCTTAGGCAAGGGAAACAAAAGCAAAAATAAACAAATGAGACTACATTAAACTAAAAAGTTTTTGCACAGTGAAGAAAACTATCAACAAAACAAAAAGACCACCTACTGAAGGGGAGAAGGCATTTGCAAATGATATACCTGATAAGAGGTTAATATCCAAAGTGTACAAAGAACTAATACAATCAACATTGAAAAAAACCAAACAACCCAATTAAAAATGGGCAGAGAATCTGAATAGTTTTCCGAAGAAGACATACAGGTGGCCAACAGATACACAAAAAGATGCTCAACCTCACTAATCATCATGGAAATGCAAATCAAAACTACAATAATATATCCCCCCATACATGTGAGAATGGCTATTATCAAAAAAGACAACAAATTGCAAGTGTTGGTGAGGAAGTGGAGAAAAAGTAACCCTCATGCCCTGTTGGTAGGAAGGTAAATTTGTGCAGCCACTATGGAAAACAGTGTGAAGTTTCCTCATTATGATCCAGCAATTCCACTCCTAGGTACTTATCTGAAGAAAAATTAAAACATTAATTAGAAAAAAATACATGCACCCTTATGTTCATTACAACATTATTTACAATAGCCAAGATATGGAAGCTACACAAGTGCCCATCAATAGATGAATGGGTAAAGATGTGAATTGTGACACACAGTGGAATATTAGCCATAAGAAAGAATGAAATCTTGTCATTCATGACTACATAATGGACCTAGATGGTATTACACTACATGAAATATGTTAGACAGAGAAAGACAAATACTGTCTGATTTCACTTATATGTGGTATCTAAAAAAGCAAAACAAATAAACACACATAACAAACAGTAACAAAGTTATAATACAAAGAACAAACAGGTGGTTGCCAAAGGGGAGGGAGTGAGGAGGAGGAAAGAAATAGGTGAGGGAGATTAAGAGGTACAAACTTCCAGTTGCAAAATAAATTAGTCATGGATATGAAAATTTAACATGGACATTTTGAGCACCAGACTGGACTACAAAAAGAAGTTACCTTTTAAGTGGGATAATTTGCCATATAATTCCAAGTTGACATCAATTAGTCTCTAATAGTTATCAGAAACAACTAAACTCTAATAATTGTGTAGAACATGCTTTAAAACCACAGTTACTGTCACATATGCTATCTGTATGATTAGTATTTTACTCCCATTAGTATTTTTTAAAATACAGCAGGTTCTTTTTAGTTATCAATTTTATATATATTAGTGTATATATGTCAGTCCCAATCTCCCAATTCACCCCACCAACCCACCCCCACTTTCCCACCTTGTGTCCATACGTTTGTTCTCTACATCTGTCTTGTTCTGCATTGCAGACCAGTTCATCTGTACGATTTTTCTAGCTTCCACATATATGCGGCAATACACAATATTTGTTTTTCTCTTTCTGACTTACTTCACTCTGTATGACAGTCTCTAGGTCCATCCACCCCATTAGTTTTTAAACTGTTAGTATTAAATGCCTTTTGTATATGTGCAACAAATAAAAGACAAAGCCAAACTTATTAGTGCCAAATTTTACATATTTATGGATATTAACCATATTCACTGTGAAATATACCATATGTATTTGACAAATCAACCAATAAATAATAAAAAATAAAACTAAATGAGACAATCTAGTTAAAGTATTCTATACCATAATTTTCAATATGTATTTATGATTCTCAATTACACAGACATTATCTTCCTGTAACACAGCTAGTATTATTAGTATAAATTTGATCATTTCAGTTCTCCCAAATTTGCTTGTTGCCTTTTGAACACTAATCTACATATTTTTCAAGTAAAAATGAGAAAAATTCTTTAGCTCATCTTTCACAATGCTTTCCAATGACTAACAAACTGCAACACCTGAATCTTGTCATCTAACTTACAATAGCCAAAGTAAAGATTAAAATGTGCCATTATGTTACAGAATGAAAAAAAAAAAAAAGAATAGTGGGAAGCAGCCACATAGCACAGGGAGATCAGCTCGGTGCTTTTTGACAGCCTTGAGGGGTGGGATAGGGAGGGTGGGAAGGAGGGAGACGCAAGAGATATGGGAACATATGTATATGTATAACTGACTGACTTTGTTATAAAGCAGAAAATAACACACAATTGTAAAGCAATTATACTCCAATAAAGATGTAAAAAAAAAATCTTAGAATCTATGCCTACTAAATTCTTATATGTGCTTTCCTTAAAGTGGGAATGTTTACCTTCTATGCTGAATAGAAAAGTGTTGATTATACATAATTTGATTTAGAGGTAAAACATGAAGTATTCAGGAATGAATTGCATGTTATGCTAATAGGATGGTAAATTCTAAATAATTTTTAGAGTATAAGTTAGCTATTATCATTTGTAACTCATTACTTTCTCAATTGTTACCTTTTTCTATTTTAGGGGAATTTATTTTTATTCCTTTAATCATTCGATTACTAAAATTCTATTTTTTAAAGGTCTATGTATGAAGTCTGTAATAGATAAAAGGAAAATAAAATTGTCACTCTGAGTAAGGATCCCAAGAGCATAATGAAAAACATTAAACATTAATTTTAATTTTCCAAACATTTAAGAATATTTGTTATTGAATCATCTAGGTTTTATGTTGTGTTAGGAAAAGTAGAATTAAAGGTATGATTTTTTTATTACTATTTCACATTGCAATTCATTTTCATAAAAGTTGAAATTGGTACAAACTATATAGAAAACAAGACTTTAAACTTATGATTGGCCTAATCACAAATCCATTTATCTTCATATATACAAATAAAACACTTTCCTCAATATATAAAAATTTTACTGATGAATTAATACTATGAATTTGAGAGTTGAAGAAACTTGATTGGAGATTAAAAACCATCATCTTAATCAGCATTATTTCTTTAAACAACAGGCAATTTAAAATTAATTTTATTTCTTTAATTCTAGTCAAGAATATGTTTGATTAATGTAATTGTTTCTAAACTAACAACTTTATACTCAGGAATAACGTAATGTTAGATTTTATTTTATTTATTTTTATTTTTTTATTAGTTTCTGCTTTATAACAAAGTGAATCAGTCATACATATACATCTGTTCCCACATCCCTTCCCTCTTGCGTCTCCCTCCCTCCCACCATCTCTATCCCACACCTCCAGGCGGTCACAAAGCACCGAGCTGATCTCCCTGTGCTCTGCGGCTGCTTCCCACTATCTATCTACCTTACGTTTGGTAGTGTATATATGTCCATGTCTCTCTTTCGCTTTGTCATAGCTTACCCTTCCCCCTCCCCATATGCTCAAGTCCATTCTCAGTAGGTCTGTGTCTTTATTCCTGTTTTACCCCTAGGTTCTTCATGACATTGTTTTTTCTTAAATTCCATATATATGTGTTAGCATACGGTATTTGTCTTTCTCTTTCTGACTTACTTCACTCTGTATGACAGACTCTAGGTCTATCGACCTCATTACAAATAGCTCAGTTTCGTTTCTTTTTATGGCTGAGTAATATTCCATTGTATATATGTGCCACATCTTCTTTATCCATTCATCTGATGATGGACACTTAGGTTGTTTCCAGCTCCGGGCTATTGTGAATAGAGCTGCAATGAATATTTTGGTACATGTCTCTTTTTGAATTATGGTTTTCTCAGGGTACATGCCCAGTAGTGGGATTGCTGGGTCATATGGTAGTTCTATTTGTAGTTTTTTAAGGAACCTAAATACTGTTCTCCATAGTGACTGTACCAATTCACATACCCACCAGCAGTGCAAGAGTGTTCCCTTTTCTCCACACCCTCTCCAGCATTTATTGTTTCTAGATTTCTTGATGATGGCCATTATGACTGGTGTGAGATGATATCTCATTGCAGTTTTGATTTGCAATTCTCTAATGATAAATGATGTTGAGCATTCTTTCATGTGTTTGTTGGCAGTCTGTATATCTTCTTTGGAGAAATGCCTATTTAAGTCTTCTGCACATTTTTGGATTCGGTTGTTTGTTTTTTTGCTATTGAGTTGCATGAGCTGCTTATAAATTTTGGAGATTAATCCTTTATCAGTTGATTCATTTGCAAATATTTTCTCCCATTCTGAGGGTTGTCTTTTGGTCTTGTTTATGATTTCCTTTGCTGTGCAAAAGCTTTGGAGTTTCATTGGGTCGCATTTTTTTATCTTTTTTTACTTCCATTTCTCTAGGAGGTGGGTCCAAAAGGATCTTGCTCTGATTTATGTCATAGAGTATTCTGCCTAAGTTTTCCTCTAAGAGTTTGATAGTTTCTGGCCTTACATTTAGGTCTTTAATCCCTTTTGGGCTTATTTTTGTGTATGGTGTTAGGGAATGATCTAATCACATAGTTTTACATGTCCCTGTCCAGTTATCCCAGCACTACTTATTGAAGAGGCTGTCCTTTCTCCACTGTACATTCCTGCCTCCTTTATCAAAGATAAGGTGACCATACGTACATGAGTTTTTCTCTGGGCTTTCTATCCTGTTCCATTGATCTATCTTTCTGTTTTTGTGCCAGTACCACACTGTCTTGATTACTGTAGCTTTGTAGTATAGTCTGAAGTCAGGGAGCCTGATTCCTCCAGCTCCGTTTTTCGTTCTCAAGATTGCTTTGGTTATTTGGGGTCTTTTGTTTTTCCAAACAAATTTTGAAATTTTTTGTTCTAGTTCTGTGAAAAATGCCACTGGTAGTTTGATAGGGATTGCATTGAATGTGTAGATTGCTTTGGGTAGTAGAGTCATTTTCACAATATTGATTCTTCCAATCCAAGAACATGGTATATCTCTCCATCTATTTGTATCATCTTTAATTAGTTTCATCAGTGTCTTGTAATTTTCTGCATACAGGTCTTTTGTCTCCTTAGGTAGGTTTATTCCTAGATATTTTATTCTTTTTGTTGCAATGGTAAATGGGAGTGTTTTCTTGATTTCATTTTCAGATTTTTCATCATTAGTGTACAGGAATGCCAGAGATTTCTGTGCATTACTTTTGTATCCTGCTACTTTACCAAATTCATTGATTAGCTCTAGTAGTTTTCTGGTAGCATCTTTAGGATTCTCTATGTATAGTATCATGTCATCTGCAAACAGTGACAGCTTTACTTCTTCTTTTCCAATTGGGATTCCTTTTATTTCCTTTTCTTCTCTGATTGCTGTGGCTAAAACTTCCAAAACTAAGTTGAATAATAGTGGTGGGAGTGGGCAGCCTTGTCTTGTTCCTGATCTTAGTGGAACTGGTTCCAATTTTTCACCATTGAGGATGATGTTGGCTGTGTGTTTTTCATATATGGCCTTTATTATGTTGAGGAAAGTTCCCTCTATGCCTACTTTCTGCAGGGTTTTTATCATAAATGGGTGTTGAATTTTGTCGAAAGCTTTCTCTGCATCTATTGAGATGATCATATGGTTTTTCTCCTTCAATTTGTTAATATGGTGTATCACATTGATTGATTTGCATATATTGAAGAATCCTTGCATTCCTGGAATAAACCCCACTTGATCATGGTGTGTGATCCTTTTAATGTGCTGTTACATTCTGTTTGCTAGTATTTTGTTGAGGATTTTTGCATCTATGTTCATCAGTGATATTGGCCTCTAGTATTCTTTCTTTGTGACATCCTTGCCTGATTTTGGTATGAAGGTGATGGTGGCCTCATCGAATGAGTTTGAGAGTGTTCCTTCCTCTGAAATTGTTTGGAAGAGTTTGAGAAGGATAGGTGTTAGCTCTTCTCTAAATGTTTGATAGAATTCGCCTGTGAAGCCATCTGGTCCTGGGCTTTTGTTTGTTGGAAGATTTTTTATCACAGTTTCAATTTCAGTGCTTGTGATTGGTCTATTCATATTTTCTATTTCTTCCTGATTCAGTCTTGGCAGGCTGTGCATTTCTAAGAATTTGTCCGTTTCTTCCAGGTTGTCCATTTTATTGGCATAGAGTTGCTTGTAGTAATCTCTCATGATCTTTTGTATTTCTGCAGTGTCAGTTGTTACTTCTGCTTTTTCATTTCTACTTCTATTGATTTGAGTCTTCTCCCTTTTTTTCTTGATGAGTCTGGCTAATGGTTTATCAATTTTGTTTATCTTCTCAAAGAACCAGCTTTTAGTTTTATTGATCTTTGCTATCGTTTCCTTCATTTCTTTTTCATTTATTTCTGATCTGATCTTTATGATTTCTTTCCTTCTGCTAACTTTGGGTTTTTTTTTTTTTTGTTCTTCTTTCTCTAATTGTTTTAGGTGCAGGGTCAGTTTGTTTACTCTAGATGTTTCCTGTTTCTTAAGGTGGGATTGTATTGCTATAAACGTCCTCCTTAGAACTGCTTTTGCTGCATCCCATAGGTTTTGGTTCGTCGTGTCTCCACTGTCATTTCTTTCTAGGTATTTTTTTTTATTTCCCCCTTGATTTCTTCAGTGATCACTTCGTTATTGAGTAGTGTATTGTTTAGCCTCCATGTGTTTGTGTTTTTCACAGATATTTTCCTGTAATTCATGTCTAGTCTCATAACATTGAGGTCGGAAAAGATACTTGATACAATTTCAATTTTCTTAAATTTACCAAGACTTGATTTGTGACCCAAGATATGATCTATCCTGGAGAATGTTCCATGAGCACTTGAGAAAAATGTGTATTCTGTTGTTTTTGTATGGAATGTCCTATAAATATCAATTAAGTCCATCTTGTTTAATGTATCATTTAAAGCTTGTGTTTCCTTACTTATTTTCATTTTGGATGATCTGTCCACTGGTGAAAGCGGTGTGTTACAGTCCCCTACTATGAGTGTGTTACTGTCGATTTCTCCTTTTATGGGTGTTAGTATATACCTTATGTATTGAGGTGCTCTTATGTTGGTTGCATAATTATTTACAATTGTTATATCTTCTCCTTAGATCGATCCCTTTATCATTATGTAGTGTCCTTCTTTGTCTCTTCTAATAGTCTTTATTTTAAAATCTATTTTGTCTGATATGAGAATTGCGACTCCAGCTTTCTTTTGATTTCCATTTGCATGGAATATCTTTTTCCATCCCCTTACTTTCAATCTGTGTGTGTCTCTAGGTCTGATGTGGGTCTCTTGTAGACAGCATATATATGGGTCTTGTTTTTGTATCCATTCAGCCACTCTGTGTCTTTTGGTGGGAGCATTTAGTCCATTTACATTTAAGATAATTATTGATATGTATGTTCCTACTCCCATTTCCTTAATTGTTTTGGGTTCATTATTGTAGGTATTTTCTTCTGTTGTGTTTCTTGCCTAGAGAAGTTCCTTTAGCATTTGTTGTAAAGCTGGTTTGGTGGTGCTGAACTCTCTCAGCTTTTGCTTGTCTGTAAAGCTTTCAGTTTCTCCATCAAATCTGAATGTGATCTTTGCTGGGTAGAGTAATCTTGGTTGCAGGTTTTTTTCCTTCATCACTTTATTTATGTCCTGCCACTCCCTTCTGGCTTGTATAGTTTTTGCTGAGAGATCAGTTGTTAACCTGATGGGGATTCCCTTGTGTGTTATTTGTTGTTTTTCCCTTGCTGCTTTTAATATGATTTCTTTGTGTTTAATTTTTGACAGTTTGATTAATATGTCTTGGCATATTTTTCCTTGTATTTATTCTGTATGGGACTCTCTGTGCCTCCTGGACTTGATTAACTATTTCCTGTCCTATATTAGGTAAGTTTTCAACTATAATCTCTTCAAATATTTTCTCAGTCCCTTTCTTTTTCTCTTCTTCCTCTGGAACCCCTATAATTCGAATGTTTGTGCGTTTAATGTTGTTGCAGAGGTCTCTGAGACTGTCCTCTGTTCTTTTCATTCTTTTTTCTTTATTTTGCTCTGCACCAGTTATTTCCACTATTTTATCTTCCATCTCACTTATCCGTTCTTCTGCCTCAGTTATTCTGCTATTGATCCCATCTAGAGTATTTTTCATTTCAGTTATTTTGTTTTTAATCAATGCCTGATTCATCTTTAGTTCTTCTAGGTCCTTGTTAACTGTTTCTTGCATTTTGTCTATTCTATTTCCAAGATTTTGGATCTTGGAAATAGAATCTTGGATCATCTTGACCATCATTATTCTGAATTCTTTTTCATGTACACTGCCTATTACCTCTTCATTTGTTGGGTCTGGTAAGTTTTTATCTTGCTCCTTCACCTGCTGTGTGTTTTTCTCTTTTCTCATTTTGCTTGTCTTACAGTGTTTCGGGTCTCTTTTTTTGCAGGCTGCAGATTCGTAGATCCCGTTGTTTTTGGTGTCTGTCCCCAGTGGCTAAAGTTGTTTCAGTAGGTTGTGTAGGCTTCCTTGTCGGGGGGAATAGTGCCTGTGTTTTGGTGGTTGAGGCTCGATCTTGTCTTTCCGGGGGACAGGTCCACATCTGGTAGTGTGTTTTGGGGTGCCTGTGCCCTTATTATGTTTTTAGGCAGCCTCTCTGCTAATGGGTGGGGTTGTGTTCCTGTCTTGCTAGTTGCTTGGCATAGGGTGACCAGCCCTGTAGCGTGCTGGTCGTTGACTGAAGCGGGGTGCTGGTTTTGAGATGGAGATCTCTGGGACATTTTCACCGCTTGATATTATGTGGAGTTGGGAGGTCTCTTGTGGACCCGTGTCCTGAAGTTGTCTCTCCCACTTCAGAGGCACAGCACTGATTCCTGGCTGCAGCACCAAGATCCTTTCATCTACCTGGCTCAGAATAAAAGGGAGAAAATGTAGAAAGAAAGAATTAGTAGAAGAAAGAAAGAGAGAGAGAAAGAAAGGAAGAAGGATAAAAGGAAGGAAGGAAGGAAGGAGGGAAGAAAGAAAGGAAGTAGGGAGGGAGGAAGGATGGAAAGAAGGAAAGAAAGAAAGAAAGGAGGGAGGGATGGAGGAAGGAAAGAAAAAGAAACAGTGAAAGGAAGAAGGGAGGGAGGGAGGAAGGAAAGAAAGAAAGAAAGAAAGGGGCAGAGGGAGGGAGGGAGGAAGGGAAGGCAGGAAAAAAGAAAGAGAGAAGGTAAAGTAAAATAGAATAAAGTATATAATATAGTAGCGTTATTAAAAATAAAAAAGTAGTTATTGAAAAAGAAAAAAAAAAAAAAAACAGATGGATAGAACCCTGGGACCTATGGTGGAAGCAAAGCTATACAGAGAAAATCTCACACAGAAGCATACACATACACATTCACAAAAAGAGAACAGGGAGAAAAATACTGAAAATCTTGCTCTCAAAGTCCATCCCCTCAATTTGGGATAATTCGTTGCAAAAAGAGGACAAGGGGAAAAAGTCTGAAATCTTGCTCTCAAAGTCCACCTCCTTAATTTGGGATAATTTGTTGTAAAAAGAGGAAAAGGGGGAAAAATCTTAAATCTTGTCCTCAAGTCCACCTCCTCAATTTGGGATGATTCGCTGTCAATTCATGCACTCCACAGACGCAGGCCACATCAAGCGGACCATGGAGCTTTTAATCTGCTGCCTCCGAGGCTGTACAGAGAGATTTCCCTGTCTCTTCTCTGCTCTCACAGCTCCCAGGTCTCAGCCTTCGACCTGGCCCCGCCTCTGCACGTAGGTCGCTGGAGGGCGTCCGTCCTTCGCTCAGACAGGATGGGTTTAAAGGAGCCGCTGATACGGGGGCTCTGGCTCACTCAGGCCAAGGGGAGGGAGGGGCACGCTGTGCAGGGCAGGCCTGCAGCGGCAGAGGCCAGTGTGACGTTGCACCAGCCCGAGGCACTTCGTGCACTTTCCCGGGGAATCCATCCCTGTGTCCCGGGACCCCGGTAGTGGCGGGCTGCACAGGCTCCCGGGAAGGGGGTTGGACAGTGACCTGCACTCGCACACAGGCCTTGTGGTGGTGGCAGCAGCAGCCCCAGTATCCCATGCCCGTCTCCGGGGTCTGCGCCTTCAGCCGCAGCTCGTGCCCGTCTCTGGAGCTCCTTTAAGCAGTGCTCTTAATGCCCTCTCCTCGCGCACCAGGAAACAAAAGGGAAGAAAAAGTCTCTTGCCTTTTCGGCAGCTCCAGACTTTTTCCCCGGACTCCCTCCGGGCAAGCCGTGGCAGGCTCTCTTCCTTCCGGCAGCCCCAGTCCTCTCCCTGTGCTCTGACCGAAACCCAATACTGAGCCTCAGCTCCCAGCCCCGCCCACCCCAGCGGCCGAGCAGACAAGCCTCTCGGGCTGGTGTGTGCCTGAGGGCACCGATCCTCTGTGCGGGAGTCTCTCCTCTTTGCCCTCCGCACACCTGTTGCTGTGCTCTCCTCCACTACTCCGAAGCTTTCCCCTCCGCCACCCGCAGTCTCCGCCCGTGAAGGGGCTTCTAGTGTGTGGAAACCTTTCCTCCTTCACGGCTCCCTCCCACTGGTGCAGGTCCCGTCCCTATCCTTTTGTCTCGGTTTATTCTTTTTTCTTTTGCCCTACCCAGGTATGTGGGGAGTTTCTTGCCTTTTGGGGGGTCTGAGGTCTTCTGTCAGCATTCAGTAGGTGTTCTGTAGGAGTTGTTCCATGTGTAGATGAATTTCTGATGTATCTGTGGGGAGGAAGGTGATCTCCATGTCTTACTCTTCTGCCATCTTCCTCCAGACTCCAGATTTTAATATTATATCAAAGTTTTAAAATAATATGAAGAGACTTGTTTATGCCGTTTAGATATGGCATGGTCCAGCAACAAATCAACCAGTTTCTTTTTTTATTTAAAGAGATTTTATACATAAATCTATATATAATTTTTTTGCTGTGACAATTTTAAAGTATGCATATTGGACATGTTAATTAAGTTCTCAGCTGCTCATATGAAAGAAGATAATAATACCTAACTCACAGAATTGTGGTGAAAAAAATGATGCATGCTATTAAAATCTTTGCAAATTCCAATATTCTAGACACACTTAAGGCACAATTATAATATAGACTAAAAATCATAAAATATGTATGACCATGACATATACAGACCATAAAATATATATAGTCTTTGTCATGCAGCCATAATGTCCCTGTTACAACTGCTCCACCCAGTTGTTGCAGCACTAAAGCAATCATAGACAATATGTAAGCAAATGAGTGTGGCTGGGTTTCATGAGGACTTTACTTATAAAAGCAGCTCACAGGGTCATAATTTACTGATCACTGGTATAAATGATAGTAACCATTAAGTTTTTAACAGGAATAATTACAAACAATTGTCAATATAAGGAAGGTATTTCATTAAAATTATTTTGTAGAGGTCAATGACTCCTGCTTAAGTTGGAGAGATCTTGCCAAGTCAAGCTTTCATGTATATCTACCAACAAGCAACAAAATGAGACCTGTATTTCACATAACAGCAAAACAGAAATAAAGACAGTGGAGAACATCTGCCCAAAATATAAAAGGAAACACTGTTTGTTGTATAAAAGACAATAGGTATATTGCAGAGACATTTAAAGAGAGTAATTTAAATATCTGAATTACACATTTGTATAAGAGTGAGCAAAAAATGAAAACGGATTTCATTTATAGAACTTACTTCCTCTCTAATTTGAATAATATCAGAAAAGTTTGTATGCTTTTTTGCAATTGATGCAGAATGATCTGACAGAAAAAAGTCACAATTTTAATGATGTTTGTGTGAGACGTGAGTAAAAGGTCATGGTCATGCCAATGACTCAAAAGACAAAAAGTAAAAAAAAACCCATTGGCATGGGCTTCCCTGGTGACACAGTGGTTGAGAGTCTGCCTGCCGATGCAGGGGACATGGGTTCGTGCCCCTGTCTGGGAGGATCCCACATGCCGTGGGGTGGCTGGGCCTGTGAGCCATGGCCACTGAGTCTGCATATCCAGAGCCTGTGCTCCACAACGGGAGAGGCCACAACAGTGAGAGGCCCACGTACTACACAAAAAAACCAAAAACAAAACAACAACAACAACAAAAAAACATTGGCAGTACCAGGGAAATGATTTTATGTTTAGTTATAACTAGCTATCTATTTTGTCAATTCTGTAATTAAGAGGTGATTCATCCTTTCTGCTTTCTGTTGCTACTCTGCCCCTTTATGCTGTCAGACCTTACTGATTGTCACACAGATCTCACCGTATGACACAATTTAGTTGTCTCCCTATATCAGGCAGAGGTTTCCTTTAAAGTCATGAATCTCATCATGTCCTTCATATGAACAGAACTATGCAATGATTTTCACACTCGGAATAAACTTCAGACTTCTTGCTTTAGCCCACAATACACTTCATGTTATGGCCCCTGCCAATTTAAGAATGTTACATACTCACTGACCTTGTCCTCAGTTACTAAGCTCCAATTCACTGTTTTTTTATGGCCCTAGAAATGACAAGTTCATTTATGTCTAGAAGCCATCATAGCACCAGCTCCCTCTGTTTGGTATAACCTTCTTCCAGACCCTCACATAGCTGGCAGTTTTTTCAAGTTATGTTAACAGATTAAATATAATTCCCTCCTCTGAATATTCAATCTGAAAAGCTTCCATTCATGTCACTCTGTTTTCCTTTTAGAATGTATTACAAATTGACAGATCTCATTACATTTTACTTTTATAGTCTGTTACTCTCCATCTATATCTAGCATTATGAATGCATGGACTTTGTCCATTGTGTTTATTGCTATATCTTGTAACATTTCCTAATATGGTAGATATTAAATTTACTGAAGAAAAGAAGGAAGGAAGAAAGGAAGGGAGGAAGGAAGGAAACATTTTTGTAATAATGGCAAGAATGTAGGAATAAGTGTGGTCACTGAAATCCTGCAATGTCAAGGTGAGAAAAGAATTAACTATAGGGCTTCCCTGGTGGCACAGTTGTTGAGAATCTGCCTGCTAATGCAGGGGACATGCGTTCGAGCCCTGGTCTAGGTGGATCCCACATGCCGCGGAGCAACTAGGCCCGTGAGCCACAACTGCTGAGCCTGCACGTCTGGAGCCTGTGCTCCGCAACAAGAGGCCACCATAGTGAGAGGCCGTGATGAAGAGTCACCCCCGCTTGCCACAACTAGAGAAAGCCCTCACACAGAAATGAAGATGCAACACAGTGAAAATAAATAAATTAAATTAAAAAAAATTAACTATAGGAAACTTTAGAAATTATTGGAAAATATAGAGTCAAGACAATAGCAGAGGCCCAATTTATTAAGCCAAATAAGTTGATCTTAACTTATATAAGGAATTTCAAGAAAAGAAACAAAGAATCCAAATTTAGAAGATGAAGGCCACAGAGTCAGTAATCCTGGAAAAACATTTTATTACCAGCCAATTCACTGATGCAGGGAAAGAGATAGAATTCCAATAGCCAGACAACATTCAAGTGTCATTATTCTTATCTTTACTAAACTACTAGACCAGATTCTTATCAAATCATACTAGTTGTGACCTTGTCATTGTTGTATTGCTTATGATTACAAATTGACTTTATATCTAATTTTCTAAAACTCCTCTATTATTTTGACCTTCTAATTTCCCCCAGAAACACACTTCTCCCTCCAACTCTGTTGTACTATGTTGCACACGTGCATGCAAGCACACACACACTTACATACACACACTAAACTCTAAACAGCATTTTCAACAATCTCCCAAGATTTGATCAACAAATTCTTTACCCACTAAGTACCATGCATCTTTCTGTGTGCTTGGACTTTATAAAGGAGAGAATCATATTTCATTTCCACATTTAGAAATAATGTTTTAGTCAGATGAGTAGGTATTTAAATTATTGCAATGCTGTTATAAGGAATATAATTAAATATGTAGATAAAGAAGAAGTGTGAATAGGATAATAAATAAGAAATAGATTACAAACAAACTAATTATACATTGTAATAGGATTCTAAGGTAATACCTCACATTGGGGGTGATATTTTATCTATGATCAAAAATAAGGGAAGGAACCAGTCATTTTTAATAATAATGAAAGACAATCCATGCATAAGGAAAGTGTAGGTACAAAGTCACTGAGTTATAGAAGATCTTGGCATAATGCAATAGCCACCAAAAGGCCAGTGTGTCTGAAATAAAATGATTAAAGGAGATAGCTTATGACATCATGATGGATAACCAGACAAGTAAAGTGGTCCTTTGTAGGCCATAGTAAAGGGAATGAATTTTATTATTATTTTAGAGATTTTAGCAGAAGGGAGATATGATAGAACTTAGAATTTTAAAAGATTATTCTGACTACTATGTGTAGAATAATTTGAAAGTGGGTAAAAGTGGAAATAGAAATATGGGTTAGGATACTAATGTAGTGTAGTTCATAGATAAGTATTGATAACTTGGACTGAGATGGTGGCAGTGGAGAGGAAGAGATGTAAACAAGTACAATATTTATTCTAAGAGTAGAACTGTCTGAACTTGATGATAGATTGAAAGAAAAGAGTAAGAGTTTTTATGGCTTGCTCTGTCTGGTTTAAAATATTAGATGGCTTTACTAGAACTGAAGGGAAACAGATTTGGGGTTGGCTAGTAAGAATTAACAATTGTATTTATACATATTAATTAAAAAATTGGTACTCTGAAGTATAAAGTCAGAGCTGTCGACTGCGCAGTAGAATATATAAATGGGGATTTTACAGGAGAGGACTACATTGAAGAGTTAAGTTTGAAAGTTGTCAGGATATGTGTATTATTTACAGATATGGTAAATGATGATATAATCTAGGAAAAGAAGTAGATGAGAGTAGTGAAGACTTCGGTTTTCATAACCTGAAGGGATGCATAATGGAAAGGTTGGGATTAAAAATAAATGTTATGAAGAAATACTAAACAAGGCATATTAACAGATGAGTAAAATTAATAGAAACTGAGAGATAAACATTTTAGGAAGGAGGTAGAGATCAATTCTGTGGAAAGCTTGTACAGCCCATCCCTTATTGTTTAGTTTATCCAAGAGATGGTCAGGACACAAGTTATAGGGACATGTTTTAAGTATTTGAGTAGAGTGATAGAAGTGCTTTCTTTGAAGGAGGAAGAGGTGGTTTTCCTTACTAAAGATTTCTCCAGTTATCCTCTTCACAGAATCCTGTCTTATTCTACACTCTGACTCTTTTTAATCACCTTCAAACTGTGAAGTGTGCAAAAAGTCATAAGCTGTATTTTCAATAATTTCTTTGGTAAAGTCTGCTGTATTCATTTGTTTCAGAAACATTTTGACATTTGATATGTCTTGTTGGAGTCTCAGTTGATATGTCTTGTTGGAGTTTCAGCTGTAATGAAGCTCATTATAGCTTCACTCTAAATATTGTTTGAATAAGGATTAGTCACATGGATACAGCCTTTCTATAGAATGGTGACAGGGGTAGCAATGGAAAGAAAATCTAAAAGGCAGGTAGTAAGCAAGGTATCTCAATATGGATGCAGGAGAAATTGATAATGTCTTACAACATGAGCTTCAAAAGAATAGAGTTTTTTCTTTCTTCCTCTTCTTTTTGTGTTATTTTGTTTTGTTTATTACCTTTCCAGAAAAATATGGAGTAATATTTTGGAGATGTAAATGGAGGAAAAATGAGAAAATCTATCCCAAACTTTGGGCTTGAGTTTATGGGGGAGGGTTGTGTAAAATAAAAAGAAATGAAGACATACAAAAAGTAATGATAGAAAGTTTTAAAAAAATGTTCTTATTTGAAGAAATGCAAGTTAAATTGTGATCAAAGAGGAGAGAAAGGTGCTTAGAAATGAGTTTGAATATTATGAAAATACCTGATTCCAGATAAAGACTTACAGAGAAACTGGAAAACTTTGGCTTAGAGAGGAGTCTGGAGTTCGGTTTGGTAGAAGATATTCAAGGCAGTGTGTGGACGGTCAGAGGATATTGGATGACTTTGGTTGCTATGGTAAAAAGAATGTGAAGCACATTACAACTAACTCAGCCACATAGAAGAGGATGGTGGCTCAGTTTAACATTATATTCATAAATACTTACCTGAGTGAAAGAATTGCTGGGAACAGCCATTCACTCCAGCAACAATAGACAGCATTCCTAGTGTGGTATAATTTACGATGTGGTCTCTATCAGAAATGGTGATTTGGTGGCTATTGCATCTGGAAAGATAAATGGAAATGTTCCAGGTGAATGGACATGGGAGAACATTACAGACTGAAGGAAATATGCAAAATTGAAGAATTAGAAAATAGTATGTAGTCCACTTGCACCACACCTTGTTAACTCATGGGGAGTAGAAGACTATTAGAGACCAATGGACATGTAAAGAGAGACAGAGAGAAAGAGACAGAGACAGATAGAGAGAGAGAGAGGGAAAGAGGGAGAGAGAGAGAGAGAAAAAACAATGGAGAAAATTAAAACTTAAATCTTAGACTCTCTTAGGTGGTCAGTGATGTTATTTCCTTTTTATAGTGTGAGTGTAAGATAACTTTGTGTAAGATAAACTGAAGATATTTCTTCCTTGACTAATTTTTTCTTAAAAATTTTATAACCCTTCAAATATGGAGCCAGTAGCATTCATTACATATACAAGACATACATAAAAAGAAATGTCAGATAAATATTTTTATTCACAGCAATCACAGTCTGTGTAAAAGAATTTTATTTGTAGTGGATACTTGGAGAGGAAGTGGTTTGTTTTAAATTCTCAAAGACTTGGATTATTGAGCCAGAGCTAGAGGACTAGATTTCCAAAAATTTAATTACAATGTTGGACAGAATGGTGTATATTCCTGAAGGTCATTGTTGCACTACCCCATAAGTAATTAAAAGTTCTCTCTAGTCTAAGGCAAGGCTTTTGAAAGGATCTGAGGAAAAGTGTCTAGCACTTGTATGTTATCAGGTGTCCTATGAGGGAGCCATAGGTCCAGTCAGAGTGTGGGGGGACTGAAACAATAGAAAGCCCAGATGATTATCTTTGAAGGGATCCAGAAGCACAGGAAATCTTGAGACCCAAATTTCTCCTAGGAATCTGAGAGAAGACTGTCTTAGTTCATCCTGCAGCAATATGGGGCAGAGGCAAAGGGAAACTCCAAGGGCAAGTATGAGAGTATGAGGGTATGCCAGGCAGAGAAGTCTGAGAAAACTGGCCCCCTCCTCTATCCCCCAAACTCTTGAACTCTGGTATGGCATGAAGACTATTTGAAAAGCACCCTTCAGAGAAGTGAGAATTATAGATGAGAGTCACTGTATCTTGGGGTAAGAAGTCTAATGGAAGACTATAAAGGATGGAAACCCCAAACTGGAAAAGGACCTGAATGAACCTCAGAGGATCTGCAGAGTTAGGGAATTTAGGTGGAAAAGAAGTTAGTCGAGGAGTTGCTTATGTCCTCAGAAGCAATCACTATGTATTGCCTTTGTCACGGAAGCTTGGATGGATTGCATAAGTAGGGATAATGAGAAGACAGAGCACAACACCCAAATAATCAGATGAATGAGACATCCCAGCAGAGGGTAATAAAGACCAAGAAAGGGAATACAGACAGGACAGCCTTTCTCTGATATGATAATATTTGTAAACACTTGTTTGTGCCTAGATATACCACTGGGGGGAGGAAACAGGGAGAAAATCATTGTTATTTCTACATATTTATACAAACACATAGGAACAGTCCTATAATAATAATTGTTAAATTGAATGAGAGTAAATCTTGAACTAGGCTGAAATTTTACTCTAAAATCTTTTGTTTTAAATAAAAAATATATACATATTACCCCGTATTAAAAAATTAAGAGATTTCCAGGTCGCTGGAAATAGGAATTCCAGAGGTTGTTTCTGTTTGTTTGTTATTTTTAGATTTTGTTAATCATATTGAGCATTTATTATATGGCAGAATTTACTGTACACACTCTACCTTTGATAATTCATTTACTCTTCACAATGCCTTGTGAGGTGGACTCTATTATCATCCTCTTTTCAACAGTGAAGAAACTGAAACTCAGATAGGTTACATAATGTGACCAATAGTATTAAGGTATTATTCTGTAGAGCTTGAATTTTAGAAATAGAAGGAACAAGTCTTATTTCTGCCCACCTAAGTGTCTAACATGTACAGCCTTCCTCAACAAACTTCCTGTGGAATCGTGTTTGATTACATAAATTTATATATACAAGACTTTTCTTTTCACACAAAACAATCTCTAAATGCAAATCTTCAATTAATTCTATGATAATCTGTTTCTACACTGGATTAAAAAAACAACCTTCAGACCTTTTAGTAGACATAACATCATGATATTTTAAGGAATTTTGAGATATACTTTTGTCTATATACAATGTTTGCTATTTATATGGACTTTAGAACAGAACCTTCAAGTAATGTATGGTTCTGCGGTTGTCTCTATAAAAATGCAATTTGTTCCATGTAATGAAATATAGGAGAATGACTTAAGAAAAGACCACACCAGAAGGCAGAGACCTGCTGTTTCAAGAACATGTATGTTCTAGTAGTTTGGGGAGTTATGGACATTTAAGATATAAAGTAGTTTTACTAGATTTTTTTTTATAGGGAGATAAATCCTGAGCAACAATGGGGATATATGGTGTATATCCAAGAGGGGATAGGCATGCATGCCAGAAAATTGAGTATGATCAAGAATAGGATAGTGAAGAGGGGAAAGATAGCAACACAGGCTGAGAAAACTGGTCAGAGAAGCAAGAAAAGAAACAAAAAGAAAGCATGGAGAATTAAAAATCAAAAAAAAAAAAAGAATAAAGAGAAAAAAATATAAGAACAGAGGATAGCAAAGTATGAAGTACAATTTAGAAGTGGCAATGTGAATCTAAAGACAGAAGATATTAAGGTGAACCATAAGCAGAAGAGGAAAGTTTAAGGGGATGTGATCATGCAGAAGACATAGGTCAATTGAGATAAGTATTGAAAAGTTTCCTATAGGTTTATCAATTATAAAGGTAAGCATGAGATTTGCCATGCATTTACACATGAGAACACCCACAGAATAATTACCAGGAAAATGGGAAAGAAAATACCCTATGTTTTGAAATTTGTGAGTTAATACTTATAAGAAGTTAATACTTGAATTACACTAAATATTTTCTATACTTGCTGTGCTCAACTTTTATTAATATAAGTGTAATTTTTATTTATCATGTGGGTTTACTCATCCTTAACAAATTGTTTGTTTGTTTTTATTGTGGTGTAAAAAATAGGAGAGACTCAGAATTTAAAGCAAGATTTTTTTTCTTTAATAAGAACCATGTTAGGGACTTCCCTGGAAAACCAGTGGTTAAGAATCCAGGCTTCCCCTGCAGGGGTCACAGGTGCGATCCCTGGTCCCTGGTCGGGTAGCTAGGATCCCGCATGCCATGTGGTGTGGCCAAAAAAAAAAAAGAACCATGTTAGAAGAAGGAGCAAAAGTCTCTCAAGCCAGAGGCTGAGAACTACCACACTTTAGTTCTTGAAAGTACCAAAATCACAGGCTTTGTTTTACTCTTGAATATAATCAAGAACCCTTCCCAAATTTAACTTTTCATCTGAAGGAAGGGAGGGGAAAATACGAAACTTGCAGTACT
The DNA here is from genome assembly GCF_949752795.1 of Hyperoodon ampullatus. Classification (NCBI taxonomy): domain Eukaryota; kingdom Metazoa; phylum Chordata; class Mammalia; order Artiodactyla; family Ziphiidae; genus Hyperoodon; species Hyperoodon ampullatus. The sequence goes on along the minus strand of NC_136929.1, from coordinate 35,266,401 downwards.
AAATTGCAAAGTGAGAACTTTTAACACATATTTGAAACAGGTCACAGCCTTTTTCCTATAAATCATTTATGAAGTATAAAGTATTCACTTTCAATTTCACTTGTCTCTCCCCCATCCTCCTCTGTTTTTGATCCAGGAAAAAAGAAACATTGAATAATTCTTTATGAGTCAAGTTTTCCTTTTTTTCACAAAGTGCAATGAAATTCTTCTGAGCATGGAGTAGAGGATATGCTCATCCAAAACTTCACTGGCAAAGAGTCCCTAAGGAATTGTTGAAATGGCAAAGTGCAGTTGAGAAATGATAATGCTCTGGAAGATCAGTCTGGTTTTGAACCCCATTTATTATGGCAGGAGCTACATCAAGTTAGTGAGGTTAAATGTGATTATTATTATTTTTTTTGTGTGTCTGTGTGTGGTACGTGGGCCTCTTACTGTTGTGGCCTCTCCCATTGCAGAGCACAGGTTCTGGACGCGCAGGCTCAGCAGCCATGGCTCACGGGCCCAGCCGCTCCGTGGCATGTGGGATCCTCCCGGGCCGGGCCATGAACCCACGTCCCCTCCATCAGCAGGCGGACTCTCAAACACTGCATCACCAGGGAAGCCCTAAATGTGATTTTTAGTCAAGAAAAGCTTGTGGATAGATGCAAGTAACAACATAGTGACCATACTGGGCATTGAACACTGGTGGGAGGTTAAGTGGGATAGCTGTGACAGGTGGTGAGCAACAGTGACATTGTTTACTGAGATCGTAGAGAAAGTGGCTATGACAAATGTGTGGTTTTGCCTATTACTGAATTGAGTACTTGTACACCAGGATTATAATATGTATTTGTAGATTCAGGGATAGTAGACTTGGATGGAAAAATGTGGTTGAAAACACAGATTGAAAACATGGTAGGGTTTATGATGGAGAATGTGAAATAGACATAATAATTTGTGGTTCACCTTTTTGTATTTAGTTTTGCCATGACCATCTGATAAGAAGGGATCTCTCTGTGAGAGTACATATATGTCATCCATAGTTTATTGTTTCATATCTTTTAGGAGTTCTAATGACATATTGCATGAAATAGGGTAGACAAAAATTAATCATTTTGGTTCATTCACTGATATAACACACATCTCAATGAAGCTAACACGTAGTATTCTTAGAAACCTCTTTATTGCAAGGGTTCTTAAACAGCTCTCTACAGCACACATATGTAACTTATCACAGGATACTAGTATTAGCATTTTATCATTTTCAGTGAAGTACTGAAACCTTACATCTACTTATATCCTTTTACTGTTCTCATGCTTTAAATGTGATTGTCTTATATTCTCTGCATATAATGAGCACATCAGAAAGTGTTCTTTCAACCATGTTGTATGATTTAAGAAATTCATATAAAAAGATAGTTTATTATATCTACCTCTGTTTTACCCATTCTATTGCTTCATCTTTGCTAAAAGTCACTTACTCTGCCATAAGAGGTCTATATGTGATATGTGATATACCACATACACCACATTACACCACATAAACAAACTGAAGAATGAAAACCATATGTTTATCTCAATAGATGCAGAAAAAGTTTTTGACAAAATCCAACCTCCATCTATGATAAAAGCTCTCCAGAATGTGGTCATAGAGGGAACTTACCTCAACATAATAAAGGCCATATATGACAAACCCACAGCAAACATCATTCTCAATGGTGAAAAACTGAAAACATTTCCTCTAAGATAAGGAAGTCCTAGTCATGGCAATCAGATAAGAGAAAGAAATAAAAGGAATCCAAGTAGGAAAAGAAGTAAAACTGTCACTGTTTGCAGATGGCATGGTACTATACATAGAAAATCCTAAAGATGCTACCAGAAAACTACTAGAGCTCATCAATGAATTCGGTAAAGTTTCAGGTTACACAATTAACACAGAAATCTGTTGCATATCTCTACACTAACAATGAAAGATCAGAAAGAAGTTAAAGAAACAATCCCATTTACCATCAAATCGAAAAGAATAAAATACCTGGGAACAAGGAGACCAAAGACCTGTACTCCAAAAACTGTACAACACTGATGAAAGAAAACTGAACATGACACAAACAGATGGAAAGATATACCATGTTCTTGGATTGGAAGAATCAATATTGTCAAAATGATTGTACTGCCCAAGGCAATCTACAGATTCAATGCAATCCCTATCAAATTACCAATGGCATTTTTCACAGAACTAGAACAAAAAATCTTAAAATTTGTATGGAGACACAAAACCCCAAATACCCAAAGCAATCTTGAGAGAGAAAAACAGAACTGAAGGAATCAGGTTCCCCAAATTAAGACTATACTACAAAGCTGCAGTAATCAAGACTGTATGGTAGTGGCAAAAAAAAACAGAAATATAGATCAATAGGACAGGATAGAAAGCCCAGAAATAAACCCATGCACCTATAGATAAAGGAGGCAAGACAATACAATGGAGAAAAGACAGTATCTTCCATAAATAGTGCTGGGAAACTGGACAGCTACATGTAAAAAAATGAAAATAGAACCTTCTTTAACACCTCACACAAAAATAAACTCAAAATGGATTAAAGACCTAAATGTAATACCATATACTATAACTCTTAGAGGGAAAGATAGGCAGAACACTCTCTGGCATAAATTGCAGCAATATCTTTTTCGATCTGTCTTCCAGAGTAATGGAAATAAAAAAAAAAATTAAAAGATGGGACCTAACTAAACTTAAAAGCTTTTGCACAGCAAAGGAAACCATGAACAAAACAAAAAGACTACCCACAGAATGGGAAAAAAATATTAATAAATGATGCAAACAACTGATTAGTCTCTAAAATTTACATCAGCTCATGTGTCTTAATATCATAAAAACAAACAACCCATTCAAAAAAAATGGGCAGAAGACCTAAATAGACATTTCTCCAAAGGAAACATACAGATGGCCAAGAGACACATGAAAAGATGTTCAACATCACTAGTTATTAGAGAAATACAAATAAAAATTACAATGAGATATCACATCACACCAGTCAGAATGGCCATTATCAAAAAATATAGAAACAATAAATGCTTGTAGAGGGTGTGGAGAGAAGGGAACCCTCCTACACTTTTGGTGGGAATGTAAATTGGTACAGCCACTGTGGAGAACAGTATGGAGGTTCCTTAAAACTAAAACTAGAGCTACCATATGATCCTACAATCCCACTCCTGGGTATATATCCTGAGAAAAATGTGATCCAAAAAGATACATGCACCCCGGTGTTCATTGAAGCACTGTTTACAATAGACAGGACATGGAGCAACCTAAATGCCCATTGACATATGAATGAATAAGAAGATGTGGTACATATATACAATGGAATATGACTCAACCATTAAAAAGAATGAAATAATTCCATTTGCAGCAACATGGATGGACCTAGAGATTGTCATACTGAGTGAAGTAACTCAGACAGAGAAAGACAAATATTGTATGATATTGCTTATATGTGGAATCTAAAAAAAAAAAAAAAGATACAAATGAACTTATTTACAAAACAGTAAAAGAGTCACAGACTTAGAGAATGAACCTATGGTTACCATGGGGGAAGGGTGGGAGAGAGAGACAGTTAGGGAGCTTGGATTGACATGTACACACTGTTATATTTTATATGCATAACAAACAAGGAGTTACTGTATAGCACAGGGCACTCTGTTCAATATTATGTAACAACCTAAATGGGAAAAGAATTTGAAAAAGAATAGATACATGTATATATATAACTTAATCACTTTATTGTACCACTGAAACTAACACAACATTGTTAATCAACTATACTCCAATATAGAATAAAAAGTTAAAAAATATGTTGATGCAGTTACTAAATTTTAGGAGAAATGATGGAAATGAACATAGAATTAATTAATGAAGTTGCCATGAAAAATCAAAGGGATACATCTCTTCCTAGGACCCTACTGGAAGTATGTTGCTCAGTGGAGAATGTATTTTCAAGGCACTTCTAATGTTATATGTGATTCAATTCAGAGTATAAAAATAATGTCCAAGAGGAAAGAAAACAATTTTATTTGTTTGTTTGTTTTGTTGTTAAGGAGCTAAGGAAATTCAGGAAACAAAATAAGTACAGATGAGCAATTGGAACATGAGTTTAATTTTAAGAAAAGGAAAAGAAAAAGTCTTTCAATAGCTGGTATTTCTTAGTCATTTTATCATCAGTAAGCCTTTAGTATATAGACATATTTCTTTTTTTCTGAATCACTTTTGCATCAGGTGGGAACCAGATGCCAGTAAAATGAAGAAGACACAAAAAATGCCTAGTACTATTTTCTCTATCAGTCTTACTGAGCCAGTCGCTAGGGTTTTTTTTTAAGTTAATTAAGAAACAAAAACAAAAGCACAGTACTTCTAGCTAAGTTTAACATTGTGGATTTAATAATTGTGCATATTCAAGACAGAAATCTGCTCTTTAGAAAACTGTACCACTCTACTTCGACATTTTCCTAAGGATCTTAGGATATTATTTATTTTTAAGTAAAAACAAGAATTATTTTTGTTCTAAAGAGGGCTGTGGATCAGAATAAAAATCTTAATCTTTTTTTTTTTTTTTTTTTTTTTTTTTGCGTTACACAGGCCTCTCACTGTTGTGGCCTCTCCCATTGTACAGCACAGGCTCTGGATGCGCAGGCCCAGCAGCCATGGCTCACGGGCCCAGCCACTCTGAGGCATGTGGGATCTTCCTGGACCAGGGCACGAACCCACGTCCCCTTCATCGGCAGGCGGACTCTCAACCACTGCACCACCAGGGAAGCCCCAAATATTAATCTTTAATTCATTACTTAGTTACTTTGTTTTCTTAATTATTCCCAAATGGTATCAAACACCATTCACATGCAAATAAAAAGAAGATAATACCGATTTCATAATATTTAGGAAAATATGTTTTTTTCAGAATGTTTTTGAACTCAAAAGAATATTTTTCAAGTTTTAAGGATAAATGTGACTAACTTCCAATATAAAAAACCAATCAGGAAAATTTTTATTAGAACAATTGCTCCACTGAGAGCCAGTGTTGAGCTTTTATAATCCACTATTTTGATAGATCTTCATTTTTAAATAAGTACATTTCTATTTTGCTTAATTTGATGGCTTACATAAAATGTCTTCACATTTACTTAATATAAAAAAATAGCTCTCACACTAGTTCAAAAATACCCAGATAATAATTCATATTATCACACACTCATATACACCATTTTATAAATGAAAACAGCAGGTATAGCAAACAGAGAAGGCCTAGATATTTTTTCTTTTTTTTTTGATAAATTGTGTTCTATAATAAATAATACTTGTGGTAAAATATATCTGGATATAGTAAACATACATGTAGCATATATTAAGTATACAAGATATTTATGTAATATAGCAAGAGATACACACTTGCCTTTTTACCTTAGTTGTATAGTTAAAAAGAATGCAACTGAATGAAATATTTTATGTGCATTTGTTGTCACAAAAATCTTAGTTTAAAAGACAATCCTAACTTATTTAATAATAAAACCCAGTTTATAAAAAAAAACACTAAAAGAGAATTTCCTTCTAATAGGATACTTTGTTTTGCAATTTTATTTCCATTTAAAGGCACGTTTTATACATTTCTTCTTTTAAACATAACTATTTAAATATAAAGAGTAAATTATAAACAATTCAAATATAATATAAAGACAACCTAGTTGATGAGAGTTCTTTCCTATATTTTGTAAATTATTCAAAGATCTCCATTTATATGGAAAATAACGTTAATATAAAAGCTTTCACACTGAAGTAAAAAACTTTTAGCACAAATAAGCACATAATCTAAAATATCTCATATGTAATATACAACTTTCAAACCATACACTCAGTACAAATACTTTTGTTCCAGTGTTGTCTATGACATGAATTGTAAATATTTTTCTCATTGTTCAGTATGATGTTTTACTTTACGTTTCATAATTTTTGCCTTTGAAAAGTTTTAATTTAATATAATAAATTTTATTAATTAAAAAATTCAAATTAATATGTTTTCAATGTCTATATTTTTAATTTATTCTGGGTTTACTTAATTTTAAGCAGAGATATTGATAGAAACCATATGAAAATGTTACTATATAGCCTTATGTTCATATGTTGTAACTGAAACAGAGCAAGCAAGTGTTTTAAAGAGAAATGTCTGTCCTTCCTCTAAGGGTGAAGTATTGAGCTTGGGATAAAATACAAAGCACTGACCAAGCCCTATTTAACTTCATACTACTTACTCTGTTCCAGCCATGGACACCATTTTTGTTGTTGCTTCTAGAAAATATCTTGCTCATTTTTGCCTTAGCTACTTTGCATGTACCATGCTTAGAAAGCACCCTCTGCTTAGAAAGCTTGTACCATGTTTCTTTTTAATTTCATAGATGGCTCCTCCTCACCAGAGAATTTTTTATGTTTGTCCAAGAAAAAGTAAGCCCATTTCATCTACCACCGACCCTGTGATGATGTGATAATATATTTGGTGGTAGATGGGCAGATTTGAACCCTAATTCTTCAACTTAGTGATTGTAAAATTTTTACACTGTAATCTACCTTTCCGTTTCTCCTTTTATCTATAAACTATATAATGTTTTAAAGATTAAGGATAGATTAAGTAAAGATTAAGTATAAAATGATTTGGCATGAAGGAAGCATTCAGAAATTTTATCAAGATGTTTATTTTGTCAATGATATATATTCTTTATTGTAAAATGTCTTCTCATTTTTCTCTATATCTAGAAGAAAATACTAAAGTGAAAGGATGCTAGAAATGTGAGGACTGTTTTCAATTTTACTGAAAAATGCAGTTTTACTCCATAAAATGGAACATAAGGATATCCAGTTTTCTCATCCAGTAGCATATTATAAAGCTAAAATTACACTAGCTATGAACATCATTGTTTTTGCAATACAGGAGAAATAGAAGCATAAAATACTTAGACACCATATTTTCTTTAGCCTTAAATATATTTAATGAAGCTCTAATATTTTATGGTTATTTTATTTTGTAGGTTTTACTAGTTTAGAAAATAATAAAATAACAATAATACAAACTGAAAATACTTCAAAGATACTTTATCTCTTTGGCATTTAATATGCAGTCTACAGAATGGTTTCTGATATAATTAATTGTCCCTTCCAAAACTTCTTCTAAAGTAGGCTATAATAACTGAGGGATAATAGATTATACTACACAGAGAATACCTACATCTGTAACTTCAGTCACACCTTCAATTAATTCAAAGGTATACAAATTGCTCTAATTCTTACTTTCATAGGAAGGGAAATCTTCATCATGGATTTTAATACATTCAGGTCCTTGCTCTTCTACTTCCTTGGGGACTTCTAGGTTGTAACTTTTTGTGTTTTTTTTTAATAGAAGTCAATTGTACCTTATAATTGTTTGCAGCTAAATTATTCAAAAAACTCTGCAGACATTTTAGCTATACAGAACCATCCCATTTATTGATGCAAAACTATACTTTGCCACGATTCAATTATTATTCTTTCAAAAATAAAGCAATTAAATTTTGTAAATGACTTATTTTTGGTAGCCTAAAAATATATCAAATAGCTTAAACAGTGATTATAGCAAGTAATTGTGTAATAAGAAAATGTTGTCATGATAATCTAACTTGAACAAAACTTTACAGATTATGTTCTTAATAAACTACCAAATAAGACTTTACTATTAATGAATTTATTGTTTAAAGAATCATTGTTCCTTTATTTTAGTCATTAAAGAAATAAAAACAATGAGAAATTATTTGAAGCATTAAAAACAATCAAATAGAGTCCGCCTGCTAATGCAGGGGACACGGGTTCGTGCCCAGGTCTGGGAAGACCCCACATGTTGCAGAGCAGCTGGGCCCGTGAGCCATGGCCGTTGAGCCTGCACGTCCAGAGCCTGTGCTCCACAAAGGGAGGGGCCACAACAGTGAGAGGCCTGCGTATCACAAAAAAACCAGAAAACAATCAAATATTAAGCTGTTACATTTCTGTAAAGGGTATTTTGTAAACTAGAAATACTTCAAAATCATTGATGAGGACAGATATGTCATATCACAGTGGCTATAGAGGTTTTAGTGCCTAAAAATATGACAAGAAACTAATAAAGATAAAACATAAAATGTAACAAAGAAATGGATACATAAAGCATTGAGTTACAGGCATGTACTTATACTTGAATTGAGTTTGCTTAACCAGATGCACTGTAAAAATAAAAATAGCAGAGAGATTAAAACTCAAATTTAGTTCAGGAATATATATGGCAATAAAAAATATTCCTATTGGACAATATAGTCCACAATTTTTTATGAAAGCATATGACATTAGAGACCTTGATTCACATATTTAACTCAGATTAGCATATACGTACTAAAAACATGTTGTATGCAAATATGCTAGCTGCTGCAGTTGAAAGAAAAAAACCTTATTTTAAAGTTGAGGAATTTAAAAATCTACTAGAATGATAAGAAAAATCCACAGATAAACATAAATTATACTAGAATATAGTATCTTAATTATAAAAATTTAAGAGAAGTAAAATATATCATGACTTCAACACATCAAAATCAAAGAGGAAAACATCTTCATGAAGAATAAGACAAGCTCTTGGGAAAGTGGTTGTTTAGATAAGCTCTTAAGTATGAAGAAAATTCCTACAGGCAAATATTTAAGAGAAAATATGTTTTAGAAAATGAGTCCGGAATGTGATGCATAAGTAAAAAGTGTATTAAACAATACATAAATGGTATGATTGTTTGGAGTTCCATGTGTAAGTAATAAAAGATGAGAGTAAGATGGGACCATATTGTAGAAAATCATTGTTTCTGAGGATAGAAATATTGACTAATATAACTGGTGGTGGTGATCCAGTATGCATATTGTAGGTCAAAGAAACATGCTTGCAATTGTTTCAAGGTAATCAGTTTCACGATATGATGAATGAAGATGGAGATGAGGGATAGAGGCAATAAGTTAGCTGGTCAATAGCAAGACGATACTGTGAGAATAGAGGGGAGTGGATAGATAGGAAATGCAATACAGTTAGATATTTTAAAGCTGTGCAGCTGATTAAAAATAAAAGATAGGTGAGAAACAGGGATCACTTTTTAATATAGTTGCTCAATGCAATTGTAGTTCAATCATGGAATCTGAAAATTCAGGAGGGATTTGTACTGATTTTTAAAAAGTGTTAAATTTAATTTAAAATATATTTAGCTCTAATTTCTGATAGAAGATTATGGAGGCAATGATTAAGGTAAGGTTAAATGAAGTTAGAGGAAGCAGTGTGGAATAAAATCTGAGAAATGCAGTTGACATGTCTCCTCTCTTACTGTGCTGTGTAACTGAATGTGTTCTGACAGTGATGAGGGTCAAGAAGAACAGCTGAGATAGCAGGTTGCCAGAGTCACTGCAATTTTAATTCAGGATATGCTTTGTTTTATTTTCCAAGTCTAAGAACCCATCCAGGAAGCTGGGATGACAGGTAGAGTGGGCGAGTCAACTGATTATTTACACTGACAACCATGACAGTGGGAGAAATGACAGGCATTCATTCTTTGCAAGAATTTATCAAGGACAAAACTTTCAAAGGTTAAAGCTGGGGAGAGAAATGTATTCTTGGTCCTTATACTGCACTTAACACTCTTCTTTTTAGCAATATTTTCCACTTTTTTGGGTGTCATTATCTCCCTTAAGACAACTCTCAAATCTCTATTTCTAATCCAATCTATTCAAATCCAAACCTCATTTTCTACTTGCACTAGGAATGGAGGCATTGCTGTTATATCATCAGAGATTCAAATTGTTAGTAAGTCTGTGAAGAGCTAAGAAGGTTAACCCATAAGCCATTTAGAATTGGCTTATGGGTTAACTAGCATTTTTTAAATGTACAGTTTTTTTTTTTTTTACATTATCTCTATGTAATAGAGAGCAAAAAAGTGAATGAAATGGCAAGTTTGTTTTAACAGGATCTTAGAAATATGTAAAATTAAGTAAAATGAAATCTAAGAAATACAGGCCTATGCCACAATCAGGGAAAAATATGGTGATCGTTGGAGGGGAAAGACTGTTAAGCTAAGTAATATTGTCCAGAAGCTCAAATGGAAAGTAACCTTATATTTCCACATAACATTGAATCTCAAGGCATCATGTGGGTTATACACACATATGGAAAATAATAACATTAGGGCCATCAATGAGAAGAAAGTTTGCAGGCAACAAAGTTGCCTACGATGACATTCCAGTCTCTGTATTATAATGAAATTATAACATAATAAATCAAAAAGTATCTGTTTATCATAGTCCAGGGATAAGATATAAATTGCAATTCCCCAAAGTATTAGCTGTGATCTATGAAGGAGAAAAGAGAAACAAAGTTAGATGGTGATTCTCACATTAATATTTCCTCTCTCACTAATTTCCATCACGAGTAGTATTTTGGGTACTCCAGCAAGTCCAACTTCATTCCCTCCTAAGTGCCTCTCTATTTGCTATTTCCATCAACCTGATAGATTCATTTGCCTTGATTCTTCATGACCAGCATGTTCATCAATTAAGTCTCAGCCTATATTGCGTCTATTAAGAGAGACTTTCCTAACAACAGTTTTTAAAATAGCACATAAAGTGTCTTATTTTCTTAACAAAACAATATTTCTTACAAAAATATTGTTAGTTGTTTTATTATTAATTTATCTTCTCTCCCTACCTCACCTATCCTCCTCCTAACTAACTAAAATTCAAGCCCTATAACAGCAGGAAACTTGCATGACTTATTCATTATTGTATATCTAGCAAGAGTCAGAAGGGCAAGGATTTTACTTGCCTTGTTTACGGCTGGATTCAGTTCATGGGTAAGTGTTTGGCATTAAGAGACACCTAAGAAATACTACTTGAATGAATGAATGAATCAATAACTAGAAATAAGCAAATGTAATAAGTATTTATTAACAGAGTCAGTGAATCTCCATGAATGTCTAAACATAGCTGACAGGAAGAAGGAAAACCACAGAGAAGGAGCTATCGAAGGGGTAGGGTGAAAAACAGGAGATGGCAACATTTGGAAAAATCTTTAGAAAAGAGATGGTTAGCAGCACTGTAAAAGACAAAGATGATAAGGGCTCAAAATAATCTATCAGTTTTGACAATTAGGAGTCCATTTGGGACAGCAATGTTTTTAAAATGCCAAGTGATGGATATTTAATACTAAAACTTCAGACTAAACAAAAACTGACTCACTTTCTTTCCTGTGCTATTGCCCTATCTTTTCCCATCCTTATCAGGATGGATCCTTACTTATTACACTAAATCAAACACTGAACTAATATATAATATATATATATATATATATATATATATATATATATATATATATATATATATATATATATATATATATATATATATATCTCAAGAGGACCTCAGCTTCTTTCTACCTTTTATGAGCTTGCTTTTCACAATAAACATTTTTTTTCCACAATGAGCTTTTTAATCACTAAGGATAAAAAGATTAATGATACATTCAGAGTTGCTTCATGCAGGGGGCAGATATTACAGTAAGGAGTTTGGATTAAATAATTGCATAAATAGGTAGTACATGTGAGAAGGGTTAAAAAGGAGAAGCCAAGGCAACTGTTAGTGCTTTCTTAGTGATTAATCCTGAGTAGGGATGCAGTGGAAGACTTCCCTGAGAAAGTTATCTTTCATCTAAGCTTTGAATAAAAATTAATATAATCAGTACAGAATGGAAAAGGGGAGATTTACAAGTTAAGAAAAATAAATTAGGACCAAGAAGTCTTAACTGACTACAAGATCAATATGTGCCACCGATTTGACTTTTAAAATATATCTTCCATTAAAATATATTGAATAACAAAAGGGGAAGTGAGCCTATTGTCCATTGTTTCAAATATATTGTACTTAGTACTCATTGCTACTCCTCAAAGAAAACTGACCAACAATTCGATAACGAGTAAAGTATTAAAATATCCAAACTCGTAGAATACAAAGAAGCATTAAGGCTAACATGCCTACTTAACACAGAAAAGAGATAAAATAATGATGCACTGTTTCCATATTCAACATGTGACAAGTTTAAACCACACATTCTACAAGATGGCACAGAAAATCTCATCTATTTTTCCTGATTATAGAGGAATATATCTAGTTTTGGGTGAGAGGTGGTAATTTATAGAAGCAAGGGTAGAATCATAAGGAAAATTTTGAGACACATGAGAAAATGTTCTAAGAACAGCAGGATAATCCATGATGATAAATGTTGCTGAGAGTTTAGGAAGGTTTAAAATAATAAAATTCTTCAAAAAACAACCACTACTGGGATTTCAAAAAAAAGAAAAAAAAAGTGCAAGTTAGACTCTGAGGATATTAATGATATATATGATTTTAAGGAAAATTGAATGATATTGAGCATAGCCTATATGTTGAAATTAACCCCATCAAAAAGCAAGATTTCAAGTATAATTTATAAGCATTACCAAAATATAAAAACTTATTTTTAATATAAAATATAGCTTTAAACAAGTCATTTTTTGTCCCTGTAAAATCCCAGTCAATCCCAGTCTAACCTGCTTTTCTTGCTGAAAACATCTAAAATCACTGGGCAAAATGCAAAAAGTAACTACCTGAGGATTCTGAAAATACTCAGAAAGAGCGGATCGTGAAAGAGAGTTAAAACTTGAAGACTTGGTGGGGGAGAGAGGTTTTTTGTCTATACAAATTTTAAGAAATAAGAGACAAGGAAATAATTTGCAACTCATTTTTAAAAAACAGTGTTCCCTCAGCTAAAGCCAGGAGAAACATATTAAAATTAACTGCAGATCAGTATCACTCAGGAAAAAAATAGATGTAGAATTTATGAGTTAAATTTTAACAAACTAAATCCAGTAAAAATATAAAAATAAAAAAAATCATGAACAAGTGGAGTTTATCATATGAATGCAAGGTTAAATCAGCATTTGAAGACCAATGAGTTAAAGAGGAACCATAGGATTATCTTAGTGGATACAGATTCAGTATTTGCCAAACTTCAATATCTATTTCTCAATTAAAAAAAATTAAAACTGAACAAATGGCAATAGAAGGAAATGTCCTTAATCTGATAATAGTCATCTATGATAAACCTAGACCTAACATTATACTTAACATTGAACAACTGAACATCAAGATTATAAAAATCAGCACTCATATTTAACAATATACTGGAGCACCTATCTAATAAAAGAAAGCAAAATATGAATAAATATATACATATTTATTAGAAAAGAAAAAAATGAACTACCTGCATTCACATATGACATCATTATCTGCAAATAATATTCCAAAGAATCTACAGAAAACTACAAAGCAATAAGTCAGTTCAGCAAGGTTGCAGAATGCAAAGCCAATGTAGAAAAATATTTTTTCTGCATGCTTGAAATGAATAATTTGAAATCAAAATATGAGTGTCATTTACAATAGCACCCCAAAAATGAAATAGGTATATATTTAACAAAATATGCACCTCCCCTTTTGTTTAGATATTCTTTTTTGGTGTTTGTATCTTTGAACATTTATTTTTTCTAGGGTTTACAAAATAAGCAAAAATATCGTAGTGAGCCACTGAACTTCCCAGACATCTTCAGATCCAAAATCTTCCAGCCCTGTATATGTCATCTGAAGTGATTCAAAGATTGCTACCCCAATATGCATCCCTGAATTCCCAGTTTGAGCAAACATAGACATTTGATGAGGAGCCAAACCCAGGACAGTATGCCTGGACTTTTTGTACATGGAATTGTTTAGAATTAAAATGAATTCAGTTACGGTCCCCAGACCAGGTAATAGTTCTTTCACTCTTTGAGCTCTGCCACATACAGGAGAGCTGTTGCATTCATTTATTTATTCAAGTACTTAATGACAGAAATCAAGGCCCCTTGTCCCCATGAGACTTGTATTCTGGTGGACATAACAGACAACAGTATGTGAACTAATAAATAAACAAGATGATGTCAAAACCAGTAGATGAGAATTTAATCCTATCTCCCTTTTTCTTACCAATTGTGTGAGTCTGGTAATGTTTCTTACCTTATATATACAATTTTAGTGAGTTATAGTTGATTTATAATATATGCTTCAGTTGTACAACATAGTGATTCACAAATTTTATACATTATACTCAATTTATAGTTATTATAAAAGATTGGCTATATTCCCTAGCTATACAATCTATCCTTGTAGCTTATTTATTTTACACATAATAGTTTGTACCTCTTATTCCCCTATCCCTATCTTGACCTTCTCCACTTTCCTCTCTCCACTGGTAACCACTAGTTTGTTTTCTATATCCATGAGTTTGCTTCTTTTTTGTTATATTCACTAATTTGTTTTTTTTTTTTAGATTCCACATATAAGTGATATGTGATATATAACTCAATACCAAAAAGACAAACAACCCGATTAAAAAATGGGCAGAGAATCTGAACAGACATTTTTCCAGAGAAGACATACAGGAGGCCAACAGGCACATGAAAAGTTACTCAACATCACTGATCATCAGAGAAATACAAATCAAAACCACAAAGAGGTATCACCTCACAATTGTCAGAACGGTTATAATCAAAAAGACTACAAATAACAAATGTTGCAAAGATGTGAAGAAAAGGGAACCCTGTACACTGCTGGAGGGAATGTAAATTGGTGAACCACTGTGGAAAATAGCATGGAGCTTCTTCAAGAAACTGAAAATAGAACTACCATATGACCCAGAAATTCCATTCCTGGGTGTATACCCGAAGAAAACAAAACACTAATACAAAAAAGTGCATGCACCCCGATATTCATAGTAGCATTATTTCTAATAGTCAAGGTATATTAGCAACCTAAGTGCCCATCAACAGATGAATGAAGATGTGGTAGATATATGCAATGGAATACTACTCAGCCATAAAAAAAATAATAAAAATTTTCTATTTGCAACACATGGGTGCACTTGGAGGGTATTATGCTTAAAGAAATAAGTAAGACAGAGAAAGAAGCATAATGCATATTTATACATTCTTTGATTATTTTCATCAGCATTTTACAGTTTTCATCCTAGAGGTTATATACAAATTCTGAGTCAAGGTTACTATCCCAAATTTATTCCTCTCAATGTTATATGTAACCAAGAACCTGGACCCTCAGTCACTAGAACTGTGCTTCTCTTTTGATATTGATATCTTTCCTACTTCCATTACCTCCATGGCTATATCCTAGGCATTTCATTACCCATACCTTCAGTAACTCCAATATCTCAAATTAAATTGTTCCATATGTTAGCCATGATTACCCATTTTGGTTGCTTATCACCAATGACACTTCATTTTTAACAATCATTTAATTCCCTAGGACTCTCAATCAATTGATTTAGCTTGTAATCTATATTGCCTTCCACCCTCCCTTTCCCCAAACCATCTTACTTTGCTCCATCTTGCCCAACTGAAAGTTATCATTATACCTACTTTCAAAATTTTGTCACTCTCTTTAGCTGGGCTAAGATCCTAATACTGTTAAGTCCAAATTCCTTTCTAATATATGCCTCTACTCACAGAGCTAACTATGGCAGGAGAAATCCATCATACATAGCTGTCACACATTTTCCATGAGTCAACTCAGTAGTCATGGGCTTTGAGTATTACCCTAATATCCTAAAATGGACATCTTCCATGTCCACATGAAACTTCTTTGCACCTAGCATATGTAATTGTTGGGATATTTTAGGTGAATTATCCTCTCTCTGAGAAATCATCAAATTAAGGGTCCGCATCTTATCCATCTCTGTTTATTTAACATTTGCTTTAAAAAATAGCAAAATATCTATCAATATTTGCTAAATGAAAAAATATATATATATATATGAATGAATGGATACTTGAATGAATACACTAATAGTAGTACACAAAATTTAATGTGCATTAGAATCACATGAATGTTCTGTTAAAATAAAGATGCTAGGCCCCACTCTCAGAATTTTTTATTCATTAGGTATAAGGTTGGTTCCTAAGAATTTACATTTCTGACAAGGCCCTAGTGGATCATGATGCTGCTAATTCATGGATCACATTTAAAGAATGTCTGATTTTTAGAGAATTAATCTACTGGTGATAAAAATACAAGATTATAATAAAATTTTAAATAAATGCCTGTGTTAAAAAAACTTATTGTATAATTGGTAATATCCTAAATCAGTTAAAATATGACATACCTTATAAGAAATGCAACCTATATATCCCTTAAAACATTTACAGTTGGCAGTTTCCATCCTTCTCTTTACCCATTAATTTTTTTCTTTTCAATTTTGCAATTTTAACGAAACATTTTTTGCTGAATAGAAAAGCAAATTTCAGGCATCAAGATGACTAAGACACTTCATCCTTAAATATATAGACATGCGCTTCCTAAGACAGAGAAATTTCCCCTATATAACCACAAAACTACAATGGCATTTGAAAAATCCAATGTTGACACAAAAATACTATGTAATATGCAGTCCATCTTTAAGTTTTCCCAAGTGATTCAGTCACTTTTTGAAAATATCCAATTAAAATCAGTAAAATAAATGTGAAGTTACTGTTTCCATACAGAGAACCACTCTGAAGATGTAAAGAAGCAGAACAATTTATAAATGGAGACATTTTTTTCCAATTTGTTGTAATTCAATAAATTTCAAACTATTTAATCTATATTACCCATTTTTATTTGGTCTCAAATTCATTAATGCTACATCTGAATAGGGAGAAATTATATTATGAATGTTTCTTTTAATTATTTCTAAGTATTGAAAGGGAAATGTGACATGATGAGATTAAGTGAGAATACATGATAGGCATTAGTAGATTAATAAAGTGGTGAATAGCAGTATAGCACAGGGAACTCTACTCAATACTCTGTGGTGACCTAAATGGGAAGAAAATCCAGGAAAGAGGGAATATATGTATACATATAGGTGATTCACTTTGCTGTACAGTAGAAATTAACACATTGTAAAGCAATTATACTCCAATAAAAATTAATTTAAAAATAAATAAATAAATACCAGTCTATTGCCATGGTAAGATAAAATTTCTTCCAAATGTATTTATGCTCTTCATAATATTATAATAACTTTAATTAAGAAGGTTTTTTTAATTTTCCAAAGTACTATTATAAAATGTCTTTCCAAAAAATATGCTAGTCTAGTTGATACAAATAATAAATAAAACAGGAATTTAAATATATCATTCTTGCTTTACTTATATATTGACTATGAGGACACAAAGAAAAGCATTGACTTTATTTTGGATATTTTGGACTGCCAAAATGTAAATTCCATAAGCTAAAATAACAGAAAAGAATGTTTCTCCTTTTACAAAGCATGAGTGATCTGCTAATAGTTCCAACTCATGGATTTACACCTGTTCATATTTTATGGAGAGATGATCAATGATTAATCAAATTTAATAGCTGTCATGCTACTGAAGAATGGTATGAAGAAGTACAGCAATGCATATGAAATACCAGAAGACAATATTTGCTGTACACATTACTGGTAAAAATTCAAACATTACAAAACAACTCTTCTATTTTGGTCTCACCATTTGACTTTAATATTTAATAATATCATATTCATCTAAAACAGTACATTAGAAGTTAACCTTCTCTAGAAAGTCACTATTCTTGGCCTTGTGAATAAAATAACAATCAATTATCACAGAAAAATGTGAAAGTGAAATTAAATAAAAAGATGAAGAAATAAGAAGCAGGTGCAATTCCAACAAATACAAATAGCCTTCTGCCACTATGTATTCTTAAATTTAGGTAAGAAATTAGTTTTCATACAATTTTGCCCTCCTTTTTAAATTAAATGTTACTCACTTTTGTTAAAAATCCCATAATAAGTATATTGAATTTTGCATTTAATTGAATTGTTTCATGGCAATTTTAATATTTGCTATTATTTTTTTTCTGAATGACATTAAAGAATGTTTCCTTGGTATATTTTTTCATTGTTAATTGGGGTGAATATGGCATCATAGATTTGTGATCTGATTATAATTCTTCTTTTGTGAACTGGTTGTGTTTATATAGCTTTTGCACATATTTCTTAATATTGACTCAAGAATTGCTGTGTATAATAAAGTGGCCAATTTCTTTTAACATATCACTTAATTCAATTTGCTTATCAAACTGTTACATTAACATTTCACCTTATATTTATGTTGTTGTTAAATATTTTTACTTTGTTATTAAATGTTTTACAGTCAAATATAGTAATCTTTTAAATTTTTTTATTTATTTGACATTCTATGCTTCAATACAAATAATATACTATATTACAAAATGAATATGCCAATATTTGAAATGTCAATTCAATGAACCAGTATTTTCTAATGATCAATTTTTGATGTGGCAAAATCTTATGTGGGTAAAAAATCTATCCAGTGTATAAGACACAACAATGAATTAAAGTAAAATTGATTAAAAAATTTCATTAATGAGCTCAGATTCTACATTTTAAACAACTTGTAAACTTGTAAGAAACTATCACTTGTCAACTTCTGTTGTTTGTCAAAAAAGAATATCCACAGTTATCTGAAAATATTGTTAAAATACCTTTACTTTTCTCAACTAATTATGTGAGAATACATTTTTTTTTATCTGCTTCAACCAACCCAACATATAAGAGGTTGAATGAAGAAGCAGATATGAGATTCCAGCCATTATCTATGAAGCCAGGCATCAACCATATTTACCAAAATGTATAACATTACAAATCTTCTCAACAATTGTTTTTGCTTCAACATACATTATTATTTTTATAAAAATACAGTATCCATCTTAACATGTAATAGATTTATTAATTTTCACAAATTTATAAAATATTTTGTTTTTTGGTTTTAATTTATGACAATAAATATCAATAATTATAACCAACATAAAGCCTTGGGGATAATAATTTGAGAAAGTATAAAGTATGTTTTAGAACAAAATAAGATTATTTTCCTTATGTCTGCCTTGTGCTAAAGTATTCTTTTAGTTATGATTTTAAAATATTTTTATTTTACTTTTGTTCTTGATAAGATATTTTTGTTGAATTTGGAATTTCAATGGAAATATATTTTATTCCCCACAAGGATTACTCTTTTTGCTAATTTTATTTCAAATTAACTGCTGTTTATTGATGAAAATTATTTTTCTTTTTTCTGATAATATTAAGTTTTCTCTTTTTCTTTTTTCTCTTTTTTTTTTTTTTTCAGAAGATACACAATGTTTTGCAGGGTCTGGCATGACTGTTTTAGTAGTTCTGGAAATTCCTCATCTAGGACACTTTAAAATATATGATATATTGTGTGTGAGTAATGTTTGAATTTAAATGCAAAATAATATATAGTATAGTATATGTGTTTATGTCTACATGGGTGTTTTATCTGCCTTTTCATTTTGAAATTTTTCTATATTTAACATTTTTCTTCTTAATTTTTTTCTTTTCTTCAAGTATTATTGATATATAATTGACATATAGTACTGTATATGTTAAAAGTGAGCAGCATAAAGATTTGACATACATACATGATGAAATTATTACTACAATAATTTAGTAAACATCCATCATCTCATATAGATACAAAATTTTTAAGAAAGAAAAAATAATAATTTTCCTTTTGCTGAGAACATTTAGGATTTACTATCTTAACAACTTCTATATATAACATAAGCAGTGGTACTTATATGTACCATGTTGTACATTACATCCCTAGTACTTATTTCTCTTATAACCAGAAGTTTGTACATTTTAACTACTTTCATCCAGTTCCTACTACCCCCACTCCCCCACATCTGGTAAGCACAAATCTAATCTCTTTTCTTTTTCTGTTTGTTTGTTTGTTTATTTGTTGAAAATAATTTACCTACAACACTAATGTTAGTTCTTGGCATACAACATAGTGATTTGTTATTTCTATACATTACAAAAGATCACTACAATAAGTCTAGTTACCATCTGTCACCATACAAGGATATTGTATTATTATTGGTTTTATTTCCATATTGTACATTTTATCCTTATGACTCATTTATTTTGTTACTGGAAATTTGTACCTCTTAATCTTCCTCACCTTTTCACTCATCCCCATTCCCCTCTCCCTTCCGGCAACAACCTGTTTTTTCTCTGTATGTATGCTTATGTTTCTGTTTAGTTAAGTTTGTTCATTTGCTTTGTTTATTAGATTCCATTATTTTAAAATTCGTTTCAGCTATTTCCTTTTTTTTTTGTAAGTTATACATTCTATCTTCTCTTTAAATGATTAATACAGACTTCATTTGCTCCTTCTTCTTGTATATGCTACTTTTTTCAAGCCAAAACCTTCTTGAGTCTCAGAACCTCATACCAGAACTCTTTTCCTCTGTTTGAAGCTTGACCCTTAAAATTAGTTTTGTTGAATATTTGCTGATAGAAAGACTTTCTATTGTGGTTTGTCTTTAAATGTCTTAAGATTTTTATCTGATTTAGAACTTTAAGTTGCCAGTTAATTTCTTTCAACATGTTGCTTACTTTATTTTGCTCATCTTATTCTTGTTGCTTACCTGGTTGATTCAATGAAATCATTCAATTTACCTGACACTATTTTGATCTTATTTGCCTCTTTCTTTTCCCTTGTGTTTGAGATCTTTTCTTGTTATTGATTTTTGTACTTATCCTTTGGTGTATCTGAATTACATCCTATACTGTATTTTTTTTATTCATTCTGCTTGACATTCTTTGGACATCTTCAATATGTAGATTGTTGATTATTTGTTAAATCTGTTGGAATTTTATATTATTCTATTTCTTTTAGACATTTTTCTGATCTATCATTTTTTTTACAACTATAGTAGAATAAGCACATATGTTTTATAATCAGTGTTTATATTTCTGATCTTTGCTAGTCTGTTTCAGATGTCCATGTTATGTGTTACTTCTTCCTCATGATAGATTTTTTATATCTGTATTTGATTACTTTGTTTCATTTTTTTTTAACTTTGAGTTTAGGTCACTTTCCTTTGAAAATTATTTGTGGAAATAATTTATGGTTCAATATTAAGGTGGCTTCCTCCAGATTACTCTTGTATTCTGATCAGCACTTTGATGTATTATCAATTCTAGACGTCTTCAAACTATATTTATAACCTAAGACATTATAAAATTGTTTTAAGCACACAAGTACTGTAAGTCTCAGGAGAAATTCTACTTAATAAGACATAACTTTGTTTTCATTACTTACCCAATAATTTTAGCTATTTTGAGTGGAAACTATTTATCAGAATGATACAGTTTTCCACTGATATTACTTCCTATACAGCCTTTTCAATCCAGTAACTATTCTTGATGAATAGAAAATTTTAACAGCTGGGGGTTGTCATCATTATATTCATTCCAAGGCCTGCTATCATCCTGAGAAATGGTAACTTTCATATAAATAAACCAGTCAACATGCTGTCCTTTCAGGGTCATGTCTTTTCTAATTTCCATCTTATTCAACCATGACTATATCTTTGATCTTAACATTACTTAGAATTTCTCTTCTGTCTATTGCTGCATTTCCATTTATAAATGAAAATAAAGTTCATTTTTCTCAAATTAAATAATAAAGAGCTTGTTCTTGGAAATGAATACAAGTTTTAAACATTATATATTTTTATAGAATGAGTGTTCTCTATGATATATAGCTTTACAGGAAATATAATATACATAATTTTTACTCAGTATATAGCAGGTTAAAAAAAGTTGGTACATAAAACATGAGTTTGAAGTATCTTATTATAATAGCATATATTTTAAGTAAGTAGTGTTGTTTTCAGGAATAATATTTTGGTGTATTGATTTACTTCTTAAAATTATAAGACAATACTGTAATTTGAGAATAACTACTGTAAGTGATATAAAGCAAAAATATAAATATTTTTCTAGTAAAAGAACACTTTTAATTTTTAACAAAAGTAAAAATGATGAAGATGTTGAATGAAAAAAAAAGTACAACCTAAAAGCTGAGAATTATGTTTTATTTGGCAGACAAAACTGAGGATTTAAGCCTGGGGTGCAGCCTCTCAGAAAGCTCTGAAGGACTGCTCTGAAGAGGCAAGGGAGGAGCCAGGATATATAGGGGTTTTTGCAACAAAGACCAGGTATTCAGAACATTGAAAAAATACTATTAATTAAAGAAAAACAGACATCACAAGTTAATGAATTTAGCATCTTTCTATATGTGGGAAGATGTAAGAGCCTGGGCTCATTGAAGTCATTCCTTTGATATGCACCTTAGCTACACAGGGTCAGTATTCTGTGTTTTCTCATCCTGAGTTCCCTCTAGGTGCATCTTTGTGGGAGGCTGTAGTGGCTCAAGTCTTGGCAGCATGCAGCTCATTTGTCTCCATCCAGAGCTCCCTCAGTGCTTACTGTCAGGGGTGGCAGTCGTGGCTTGATGGCTAGAACATCCTTTGTTTACTGATATGGCAAGCAACATTTTTCATTCACAAAGGAAAATAAGAAAAAAAAATTTTATACTGTGAAATGAACAATGCTGTGTTTATTTTTTAAATCCTTAAAAATATACTAAAATTAAAAGACTTTGAGTTTTGGAAACAGTTACTTTCATTTACTTAGATATCATTCCATAAACATAAAATAGATAAACTATGGAAATATTTTGGATGAAATTTAGTTTTAAATATGGAGATATGTATACAAATTTACTGATACAATGTGCTCTGCAAGCCAGCAATGCTACTTATTTTCATCCAAATATAAGGTTTGAAAAGTAATGGTGCATTATATACATAGCTTTTAGCCACTCGTTATTTGCATTCTCACCTGAAAACATCCCCCACTTTTGTGCCTCAATCATGACAGTTTATAACACAGCAAGCTATTTCTATCCTCAATGCCTTTGTAATGTATATTCTGATAAATATATCTTCCCTAGACTCTTCTTATTGTTTTCTTACATTTTTAAAACTTTATTTCAAATATGACTTCCTTTGTTAGGGTTTCACTGACCTCCTAATCTAAAATACCTTCTGCCCACCAAGCCATCATAGCATCTTAACTGCCATAATAATATATGTGTGTGTTTATATGCCTATATCTATGTAAATACGATCAGTCTAATTTGCTACAATGGTTTTCTACACTACATAAAATGTTTGCATTCTTAGACAAAGCGTATACATTACTATCTGTATAAAAATTAAAACTTACTCTCAATTTATTACGTTGAACATTCTCCAGGATAGATCATATGATATGTCATCAAACAACTCCTAACAAGTTTAAGAAGATTGAAATAATATCCAATACAGTTTTAGACTATAATGGTGTAGTCTAAATGACAGAAGAAAAACTGGAAAATTCACAAATATGTGCAAAGTAGACAACACAATACTAAACAGCCAATGGGTCAAAGAAGAATTCAAAAGTGAAATTAAAAAAAAAAAAAACTTGAAAATAACAAAAATGGAAACAACACACAAAACATATTGGATGCTGCAAAAGCAGTTCTAAGAGGGAAGTTTATAGTGACAAACACATACATTAAGAAAAAATGAAAGCTGTCAAATAAACAACCTCACTTTACACCTTAAGGGACTAGAAATAATATAATAAACTAAGCCCAAAGTAAGCAGACAGAAGGAAATAGCAAAAATCAGAACAGAAATAAATAGAGATTAAAAGACTATAGAAAAGATCAACAAAAATAAGAGATGGATTTTTTTTTTTTATAAATGACATTGGTAAACCTTTAGCTAGGCTAACTAAGGAACACAGACGATTAAAACTAATAAATCAGAAATGAAAGGGGAGACATTACATCTGGTACCACAGAAATACAATGAATCATGAGGCTACTGTAACAATAAACTGTAAAAAATCTGTTTACTTCCCTAAGCAGCAAATATTATAGTAAGAAAGCATAGTAACAGCAATATGTACTTGAATTCATTATTTTTCAATGGCTTATAAAGATTTTGTAGATCCACTCATTAAAAGTAAAATATAGTTCAACAGTAGGGACTGTGAATGTTGTTAACGGAATTACTTGGTGATAGTATTTTGTAAAAGAGATCATTTGTAGTTTGAGAAGAATCTATTTCTAACATTTTGTGCTTACAAACACCTTTGCAAATGTCTGAGTAGTCAGGTTAAAACTGATGCATAGAGAAACCCCAGACACCAAGAGGTGGTAAGTGTATATGACTAATTTTTTTATTCCAAAGATGAAACTTACAGCACATTATGTACTTCCCAAATGAGTGGTCTTTTCCTTAGGTATTTAAGATTCATAGTTAAAGTTTAACTACATAAGCAAAGTTGTAATGTCCCCTACTGGCTCCGTAATCCAACTAAGATCACTAGCTAAATAGAGGACTTTAGAGTAATAGGTTCTCATGACTCTAGGTAGAGACTATTACAAATCAATGGCATAGAAAAAGACACCACTGCCTTAAGAGTCATTTCTTGTCGGTACAATAGGGGTAGATTTGCCAGCAGATCCCAGAAAAAGCAACACTATTATAGGATGAGTACAGATGAAGGTGTTTCAGAATTTTCCTGGGGTGGCCATTAGTGGTCCTCTTCTGCAGGAGTCAACTCTGTGATTTTACCATTCTGTGAATGGGCAGGCATCTGAGGACCAAACTGAATTATCCCTGTAAGTAACCTGGGTGTTGGGTTGGGAACCAACCCCTAAAGCACATCAGTGAATATTAGACACCTATGTTGGATTTAGCAGACAAAGGTGCAAAAGAAGCTATTTTAAATATGCTTAAAACAGAAAATAAAATGCTTGCTTTATTTAAAGCAGAAAATAATGAGTAAGGAGACAGAGAATACAGCAAAGGGAAAACAAGAAAATATGCCAAAGTTGAACTGAAAATTTCAGTAATTTAAATGAAAAATCCCCGGAGATAGTGGAAGAAATTGTTAATGAGTGTGAAGACTGATTAATAGAAATTATTCAAAACAAAGAACAGTGAAAAAAATAGAAAAATAACCAATTCAGAGCTGCAATGACCTGTGGACAGTATCAAACAGTATAACAAACTCTCTGAAGGAAAGGAGAGGGAGACTTGGGCAGAAAAAATATTTAAAGAAAATGTCAAACGTTTCTCAAGTTTTGGGGAGAAAATAAGCTCATAGATTTAAGAAGGTCAGCAATCCCCAAGAAGATAAATATAAAAGGAAAGAGGAATTTATTTTGAACTTTGTCAAGAGATTTTCCTATAAATAGTCTATTTTTATATTGAAATAAAGATTAAAAATAATTTCAATAGATGTAAAAAAGAATCACTGGACAGAATTCAACAGCCATTCATGAATTTAAAAAAATAAAATAAAATAAAAAAACAAAAACGAAAAACACTCTTACCAAAATAGAGCTAGACATACTTTCCTTAGTATATGATATTGGCCTTTTACTATATATACAAATAAAATATATGTATACATACTATTATAATCACATCTAATTTCACATTTCAGAGTGAATTACTGTTGCTTTTCCCCTAAGATTGGAGAGGTCTCAGGGATACACCACATATCATAACTCCTTAGGGATCAACAATTCACATATGCATTTTGAGGGAAATACAGTGGAAAGTATTATAATTTACAATGTATGTTTTACCAAGAATGCCTCATGCTTATTTAGTCTTGACACTATTTTTTCTCACATAAAATGTGGAGTAATTTTCATAAATATTCTCTTATTCTAACTGGTTGGGATTTCTCACTGTTTCCTTAGTAAGGAAGTAGAGACAAACCTAGTACATATCATTTTTGGTCAATTTAAATAAGTACAGTGAGGAACTTCTATAATTTTTAGTACAGTTTGTGCATCCGTTTATTTTTATAAAGTTCATCTGTTTTTATTCATAATATTTTGAGTTAACTTCTCCAATGACAACTCTATATAGATGTCTAGGCAAACCTGGGGATGGATGACAGTGGTGCCTATTAGAATCAAATATTTGATACACACAATAAGTGAAGAAAGGTAACTAGCAGTCTTTAAAGACCTCTTTTTTTAACCAAGCTAAATTGTGATTGGATTTACATATCACACTTTTTTGTGTGTTTTAGCTCCAATGACCCTTACAACAGTAATAAGTTAAAACATGGTTGTTATTATGATAAACATAGCAGGTAAAATTCTCATTTACAAAGCAAAAACAAATACCAATTGTAAGTGCATGGATCATTTAATTTTAAGTTCTGATAGTGTCCTTCAGATGGTCAAGTATAAATCCTTTAAACTGAAAAAGAGCAATGGGGAGACAAGATGGCAGAACAGAAAGACCTTGAGCTCACCTCTCAGGAGCACACCAAAATCACAAATACTAGACAACCCTTGATAAATTGAAAAAGAGCAAAGTGCTTAAGTTTCTAGTGTAAAATTAGAAGACAATAGGTACCAATACAGATCTAACTCTAGGCACTGCTTTTCCAGAGTGCAAACACTTATGAGAATTTGATTATTTTATTTTTGAAAGCATTGAAGCCTGAGATCAAAAGGAATTTGCTGAAAAAATAATGAACTGAAAGTATTTCAATCAGGATAAACATTAAAAAGTTAGCTGAAAAGTTAAGGATTCTGAAGAATGATAGCCAGAGATTTTCTCTACCTAGAAATACCAAATACAAGTGAAAGTGGATTGTCCCATGAGGAAATCTAAGAGTTCTGTAGAGAAGAACCGTAACAAATGTTTGTTTCTTGAGTGCCTTTCACCAAGCAGAATTCAAGATTTAAATGACGGAAGAACAGTTTGATTACACTGATTTAGACAACTTTATTACAAAGAAAAAAAATGTAGTCCCAGAAAATGTCTAGGATTCTGAATAAACTCTTTACAGTTTTTGCTGGTATTTCCAGCTGTTTTTGTTTTATTTTTATACCAAAAATCTTAGGAAATTAGAAAATGCAAGGATTTTATCAATAGATACTTCTTTGTGAATATTTTAAAGAACCAAATTAAAACTACCATTTGTATTTACTGTTGCATTTAGTGTAAAATTTACTAAATCCTTTAATTATATATACATGTATATATGTGTATGTATATATATATATATATATATATATATATATATACACACACACACACATATATATATAATATAGGAGATATTTATATCTATATGCACAACTCAGGTGTGTCTTAAGACCCCTTCATGTAAGGAGACTGATCATTTCATTGTTTCATTGATTTTGTTTCTCTCAAACCTTAGAGGCATCTTCATGTTTAACAGTTTGTTGTACTGCAGGATGACTGAACAGCAGCTTGCCCTTCTTTTATAAAACCTTTGAGGCATTTTATCAGCTAACATCACTTAACAGCAACTTTTAAACTTTGACTTATTTACTGCCAAAATCATTCAGCCAAGACTTAATTCGTCTGATTTAACTAGTCTTATTTTGTAGGATAAAAATGAAAGTAGTTCTTTGAAATTTCCTTTGAAAACTATAAATATGCAGGAAGGTCATTTCTCTTTGCAGATTTTGTTGTGAATAAAAGCTTAGCTGCTAGGAGACTGTTTCCAAGACACCTCAGTGATCAAACCACTATCATAGTTGGCTATCACCTTCATACATTAGGGCTTTCATTTAGAAGAGCATATAAGCAGTCCTAATGGCCTTCACTATATATCTCAAAGACAGTAGGAAAGAGGAATTAACAAATTTATTTATGGTTTATTTGGAGTACTAAAAGACAAGTTAATTATTTGTTTTAATTAATAACATCCCAACTCAAGCTATTATTAAACTGTGCTGCTAGTTGTTTCATGAAGTTTGAATGAAATATTAGATTCATAATTTTATTTCCATTTACTAATAATCCCTAGTCTATAGTTTCATACCAAAAGCAGAACCATCTATGAATTTTAAAATGTTTCAATGGGAAGACTCTTGATTAAGAATATTTGGTGACCATATCTCTTTTGAGATCAACAATGATTGACTATTGTTCTCTAATGATTATCATATTGTCTGGCATATTGAAGGAGTACATGCAAAATTTTTGATTAAATTTATGATTAAAGAAGAATATACCTATGTTTGTTTTTTTGTTGTTGTTGTTTTGTTTTTTTGCGGTATGTGGGCCTCTCACTGTTGTGGCCTCTCCCGTTGTGGAGCACAGGCTCCGGATGCGCAGGCTCAGCGGCCATGGCTCACAGGCCCAGCCGCTCCGCGGCATGTGGGATCTTCCTGGACCGGGGCACGAACCCGTGTCCCCTGCATCGGCAGGTGGACTCTCAACCACTGCGCCACCAGGGAAGCCCTATACCTATGTTTTGAATCAAAAAAAAATTCATGTCACTGCTAAATAAAGTTCCATTTCTTCACATTGCCTATTTCTTGATAGAAAAAAATAAGCCTATTCTTTACAATGTATATTTAAGAAAATAAGGCAGTAATTATTCAAAAAATTCAGAACCACACCATTATTGATTGTCCATTTTTATTTGGGACGTATTTTCCATAAGTGAAAAATATAAGA
Organism: Hyperoodon ampullatus; assembly: GCF_949752795.1. Taxonomy (NCBI): domain Eukaryota; kingdom Metazoa; phylum Chordata; class Mammalia; order Artiodactyla; family Ziphiidae; genus Hyperoodon; species Hyperoodon ampullatus. The sequence goes on along the minus strand of NC_136929.1, from coordinate 35,237,801 downwards.
AATGGTACTTTTGTTCTTAGTAGTTGCTTTGATATTACTGTAATGTTTTAACATTGAAATAGTACTATGAACAGAGAAATAAAAGTTGTAAGATCTCAAAATGAGCTGGAGTAACCTATGTTCCACTGTGTAAAGAAATTGTTTTAGTGTCCTCAATGTTCTAGAAATACAAGTTTCACAATAAAACAAACAAACAAACAAATAAAAAACATTTGTTTGTCTTCTAAATGAGACAAAATTTCAGTAAACATTATTTATGTAAAGTAATTTCTTAGATACTATATATTTCTGATAGTGTTTTCCTTACTCTAATTTGTCATTTGGTCTGTGTAGTTTATGCATATACTCTAGTAAATCAGATGTTGGAAATATAATGAGTGTCATGAAACCAGAAATAAGATTTCATATTTTCTGTTTTCAATGACTATCTCCCCACAGTGTTAATCTAGATATAGAACATTAAAAGTTGCTGGTGTAGTGCAAGCACTTAATAAAATTATATTTATTTGACTTCCTATGGAATGATATATGTAGCATTTAAAATCACTAATATGAGGCACACTTTTCTCAGATAGTATAAAAAAATGAAGCATCACAGACAGAAACATTAATACAGGGATAACCATATGACCCTATAAATATATTATTTTAATCCACAAATGAGTGAATGATACAAACTATTTTGCAGATTTTATTCCCTTGGTTTTCAAACTTTTAAAGATAATAACTGTAAAAAGGAAGTTACTTAATGATCTTTCTCACTTCAAATTCTATCTATTTCCAAACACTGTCAAAATATATATACATCAATCCTTTTTGTTTTATTGCTTTAGTTTTAGAAAATAACTAGAAATTTCATATGGCAACATATACCACATTCAAAGTGTTTATAAGGGAAGTTCTTGCCTTAGAAAGTGTAGAGATAAATAAAATATAACCATGCTTTTGAAGACTAGAGAATAATATTTAGAGAACTTATTGGAAAAAATAATTGGAAAATTAGAGAAAAACTAGAGAATGTGAGCAAGTTCATGATAATATTGTACCAACTACATCTGGGAAACAGTACTTGTACTCCTTAGAAAATGTGTCAGTTTTGATCAAAAGATTCCATCAGAGTAAAAAATAAACATCACTGAGCATAAAATCTTTAAAAAGAATTTTAACCCATGATGTATTTTAGCCTCTTTGCTTGTGAATGGAAAGCTTATAAAAATTATGGCAGTTTAATTTATATATTAAAACCAGCAACTGTTTTGCATTAATTCAATGGTGTCCTCCAGACATTCTGAGTAATATAGGACTATTTTTCCCACTACCAAGGGGCCAAATTTTGATACAACTTAGAATTATTCTATAATATTCCACCGTTTATGTTATTTTTTTTTATTGTATGAATTTATTTATTTATTTTTAACACTTCTATTGGAGTATAATTGCTTTACAATGGTGTGTTAGTTTCTGCTTTACAACAAAGTGAACAGCTATACATATACATATATCCCCATATGTCCTCTCACTTGCATCTCCCTCCCACCCTCCCTATCCCACCCCTCTACATGGTCACAAAGCAGTGAGCTGATTTCTCTGTGCTATGTGGCTGCTTCCCACTAGCTATCTATTTTCCATTTGGTAGTATATATAAGTCCATGGCACTCTCTCACTGCGTGCCAGCTTACCCTTTCCCCTCCCCGTCTCCTCAATTCCATTCTCTAGGTCTCTGTCTTTATTCCTGTCCTTTATAACCATTTTTTTTTTAATATTTCATATATATGTGTTAGTATACGGTATTTGTTTTTCTCTTTCTGACTTATCTCACTCTGTATGACAGACTCTAGGTGCATACATGTCACAACAAATAACTCAATTTCGTTTCTTTTTATGGATGAGTAATATTCCATTGCATAAATATGACACCTCTCCTTTACCCACTAATCTGCCAATGGACACTTAGGTTGCTTCAATGTCCTGGCTATTGTAAATAGTTCTGCATTGAGCATTGTGGTACATGACCCTTTCTGAATTATGGTTTTCTCAGGGTATATGCCCAGTATTGGGATTGCTGGTTCATATGGTAGTTCTGTTTTTTGTTTTCTAAGGAACCTCCATAGAGTTCTCCCTAGTGGCTGTATCAATTTACATTCCCACCAACAGTGCAAGAGGGTTCCCTTTTCTCAACACCTTTTCCAGCATTTGTTTGTAGATTGTTTTGATGATGGCCATTAAGACTGGTGTGAGGTGATACCTCATTGTAGTTTTCATTTGCATTTCTCTAATGATTAGTGATGCTGAGTATTCTTTCATGTGTTTGTTGGGAATCTGTATATGATCTTTGGAGAAATGTCTATTTAGGTCTTCTGTACATTTTTGGATTGGGTTATTTGTTTTTTTGATATTGAGCTGCATGAGCTGCTTGTAAATTTTGGAGATTAATCCTTTGTCAGTTGCTTCATTTGCAAATATTCTGAGGGTTGCCTTTTCATCTTGTTTATGGTTTCCTTCACTCTGCAAAAGATTTTAAGTTTCATTAGGTACCATTTGTTTATTTGTGTTTTTATTTCCATTTCTCCAGGAAGTGGGTTAAAAAGGATCTTGCTGAGACATATGTCATAGAGTATTCTGCCTATGTTTTCCTATAGGAGTTTTATAGTGTCTGCTCTTGCCCTTAGGTCTTTAATCCATTTGGAGTTTATTTTTGTGTATGGTGTTAGGGAGTGTTCTAATTTCATTCTTTTATATGTAGTTGTCCTGTTTTCCCAGCACCACCTACTGAAGAGGCTGTCTTTTCTCCATTATATACTCTTCTCTCCTTTATCAAAGATAGGATGACCACATGTGTGTGAGTTTATCTCTGGGGTTTCTATCCTATTCCATTGATCTATATTTCTGTTTTTGTTCCAGTACCATACTGCCTTGATTACTGTAGCTTTGTAATATAGTCTGAGGTCAGGGAGCCTGATTTCTCCACCTCCGTTTGTCTTCTCAAGATTGCGCTGGCTATTCAGAACATACTGTATTTCCAAAAAATTAGTGAAAAATTTTGTTCTACTTCAGTGTAAAATATTATTGGTAGTTTGATAGGTATTGTTTTGAATCTGTAGATTGCTTTGAGAAGTATAGTCATTTTCACAATATTGATTCTTCCAATCCAAGAGCATGGTATATCTTTCCATCTTTTGGTATCATCTTTAATTTCTTTCATCAGTGTCTTATAGTTTTCTGCATACAGGTCTTTGGTCTCCTGAAGAAGGTTTATTCCTAGATATTTTACTCTTTTTGTTGCAGTGGTAAGTGGGAGTGCTTTCGTCATTTCACTTTCATATTTTTCATCATTCATGTATAGAAATGCAAGAAATTTTTGTGCATTAATTTTGTATCCTGCTACTTTACCAAATTCATTGATTAGCTCTAGTAGTTTTCTGGTAGCATCTTTAGGATTCTTTATGTATAGTATCATGTCATCTGCAAACAGGGACAGCTTTACTTCTTTTCTGATTTGGATTCCTTTTATTTATTTTACTTCTCAGATTGCTGTGACTAAAATTTCCAAAATTATGTTTAATAATAGTGATGAGAGTGGACAACCTTGTCGTGTTCCTGATCTTAGAGGAAATGCTTTCAGTTTTTCACCATTGAGAACAATGTTGACTGTGGATTTGTCATATATGACCTTTATTATGTTGAGGTAAGTACCTTCTATGACTACTTTCTAGAGGGTTCTTATCATAAATGTGTGTTGAATATTGTCAAAAGCTATTTCTGCATTTATTGAGATAATCAATGTTTTTTCTCCTTCAGTTTGTTAATATGTTTTTATCACATAGATTGATTTGCATATATTGAAAAATCCTTGCATTCCTGGGATAAACCACACTTGATCATGGGGTATGATCCTTTTAATGTGCTGTTGGATTCTGTTTGCTAGTATTTTCTTGAGGATTTTTGCATCTATGTTCATCAGTGTTATTGATCTGTAGTTTTCTTTCTTTGTGACATCTTTGTCTGATTTTGGTATCAGGGTGATAATGGTGGCCTCATAGAATGAGTTTGAGAGTGTCCCTTCCTCCACTATATTTTGGAAGAATTTGAGAAGGATAGGTGTTAGCTCTTCTCTAAATGTTTGATAGAACTTGCCTGTGAAGCCATCTGGTCCTGGGCTTCTGTTTGTTGGACGATTTTTAATCACAGTCTCAATTTCAGTGCTTGTGATTGGTCTTTTTATATTTTCTATTTCTTCCTGGTTCAGTCTCTGAAGGTTGTGCTTTTCTAAGTATTTGTCCATTTCTTCCAGGTTGTCCATTTTATTGGCATAGAGTTGCTTGGAGTAATCTCTCATGATCCTTTGTATTTCTGCAGCTGTCTGTTGTTACTTCTCCTTTTTCATTTCTAATTGTGTTGAGTTTTCACCCTTTTTTCTTGAAGAGTCTGGCTAATGGTTTATCAATTTTGTTTGTCTTCTCAAAGAACTGCTTTTACTTTTATTGATCTTTGCTATCATTTCCTTCATTTCTTTTTCTTTTATTTCTGATCTGATCTTTAAGATTTCTTTCCTTCTGCTAACTTTGGGTTTTTTTGTTGTTGTTGTTGTTGTTCTTTCTCTAATTGCTTCATGTGTAAGGTTAGGTTGTCTACTTGGATGTTTCTTGTTTCTGAGGTAGAGTTGTATTGCTATATACTTCCCTCTTAGAACTGATTTTGCTACATCCCATAGTTTTTTTTTGTTGTTGTTGTTTTGTTTTGTTTTGTTTTGCAGTACACAAACCTCTCACTATTGTGGTCTCTCCCATTGCAGAGAACAGGCTGAGTGGCCATGGCTCATGGGCCAAACCGTTCCACGGGGTATGTGGGATCTTCCCGGACTGGGGCATGAACCCGTGTCCCCTGCATCGGCAGGCAGACTTTCAACCACTGCGCCACCAGGGAAGTCCATCCCATAGGTTTTAACTTGCCCTGTTTTCATTGTGATTTGTCTCTAGGTAATTTTTGATTTCCTCTTTGATTTCTTCAGTGACCTTTTGTTATTAAGTAGTGTATTGTTTACCCTCCATGTGCTTGGTTTTTTTTTTTTTACAGTTTTTTTTCCTGTAATTGTTATCTTGTCTCATTGCATTGTGGTTGGAAAAGATAATTGATACAATTCCAATTTTCTCAAATTTACCAAGGCTTGATTTGTGACCCAAGATATTATTTATCTTGGAGAATGTTCCATGAGCACTTGAGAAAAATGTGTATTCTGTTGTTTTTGGATGGAGTGTCCTATAAATATCAATTAAGTCCATCTTGTTTAATGTATCATTTAAAGCTTGTGTTTCCTTATTTATTTTGATTTTGGATGATCTGTCCATTGGTGAAAGTGGGGTGTTAAAGTCCCCTACTATGATTGTGTTACTGTTGATTTCCCCTTTTATGACTGTTAGCATTTATCTTTCATATTGAGGTGCTCCTATGTTGGGTGCATAAACATTTACAATTGTTATATCTTCTTCTTTGATTGATCCATTGATTGTTATATAGTGTCCTTCTTTGTCTCTTGTAATAGACTTTATTTAAAGTCTATTTTGTCTAATATGAGGATTGCCTGTCCAGCTTTCTTTTGATTTCCATTAGCATGGAATATCTTTTTCTATCCCCTTACTTTCAGTCTGTATGTTTCCCTAGGTCTGAAATTGGTCTCCTGTAGACAGCATATATATGGGTCTTGTTTTTGTATCCATTCAGCCAGTCTATGTCTTTTGGTTGGAGCATTTAATCCATTTTCATTTAAGGTAATTATTGATATGTATGTTCCTATTACCATTTTCTTAATTATTTTGGGTTTTTTATTGAAGATATTTTCCTTTTCTTGTGTTTCCTGCTTAGAGAAGTTCCTTTATAATTTGTTGTAAAGGTGGTTTGTTGGTTCTGCATTATCTTAGCTTTTGCTTGTCTGTAAAGGTTTTAATTTCTCTGTCGAATCTGAATGAGATCCTTGCTGGGGTAGAGTAATCTTAGTTGTAGGTGTTTCCCTTTCATTATTTTCAATATGTCCCGCTCTTCCCTTCTGGCTTGCAGAGTTTCTGCTGAAAGATTAGTTGTTAACCTTTTGGGCATTCCCTTGTATGTTATTTTATTTTATTTTTTTTATCTTGCTGCTTTTAATATTTCTTCTTTGGATTTAATTTTTGATAGTTTGATTAATATGTGTCTTGACATGTTTCTCCTTGGATTTATCCTGTGTGGGACTCTCTGTGCTTGCCTGACTTGATTGACTGTTTCCTTTCCCATATTAGGGAAGTTTTCAACTATAATCTCTTCAAATATTTCCTCAGTCCCTTTCTTTTTCTCTTCTTCTTCTGGGATCCCTATAATTTGAATGTTGGTGCATTTAATGTTGTCCCAGAGGTCTGTGAGATTGTCCTCAATTCTTTTCATTTTTTTTTTTCTTTTTTCTACTCTGCAGTAATTATTTCCACTATTTTAACTTCCAGGTCACTTATCTATTCTTCTGCCTCAGTTATTTTGCTATTGATTCCTTTGGTAGAATTTTTAAATTCATTTATTGTGTTGTACATCATTGTTTGTTTGCCCTTTAGTTCTTCTAGGCCCTTGTTAAAAGTTTCTTTTATTTTCTCCATTCTATTTCTAAGATTTTGGATCACTTTACTATCATTACTCTGAATTATTTTTCAGGTACACTGCCTATTTCCTCTTAACTTTTGCCTGCTCCTTCATCTGCTGTGTGATTCTCTCTGTCTTCCCCACTTGCTTAACTTACTTTTTGGTGTCTCCTTTAGGCAGGCTGCAGGTTCATAGTTTCTGTTGTTTTTGGTGTCTGCCCCAGGTGGGTAATGTTTGTTCTGTGGCTTGTGGTGGCTTCCTGGTTGAGGGGACTGGTGCCTGTGTTCTGGTGGATGAGGCTAGATCTTGTGTTTCTGGTGGACAGGACTGCATCTGGGGGTTTGTTTTGAGGTGTCTGTGACATTATTATGATTTTAGACACCCTCTCTGCTATTGGTCGTGTTGTGTTCCTGTCTTTCTAGTTGTTTGGCGTAGGGTGTCCAGCAGTGTAACCTGCTGGTCATTGAGTGGAGCTGGGTCTTAGTCTTGAGACGGAGATCTCTGGGAGAGATTTCACCATTTGATATTTCGTGGAGCCAGGATATCTCTGGTGCACCAATGTCCTGAACTCAGCTGTTACACCTCAGAGGCATAGAACTGACACCCGGTCAGAGCACCAAGACCCTGTCAGTCACACGGCTCAAAAGAAAAGGGTGAAAAAAAGAAAGAAAGAAGGAAAAAATAAAATAAAATAAAGTTATTAAAATAAAAAAATTATAGAAATAAAAAAACTAAAAGTATTAAAAAAAAGAAAAAATAAAAGAAAGAAAGAAGAGAGCAGCAACCAAACCTAAAAGCAAACCCACCAATGACAACAAGTGCTAAATACTATACAAAAAAAATTAAAAACCAGAAAGAACCCTAGTACAAATGGTAAAAGCAAAGCTATACTGAGAAAATCACACAAAGATGCATACACATACACACTCACAGAAGGAGAAAAAGGAAAAAAAAATATATATATATATATATATATATATATATATATATATATATATATATATATATATATATATATATATATATATATATATATATATATATATATATATATATATATATATATATATATCACTGCTCCCAAAGTCCACCACGCCAATTTTGGTATGATTCATTGTCTATTCAAGTATTCCACAGATGCAGGGTACATCAAGTTGATTGTGGATATTTAACCTGCTGCTCCTTAGGCTGCCTGGAATGATTTCCCTTTCTCTTCTTTGTTTGCACAGCTCCTGGGGTTCAGCTTTGGATTTGGCCCCAACTCTGTGTGTAGGTCCCCTGAGGGTGTCTGTTCTTCACTCAGACAGGACAGGGTTAAATAGCAACTAATTCGGGGTCTCTGGCTCACTCAGTCCATGGGGAGGGAGGGGTATGGAATGCGGGGTGAGCCTTCAGCCACAGAGGTCAGATGATGTTGCAACTGCCTGAGATGTGCCGTGTGATCTCCCGGGGAAGTTGTCCCTTGGTCACGGGACCCTGGCAGTGGCGGGCTGCACAGACTCCAGGTAGGGGATGTGTGGATAGTGACCTGTGCTTGCACACAGGCTTCTTGGTTGCTTCAGCAGGAGCCTTAGTGTTTCATGCCCGTCTCTGTTGTCTTTGCTCACAGACATGGCTCCCGCCCATCTCTGGAACTCATTTAGGCAGTGCTCTGATCCTCCTCTCCTCGTGTACCCTGAAAAAATGGTCTCTTGTCTCTTAGACAGGTCAAGACTTTTTCCCAGACTCCCTCCTGACTAACTGTGGTGCACTAGCCCTCTTCAGTCTGTGTTCACACAGCCAATCTCAGTCCTCTCCCTGAGATCTGACCTCTGAAGCTGGAGCCTCAGCTCCCAGCCCCCGCCCTCCTCGGTGGGTGAGCAGACAAGCCTCTCAGGCTGGTGAGTGCTGGTTGGCACTGATCCTCTGTGTGATAATCTCTCTGCTTTTTCCTCTGCACCACTGTTGCTGCACTTTCCTCCATGGCTCTGAAGCTTGCCCCACCAACCCCTGCCACGCCCACCCCCCTTCTTCCCCAGTGAAGGGCCTTCCTAGTGTGTGGAAACTTTTCCTCCTTCACAGCTCCCTCCCAGAGGTGCAGGTCCCGTCCCTATTCTTTTGTCTCTGTTGTTTCTTTTTTCTTTTGCCCTACCCAGGTACGTGGGGAGTTTCTTGCCTTTTGGGAGGTCTGAGGTCTTCTGCCAGCATTCAGTAGGTGTTATGTAGGAGTTGTTCCACATGTAGTTGTATTTCTGATGTATTTGTCAGGACGAAGGTGATCTCCACATCTTGCTCTTCCGCCATCTTGGTCTCCTCCCCACCCCCATGTTATTTCTTTCTTTCTTTTTTTTTTTTTTTTTTTGCGGTACGTGGGCCTCTCACTGTTGTGGTCTCTCCCATTGTGGAGCACAGGCTCCAGATGTGCAGGCTCACTGGCCATGGCTCATGGACCCAGCCGCTCCACAGCATGTGGGATCTTCCTGGACCAGGACACAAACCTGTGTACCCTGCATCGACAAGTGGACTCTCAACCACTAGGGAAGCCCTGGTATTTCTTATATAAAGTTTTTTGTAAGCTTATTTATCTTGCTGCTATCAATTTTCCTACTGTACTAGCTTACTATGTTTTGTCTCTTACTTTAATTTTCTGTGAATTGAACAAGTAGGTTTAAAAGCTTTGCATTTTTTTTTTCTTTTCCTAGGCTAAAAGTGTGAGGTGAATAGGTCTTCTATTTTCAAGAACATATATTTTTTGCTTGTGTGAATAGAAATGTAATGATAGAAACCGTTATACAGGAACAACTGCAACCATGAGGGTGCTTTTAGTATTTGCAGACAAGAAGTATCCATACACAAAAGGGGCATTATGGGGAAAAACAAACATGAAATACAAAACACTCAATTATAAAGAGAGCTAGAGGGACATGAAAAGGGAAAATAATCTCAGTGATACATGAAAGCACACAACTAACATTTTTACAGGTGATATTAGAGGAAGCAAATCTCAGTAGAAATCTATTGATAGTGACAACAAATAAAGTTAAGTTTGAACCAGTTTACAAGCAGGGAATAAACCTAAGTGTTCTAACTTAATGTAAATAATCCCAGCACAGATGGCAGGGTTGGAAAACACCACAGGGAAGGCAAAAGAAGTCAACTGCATTTGGACAAATCAAATGTGAAATTTCATTGTGCAATCCTAACTGGAACAGAACAGAGTCTAGTCTCAAATTCTCAATAGCTAGGGAATACCATTCGTTTCTCAGAGTGAGGAAGAACTGGTAATTTTTAATGCACGTCTCCTTTATATCTGTGAATCCATTTCATCTGTGTTTATAAAGATATCCTTATGTTAGCACTCGTTTCAAAGGAGGAGATTTATTCAAGCTCAGCAAAAACTTTTCTTTTTCTTTGGATAAAAGCACTTTTAAAAAATTCATTTAGATTCAGGCTTTAATAACTACACAGCATTTAAGGTAAAAAAAATTGGGCACCTAGTAAAAATAAAATCATAGAAGTATTTTAATGAATGCCATTTCTTCTTAAATATCTTATATGTTGCTCTTTTACCCATTAAAAAAATTAAAAGTTACTAGATGTTTAACCAATTAATAAATATCTAATATTAATAATTAAATTAATGTAACATTAAAGTAAATTAATAAGTCCCTTTATCAATTATACCAAGACCAAAACTAGAGAAATCACAGAGATAAATTTGGAAACATATATTTTTGTCCTTTCTGTATATTTGTACAATATAAGATAAACATAGAGCCTATACCTAAAAGTTATGAACAACACATATGTTTTTATATATATATATACTTATGCATATTAAATGCAAAATCTGCAAATGTGTTTATAGTTATTTATCCACACATATACATGTGTGTGCTCATGAGATGTTTATATAGTCTTTATCTTATTATTTACACTAAAAAATGACTGACAAAGTACAATAAAGTTTTTACTATTAAACTGCTGAATAATCAGTCCATCAACAAATACTTACAAAGAGCCTGCTCTTCAACTTTGTTTGAGGAGGCAGACAGGGTCTAGAATGTGGAAGAAAGTTAGGCTGCTTGATCTAATGTTAAAAGGAAGGTACTTGCCATTCAGTCTTGGTCAAAAGACGAAAGTGAGTTTTGAAAAACTAAAGTTCAGATGTCTGCAATATGAGGATAGCACGTGTAGTAAACAATATAACTTCAGCAGTGGTGACCATTACGTGACTTAAGAGAAATGTGTGGTAAAGCAGCAGAGAATTTGTTAGACTGTACATCTAGCTCTATTGCTCTTTTTCAGGTAATGTAGATTCTTCTTACATTGAATATATTTTTTTAAAATAAATTTATTTATTTATTTATTTATTTATTTTTGGCTGCATTGGGTCTCTGTTGCTGTGTGCGGGCGCTCTGTAGTAGCGGCGATCGGGGGTTACTCTTCCTTGAGCTGCGTGGGCTGATCATTGTGGTGGCTTCTCTTGTTTTGGAGCATGGACTCTGATCCAGTCTTAACTCTTCTTATTTTGACCTAGACATTTTCCCTAACCAGGTACTCAAGTGCTCATCCATTCACCCTTTTTTTCCTGTAGCTTTAGCCTCATGCATTTTATTGAGTCTTTTCACTCAGCATATCAATAAGCTCAGTTGTCCACAATCTCATTCTTACCCTGGACTGACCAATAGCTCTCTAGCTACGCAACTACTTTTTGTTTTTCAAAAGGTGTCTTAGCTCTTTATCTTCTTGCTCAAGCTTCTTATTCACACTTTAAGCTAAAGCAATTTTGGATTCTTGATCCATCATGACCTTCTTCATAGAAACCAATAATTTAAATGCTTAATACCATAAAAGTGGACATCTCTGTAATATTTAAAATATGTAGCACCCACTTTTCATGAAGTTTTACCTTCTTATTCATTTTGACACCAATTTTTCTTGTTTTTTTAATTATTATTAGATCTTTTGCTTCTGTCGAATCTTGTTCACAGATTTCTCCTCAATATTTTACCTTAAATGTCTCAAAGGGGCCAAAATCAATACAGTGATTGCCTATTCATTATCATCTATGGTCTTGTCTTTATTATCTCAATACACTAATGAAATGTTAATCTGAATTGCTTTACAAGCTCTGCCTCAGGAATGCATGCATGTGTGTGCGTGTTTGTGTATATATGTCTGTTTGTGCATCTAGTAAACTCTATTGAGTTATATGTTATATTAAAAAAAAACTTCAACATTATATGTCTAGTTCAGTGAGTTTTGACAAATGTATGCACCTATATAACCAACATCTGAATTAAAATATGAAATATATCCACCAAAAATATTCCTTTATATTCTTATGCAGTCAAACCTTCCTCACTCTGCACCCCAGTCTACAATGATCTTATTTCTATTATGATACAATGATATTGCCTGCTCTAGACCTTCATATAAGTGACATAATCGAATGTGTACATTTTGTTTCTGGCTATATTCATCTAACATCACATTTTTGAGATTCATCCTTTTGTTGTTTCAATATCATTAGTTTGTTCCTGTTTTATTGCAGGCTGGAAATGCATTGTATACCTAGGCCAGGGTTTGTTTATACAAAATCTGTTGATGGGCATTTGGCTTACTTCCAATATTTTTGTGGACAAATGTTTTCATTTCCCTTGGGTAAATACCTAAGAGTGTAATTTTGTTGGATCAAAATTATTTCTGTTGAATTAATTATTTTTGCATCTATTAGCTTATCAGCTATACCTCATTATTTTTGTTTTCTAATAGTTGTTCTAGGATTACTTATGGGGATAGTTTTGTGCTAATTTTTATCTATATAGCCCACATATTTAATTCAGTGCTACAGATTTTTTTTTTCTTTTAAACCAATTCCAATAATACAAAAAGAAGAAAAGGGAAAAGAAAATTAGCTAACACAAATATACCTCAGTATTTTCTAGGTACACACGTAAGTGTTTTCCATGTAATAAAACATTTAATCTTAACAATATATGATAAATTTGAGACAGGCTGGGGCCTGGGACCCTTTGACGCAGTGCTGCAATGCTTGCACCTGGACACACCTCTTCTGAGGTGACAAAATACAAACAAACTATATGGAAGCAAAAATAACTACATTCATGTGCAGTTGGGGCAAATTAAGAACAAAAGATACAACAAGACCCAAAAATCTAACTGTCACTTCTGAAGAACCTGGAACAAAAACAAGGTGTCAGGTGCAAAAGCAGGGTACTGTGCATGTTCCCTGCACCCAATGCCAGCAGAGGGGTGGGCAAAACACCTAAGCCACCCCTCTGGGCTGAGTCATGGACACACCCTTACCCTCATCCAATATATGGAACAAGCTCATCACACCCCCAACCCCAGGGATCAATAGAGCCAGGGGAACCTGTTACTTGTTCTCCCTCCCCACCTGCTAAAGCAGGGGCCCCAATAAAGCCTTGCTTGAATTTCTTGTCTGGCCTGTAGTCAATTTCTATTTATTGGGGAAGGCCAAGAACCCTGGTCAGTATCAGATTATCCTACTGTCATTGCCATTTACAGAGAACTTGAGAGATTTGCTCAAGGTCTTACAGCCAGCTAGAGCTGGAAATAGGATTTAAATGAGGCAATCTAACTCTAAAGCCCTACTCTTTACTAGTTTGTATATGGTCTCCCCAACCTTCCACTATAACATATATCATTATTTATTGAAAAATAAAAGTGTATGAAAGGAAAAACAATTATTTTAGGAGAAGAACAAGGGAATTATTTTCTGTCAGTATTTAATTTCAAAACAAACTTTTTCTCCCCAGGCATTTCAAGTGTTTTAAAATACAATAAAATATGTTATTTTTTAAAACATCTTTATTGGAATATGATTGTTTTACAATGGTGTGTTAGTTTCTGCTTTATAACAAAGTGAATCAGCTATACATATACATGTATCCCCATATCTCTTCCCTCTAGTGTGTCTCTCCCACCCTCCCTATCCCACCCATCTAGGTGGTCACAAAGCACCGAGCTGATCTTCCTGTGCTAATGTGGCTGCTTCCCACTAGCTACCTATTTTACATTTGGTAGTGCATATAGGTCCATGTCACTCTCTCACTTCATCCCAGCTTACCCTTCCCCCTCCCCATGTCCTCAAGTTCATTCTCTACATCTGCATCTTTTTCCTATCCTGACCCTAGGTTCTTCAGAACCATTTTTCTTTTTTCTTTTTATATTCCATGTATATGTGTTAGCATATGGCATTTGTTTTTCTCTTTCTGTCTTACTTCACTCTATATGACAGACTCTAAAATATGTTTTAAAAAATCAACATTAGCAGAGTTAATTTTCTTTTAAAAATAGATATATATTTATCTATAGTTTTATGATCTTATAAATTTCTATATATATATATATGCTATATATATACGTTTTTATATGTATATGTTTATATAGAATAACCACCACCCCCATCCTTTTCATCACCCCAGAAATTTCCCTTGTGCACTTCAGCATTTCATCTTCTCAACTCTCCCCCAGACAATCACCAATCTGCAATCACTATCTATCACTATGATTAGATTTGTTTTCTCCACGTAATTGGAATAATACAGTATTTATGACTTTTTTCCTGTTTGCATTCTCCCAGTGTAATGTTTTGAGATTAATCCGTCTCATTGTATCTTATAGGTCCCCTTTATTGCTGATTAGTATTCTTTTACATGAATAAACTATAATTTGTGTACTTTCATATGTTGATGGTTATTGAAATGAAGCACTAATGAATATTCACATACAAGTATTTTTGTAGACATGTAGTTTAAATGTTTTCTGTTAATATCTAGAAGTAATTTGTGTCATACACCCAGTAAATTCTTAGCTACCTAAGAAGGTGTCAAACTGTTATCCATTGTGGTGATAATGTTGAACACTGCCTAAACTCTGTGTTCTCAGAACACAATGACAGATTAAGAAGTTTTCCCACACTTTTTTTTTTTTCTTTGCGATATGTGGGCCCCTCACTGCTGTGGCCTCTCCCGTTGTAGAGCACAGACTCCAGAAGCACAGCCTCAGTGGCCATGTCTCACGGGTCCAGCCGCTCCGTTGCATGTGGGGTCTTCCCGAACCGGGGCACTAACCCGTGTCCCCTGAATCGGCACGCGGACTCTCAACCACTGCGCCACCAGGGAAGCCCTTTCCCACACTTTTGTTTTCCAAATTCTCCCTGTGGCCATCCTTTATGTTTTAGAGAAATGGCTATCCACAAAGGACAACTTTGCCTTTGCATATTCTTAGTATTTTCTTCATTTTTCTTCATGACTTCCCTAAGAATCTGAAATTATCTTCCTGTTCACCTACATTTATAAATTCTAGGCCACCTTCCTGTTCTTTAAGGCATTTCATTAGTGAACCTTCTCTCTATTGCAACAACTTGTATCCATCTTCCTAACTGTCTGGTGCAATTTGTTTTTCAGAATTGGATACCATGACTTGGAGAGATTGAATCTTATCTTTGATCCCTATTTACTGCATCCACCCCTGCATCCATCAAGTAACAAGGTCACTTGATGACACAGTAATGAGCTCCTGAGCCTGCATCCACATTATTATCTAATAGTAACACTGATATACACTAGCTCTGACTGACTTTGATATTGTGTGTACTCAAAGACAGAATTGATATGGCAAGTGTTCATTTTTATTTCTGGTACCAGCTTATTTTGGATTTGTAGTCTAAACATTTACAGATCTCTTTAAATAGATAGATGTTTTATAAGGATCTTATCTCTGCTGGGTGAAAGGCAACAGAGAATCTGGTTTGTTTTTCTTTCTATTTGTTTATTTTGAGCTCAAATCAATTAAGAATTTATATTCAAAGAGAGAGGAATAGCTCTTTGATTTTAAATCATTGAGTTTTATATTTCTGTGGGTATGCTTGGCCCATGGTGGCAATTTTAGTATTGAAACTACAATTTCCATATGAGTTTATGTATGTTTATGTTTTGGGGAATGAGTAATGTTTTTCTATCTCTGGATACTGTTAACAAATTAGACTGCCTATCTCTTAAAATGGCTCTATTCTGTTTGGCTTAGAGGTAAATTGCCACTTGTATAAATTAAATATTCTAAAATTTCCTAAGATATTGTAACTATCCCAGAAATTAGAAACAGTTATGAGACACTACTAGAAACTATAGTGACAGCAGTCCAACTTTGTATGCAAGGTACACAGAATATTTTCTTTGTTAAGGCATAAAGATAGTAGTTTGTGCCAAAGTAAAAATGACTACTACTTCCAAGGAGAAAGAGGAAAGTTCGGGACAAACCTTATATGTATAGAAAGTAATAGAAATTTCACTAGAATGGAGTTTTGTTTGCCTTGGACAAAATTGGCTAACAGGTGATGGATTTATTTATAAGATTTTCAAAAAGAGATTTGGTATCAAACATTACATTGATGCAAAAATATAATGTGGTTTTCTCTTTGTTAAAATGAAAATATTTTTAGGATAATTCATCTGTTTTTAATGAGATTGTAAAACTTTATTCTTTTTTTTTTTAATTGTGTAGTATCTTTTTTTTAACATCATTATTGGAGAATTATTACATTACAATGGTGTGTCAGTTTCTGCTTTATAACAAAGTGAATCACATATACATATACATATGTTCCCATATATATTCCCTATTGCATCTCCCTCCCTCCCAGCTTCCCTATCCCACCCCTTTAGGTGGTCACAAAGCACCGAGCCGAGCTTATCTCCCTGTGCTATGCGGCTGCTTCCCACTAGCTATCTATTTTACATTTCGTAGTGTATATATGTCCAGCTTACTCTCTCACTTTGTCACAGCTTACCCTTCCCCGTTGCCATATCCCCAAGTCCATTCTCAAGTAGGTCTGAGTCTTTATTCCCATCTTACCGCTATGTTCTTCATGGCATTTTTTTTCTTAGATTCCATATATATATGTGTTAGCATACGGTATTTGTCTTTCTCTTTCTGACTTACTTCACTCTGTATGACAGACTCTAGGTCTATCCACCTCATTACAAATAGCTCAATTTCGTTTCTTTTTATGGCTGAGTAATATTCCATTGTATATATGTGCCACATCTTCTTTATTCATTCATCACATGATGGACACTTAGGTTGTTTCCAACTCTGGGCTATTGTAAATAGAGCTGCAATGAACATTTTGGTACATGACTCTTTTTGAATTATGGTTTTCTCAGGGTATATGCCCAGTAGTGAGATTGCTGGGTCATATGGTAGTTCTATTTGTAGTTTTTTAAGGAATCTTCATACTGTTCTCCATAGTGGCTGTACCAATTCACGTTCCCACCAGCAGTGCAAAAGTGTTCCCTTTTTCCCATACCCTCTCCAGCACTTATTGTTTCTAGATTTTTTGATGATGGCCATTCTGACTGGTGTGAGATGATATCTCATTGTAGTTTTGATTTGCATTTCTCTAATGATTCATGATGTTGAGCATTCTTTCATGGGTTTGTTGGCAGTCTGTATATCTTCTTTGGAGAAATGTCTATTTAAGTCTTCTGCCCATTTTTGGATTGGGTTCTTGGGTTTTTTGCTACTGAGCTGCATGAGCTGCTTATAAATTTTGGAGATTAATCCTTTGTCAGTTGCTTCATTTGCAAATATCTTCTCCCATTCTGAGGGTTGTCTTTTGGTCTTGTTTATGGTTTCCTTTGCTGTGCAAAAGCTTTGAAGTTTCATTAGGTCCCATTTGTTTATTTTTGTTTTTATTTTCATTTCTCTAGGTGGTGGGTCAAAATGGATCTTGCTGTGATTTATGTCATAGAGTTTTCTGCCGATGTATTCCTCTAAGATTTTGATAGTTCCTGGCCTTACCTTTAGGGCTTTAATCAACTTTGAGCTTATCTTTGTGTATGGTGTTAGGGAGTGATCTAGTCTCATACTTTTACATGTACCTGTCCAGTTTTCCCAGCACCACTTAGTGAAGAGACTGTCCTTTCTCCACTCTACTTTACTGGCTCCTTTATCAAAGATAACATGACCATATGTGTGTGGGTTTATCTCTGGGCTTTCTATCCTATTCCATTGATCTATCTTTCTCTTTTTGTGACACTACCATACTGTCTTGATTATTGTAGCTTTGTATTATTATCTGAAGTCATGGAGCCTGGTTCCTCCAGCTCCATTTTTCGTTCTCAAGATTGCTTTGGCTATTCGGGGTCATTTGTGTTTCCGTACAAATTGAGAAATATTTTGTTCTAGTTCTGTGAAAAATGCCAGTGGTAATTTGATAGGGAGAGCATTGAATATATAGATTGCTTTGGGTAGTAGAGTCATTTCCACAATGTTGAATCTTCCAATCCAGGAACATGGTATATCTCTCCATCTATTTGTATCATCTTTAATTTCTTTCACCAGTGTCTTATAATTTTCTGCATACAGGTCTTTTGTCTCCTTAGGTAGGTTTATTAATAGATATTTTATTCTTATTGTTGAAATGGTAAATGGGAGTCTTTTCTTGATTTCACTTTCAGATTTTTCATCATTAGACAACAGGAATGCCAGAGATTTCTGTGCATTAATTTTGTATCCTGCTACTTTACCAAATTCATTGATTAGCTCTAGTAGTTTTCTGGTAGCATCTTTAGCATTCTCTATGTATAGTATCATGTCATCTGCAAACAATGACAGCTTTACTTCTTCTTTTCCAGTTTGGCTTCCTTTTATTTCCTTTTCTTCTCTGATTGCTGTGGCTAAAACTTCCAAAACTGTGTTGAATAAGAGTGGTGAGAGTGGGCAGCCTTACGTTTTTCCTGATCTTAGTGGAAATGGTTTCACTTTTTCACCACTGAGGATAATGTGGACTGTGGGTTTGTCATAAATGGCCTTTATTATGTTGAGGAAAGTTCCCTCTATGCCTACTTTCTGCAGGGTTTTTATCATAAATGGGTGTTGAATTTTGTCAAAAGCTTGCTCTACATCTATGGAGATGATCATATGGTTTTTCTTCTTCAACTTGTTAATATGGTGTATCACATTGATTGATTTGCATATATTGAAGAATCCTTGCATTCCTGGAATAAACCCCACTTGATCATGCTGTATGATCCTTTTAATGTGCTGTTGGATTCTGTTTGCTAGTATTTTGTTGAGGATTTTTGCATCTATGTTCATCAGTGATATTGGCCTGTAGTTTTCTTTCTTTGTGACATCCATGTCTGGTTTTGGTATGAAGATTATGGTGGCCTCGTAGAATGAGTTTGAGAGTGTTCCTCCCTCTGCCATATTTTGGAAGAGTTTGAGAAGGATAGGTGTTAGCTCTTCTCTAAATAGAATTCGCCTGTGAAGCCATCTGGTCCTGGGCTTTTGTTTGTTGGAAGATTTTTAATCACAGTTTCAATTTCAGTGCTTGTGATCAGTCTATTCATAGTTTCTATTTCTTCCTGATTCAATCTTGGCAGGTTGTGCATTTCTAAGAATTTGTCCATTTCTGCCAGGTTGTCCGTTTTATTGGCATAGAGTTTCTTGTAGTAATCTCTTATGATCTTTGTATTTCTGCAGTGTCAGTTGTTACTTCTCCTTTTTCATTTCTAATTCTATTGATTTGAGTCTTCTCCCTTTTTTTCTTGATGAGACTGGCTAATGGTTTATCAATTTTGTTTATCTTCTCAAAGAACCAGCTTTTAGTTTTATTGATCTTTGCTATTGTTTCCTTCATTTGTTTTTCATTTATTTCTTATCTGATCTTTATGATTTCTTTCCTTCTGCTAACTTTGGGGGATTTTTGTTCTTCTTTCTCTAATTGCTTTAGGTTCAAGGTCTGATTGTTTCCTGTTTCTTAAGGTGGGATTGTATTGCTATAAACTTCACTCTTAGAACTGCTTTTGCTGCATCCCATAAGTTTTGGTTCATGGTGTCTGCATTGTCATTTGTTTCTAGGTACTTTTTTGATTTCTTCATTGATTCCTTCTGTGGTCACTTCACTATTAAGTAGAATATTGTTTGGCGTCCATGTGTTTGTATTTTTTACAGATCTTTTCCTGTATTGATATCTAATCTCACAGTGTTGTGGTTGGAAAATATACTTGATACAATTCCAATTTTCTTAAATTTAGCAAGACTTGATTTGTGTCCCAAGATATGATCTATCCTGGAGAATGTTCAATAAGCACTTGAGAAAAATGTGTATTCTGTTGTTTTTGGATGGAATGTCCTATAAATATCAATTAAGTCCGTTTTGTTTAATGTATCATTTAAAACTTGTGTTTCCTTATTTATATTCATTTTCGATGATATGCCCATTGGTGAAACTTGGGTGTTAAATTCCCCTACTATGAGTGTGTTACTGTCGATTTCCCCTTTTATGGCTGTTAGTATTTGCCATATGTATTGAGGTGCTCCAATGTTGAGTGCATACAAATTTACAATTGTTATATCTTCTTGGATCAATCCCTTGATCATTATGTGGTGTCCTTATTTGTGTCTTCTAATAGTCTTTATTTTAAAGTCTATTTTGTCTGATATGAGAATTGCAACTCCGGCTTTCTTTTGATTTCCATTTGCATGGAATATCTTTTTCCATCCCCTTACTTTCAGTCTGTATGTGTCTCTAGGTCTGAAGTGGGTCTCTTGCAGACAGCATATATATATGGGTCTTGTTTTTGTATCCATTCAGCCAATCTGTGTCTTTTGCTGGGAGCATTTAGTCCATTTATATTTAAGATAATTATCAATATGTAGGTTCTTACTCCCATTTTCTTAATTGTTTTGGGTTCGTTATTGTAGGTATTTTCTTCTGTTGTGTTTCTTGCCTAGAGAAGTTCCTTTAGCATTTGTTGTAAAGATGGTTTGGTGGTGCTGAACTCTGTCAGCTTTTGCTTCTTTGTAAAGATTTTAATTTCTCCATCAAATCTGAATGAGATCCTTGCTGTGTAGAGTAATCTTGGTTGCATGTTTTTCTTCTTCATCACTTTATTATGTCCTGCCAGTCCCTTCTGGCTTGTAGAGTTTGTGCTGAAAGATCAGCTGTTAACCTTATGGGAATTCCCTTGTGTGTTATTTGTTGTTTTACGCTTTCTGCTTTTAATATGTTTTCTTTGTGTTTAATTTTTGACAGTTTGATTAATATGTGTCTTGGTGTATTACTCCTTGGATTTATTCTGTATTGGACTCTCTTTGCCTCCTGGACTTGATTAACAATTTTCTTTCCCATATTAGGGAAATTCTCAACTATAATCTCTTCAAATATTTTCTCCTTCCCTTTATTTTTCTCTTCCTCTTCTGGAACCCCTATAATTCAAATGTTGGTGCGTTTAATGTTGTCCAAAAAGTCTCTGAAACTGTCCTCAGTTCTTTTCATTCTTTTTTCCTTATTCTGCTTTGCAGCAGTTATTTCCACTATTTTGTCTTCCAGGTCACTTATCCGTTCTTCTGCCTCAGTTATTCTGCTATTGATCCCATCTAATTTATTTTTAATTGCATTTATTGTGTTGCTCTTCATTCCTTGATTCATCTTTAGTTCTTCTAGGTCCTTGTTAAATGTTTCTTGCATTTTGTCTAATCCCTTTCCAAGATTTTGGATCATCTTTACTATCATTATTCTGAATTCTTTTTCAGGTAGACTGCGTATTTCTTCTCCATTTTTTAGGTCTCCTAGATTTTTATCTTGCTCCTTCACCTGCTGTGTGTTTTTCTGTCTTCTCATTTTGCTTATTTTACTGTGTTTGGGGTCACCTTTTTGCAGGCTGCTTGTTCGTAGTTCCCATTGTTTTTGGTGTTTGTCTCCTGTGGTTAAGGTTGGTTCAATGGGTTGTGTAGGCTTCCTGGTGGAGGGGACTAGTGGCTGTGTTCTGTTGGATGAGCCTGGATCTTGTCTTTCTGGTGGACAGGTCCACGTCTGGTGGTGTGTTTTGGGGTGTCTGTTGCTTTATTATGATTTTAGGCAGCATCTCTGCTAGTGGGTGTGGTTGTGTCCCTGTCTTGCTAGTTGTTTGGCTAGTGTCCAGCACTATAGCTTTCTGGTCATTGAATGAAGCTGGGTGCTGGTGTTGAGATGGAGATCTCTGGGAGATTTTTGCTGCTTGATATTATGTGGAACTGGGAGGTCTCTTGTGGACCAGTGTCCTGAAGTTGGCTCTCCCACCTCAGAGCCACAGCACTGACTCCTGGCTGTAGCACCAAGTGCCTTTCATCTACACAGCTCAGAATAAAGGGGAGAAAAATTAGAAAGAAATAATTAGTAGAAGTAGAAAGAAGGAAAGAAAGAGAGAAAGAAAGAAAGAAAGAGAAAGAAAGAAAGAAAAGAGGGAGGGAGGGAGGAAGGAGGTAAGGTAGGAAAATAAGAAAGAGAGAAGATAAAGTAAAATTGAATAATGTATTATAAAATATAATAAAGTTATTAAAATAAAAATAATTATTAAAAATGTTTTTAAAAAAGTACTGATAGAACCCTTGGACAAATTGTGGAAGCAAAGCTATACAGACAAAATCTCACACAGAAGCATACACATACACATTCTCAAAAAGAGGAAAAGGGGAAAAAATCATAAATCTTGCTCTCAAATTCCACCTCCTCAATTTGGGATGATTTGTTGTCTAAAGGAGGGAAGGAAGGAAAGAAAGCAAGAAGATAAAGTAAAATAAAATAAAGATAAAATAAAGTTTTTAAAATAATAAATAATTATTAAGAAAAAAATTAAAAACAAAACAAAACAAAACAACAACAACAAAAAAAACAGATGGATAGAATCCTTGGACAAATGGTGGAAGCAAATCTGTACAGACAAAATCTCACAGAGAAGCATACACATACACACTCACAAAAGGGGAAAAGGGGAAAAATCATAAATCTTGTTCTCAAAGTCCACCTCCTTAATTTGGGATGATTCGTTGCCTATTCATGTATTCCACAGATTCAGGGTACATCAAGTTGATTGTGGAGCTTTAATCCTCTGCTTTTGAGGCTGCTGGGAGAGATTTCCCTTTCTCTTCTTTATTCTCAGAGCTCCCGGGTCTCAGCTTTGGATTTGGCTCTGCCTATGCAAATAGATCACCGGAGGGCATCTGTTTTTTGCTCAGACAGGACGGGGTTAAAAGAACAGCCACTTTGGGGACTCTGGCTCACTCGGCCGTGGGAAGGGAGGGGTACAGAGTGCGGGGCGAGCCTTTAGTGACAGAGGTCTGCGTGACTTTGCATCAGCCCGAGGTGTACCGTGCACTCTCCCGGGGTAGCCATCCCTGGATCCCGCTACCCCGGCAGTGGTGGGCTGCACAGGCTCCCCGGAAAGGGGGCGTGGACAGTGACCTGCACTTGCACATAGGCCTCTTGGTGGCGGCAGCAGCAGCCCCAGCATCCCACGCATGTCTCTGCTTTCCGTGCTTTTAGCTGCGGCTCTCACCCATCTCTGCAGCTCCTTTAAGCAGCGACCTTAATCCCCTCTCCCAGGTACTTGGGGAGTTTATTGCCTTTTGGGAAGTGTGAGGTTTTCTGCCAGCATTCAGTAGGTGCTCTGTAGGAGTTGTTCCACGTGTAGATAAATTTCTGGGGTATCTGTAGGGAGGAAGTTGATCTCCGCGTCTTACTCTTCTGCCATCTTCCCTTGAGCCTCCCTGAATTTAATTTTTGACAGTTTGATTAATATGTGTCTTGGCATGTTTCTCCTTGGATTTATCCTGTATGGGACTCTCTTTGCTTCCTGGACTTGATTAACTATTTCGTTTACCATATTAGGGAAGCTTTCAACTATAATCTCTTCAAATATTTTCTCAGTCCCTTTCTTTTCCTCTTTTTCTTCTAGGACCGTTATAATTTGAATGTTGGTGCATTTAATGTTGTCTCAGTGGTCTCTGAGACTGTCCTCAGTTCTTTTCATTCTTTTTTCTTTATTCTGCTCTGCAATATTTATTTCCACTATTTTATCATCCAGGTCACTTATCCGTTCTTCAGCCTCAGTTATTCTGCTATTGATCCTTTCCAGAGTATTTTTAATTTCATTTATTTTGTTGTTCATCATGGCTTGTTTCCTCTTTAGTTCTTCTCAGTCCTCGTTAACTGTTTCTTGCATTTTGTCTATTCTCTTTCCAAGGTTTTGGATCATCTTTACTATCATTATTCTGAATTCTTTTTCAGGTAGACTGCCTATTTCCGCACCATTTAGGTCTGGTGGGTTTTTACCTTTTTTTTTTTTTTTTTTTAGTCATTTATAAATATTTTAATTTTTTATGAATAAAATAGGATTTTCCTTTTCCATCTGCTTCTTTCTTTTTTTTCTTAGTTTCTGCTTTATAACAAACTAAATCAGTCATACATATACATCTGTTCCCACATGCCTTCCCTCATGCATCTCCCTCCCTCCCACCCTCCCTATCCCACCCCTTCAGGCGGTCACAAAGCACCGAGCTGATCTCCCTGTTCTCTGCGGCTGCTTCCCACTATCTATCTAGCTAGTGTTTGGTAGTGTATATGTGTCCATGCCTCTCTTTCGCGTTGTCACAGCTTACCCTTCCCCCTCCCCATATGCTCAAGTCCATTCTCTAGTAGGTCTGTGTCTTTATTCCCGTTTTACCCCTAGGTTCTTCATGACATTTTTTTTTCATTCCATATATATGTGTTAGCATACAGTATTTGTCTTTCTCTTTCTGACTTACTTCACTCTGTATGACAGACTCTAGGTCTATCCACCTCATTACAAATAGCTGTTTCATTTCTTTTTATGGCTGAGTAATATTCCATTGTATATATGTGCCACATCTTCTTTATCCATTCATGCAATGATGGACACTTAGGTTGTTTCCATCTCCAGGCTATTGTGAATAGAGCTGCAATGAACATTTTGGTACATGACTCTTTTTGAATTATGGTGTTCTCAGGGTATATACCTAGTAGTAGGATTGCTGGGTCATATGGTAGTTCTAACTGTAGTTTTTTAAGGAACCTCCATACTGTTCTCCATAGTGGCTGTACCAATTCACATTCCCACCAGCAGTGCAAGAGTGTTCCCTTTTCTCCACACCCTCTCCAGCATTTATTGTTTCTAGATTTTTCGATGATGGCCATTCTGACTGGTGTGAGATGATATCTCATTGTAGTTTTGATTTGCATTTCTCTAATGATTCATGATGTTGAGCATTTTTTCATGGGTTTGTTGGCATTCTGTATATCTTCTTTAGAGAAATGTCTATTTAAGTCTTCTGCCCATTTTTGGATTCGGTTGTTTGTTTTTTTACGATTGAGTTGCATGAGCTGCTTATAAATTTTGGAGATTAATCCTTTGTCAGTTGCTTCATTTGCAAATATTTTCTCCCATTCTGAGGGTTGTCTTTTGGTCTTCTTTATGGTTTCCTTTGCTGTGCAAAAGCTTTGAAGTTTCATTAGGTCCCTTTTTTATCTTTGTTTTTATTTTCATTTCTCTAGGAGGAGGGTCCAAAAGGATCTTGCTGTGATTTATGTCATAGAGTGTTCTGCCTATGTTTTCCTCTAAGAGTTTGATAGTGTCTGGCCTTACATTTAGGTCTTTAATCCATTTTGAGTTTATTTTTGTGTATGGTGTTACGGAATTATCTAATCTCATACTTTTACATGTCCCTGTCCAGTTTTCCCAGCACCAATTATTGAAGAGGCTGTCCTTTCTCCACTGTACATTCCTGCCTCCTTTATCAAAGATAAGGTGACCATATGTGCGTGGGTTTATATCTGGGCTTTCTATCCTGTTCCATTGATCTATCTTTCTGTTTTTGTGCCAGTACCACACTGTCTTGATTACTATAGCTTTGTAGTATAGTCTGAAGTCAGGGAGCCTGATTCCTCCAGCTCCGTTGTTCGTTCTCAAGATTGCTTTGGCTATTCAGGGTCTTTTGTATTTCCAAACAAATTTTGAAATTTTTATTTCTAGTTCTGTGAAAAATGCCAGTGGTAGTTTGATAGGGATTGCATTGAATCTGTAGATTGTTTTGGGTAGTAGAGTCATTTTCTCAATATTGATTCTTCCAATCCAGGAGCATGGTATATCTCTCCATCTATTTGTATCATCTTTAATTACTTTCATCAGTTTCTTATAATTTTCTGCATACAGGCCTTTTTTCTCCTTAGGTAGGTTTATTCCTAGATATTTCATTCTTATTGTTGCAATGGTAAATGGGAGTGTTTTCTTGATTTCATATTCAGATTTTTCATCATTAGTGTACAGGAATGCCAGAGATTTCTGTGCATTACTTTTGTATCCTGCTACTTTACCAAATTCATTGATTAGCTCTAGTAGTTTTTCGGTAGCATCTTTAGGATTCTCTATGTATCGTATCATGTCATCTGCAAACAGTGACAGCTTTACTTCTTCTTTTCCAAATTGGATTCCTTTTATTTCCTTATCTTCTCTGATTGCTGTGGCTGAAACTTCCAAAACTATGTTGAATAGGAGTGGGGAGAGTGGGCAGCCTTGTCTTGTTCCTGATCTTAGTGGAAATGGTTTCAGTTTTTCACCATTGAGGACAATGTTGGCTGTGGGTTTATCATATATGGCCTTTATTATGTTGCGGAAAGTTCCCTCTATGCCTACTTTCTGGAGGGTTTTTATCATAAATGGGTGTTGAATATTGTCAAAAGCTTTTTCTGCATCTATTGAGATGATCATATGGTTTTTCTTCTTCAACTTGTTAATATGGTGTATCACATTGGTTGGTTTGCATATATTGAAGAATCCTTGCATTCCTGGAATAAACCCCACTTGATCATGCTGTATGATCCTTTTAATGTGCTGTTGGATTCTGTTTGCTAGTATTTTGTTGAGGATTTTTGCATCTATGTTCATCAGAGATATTGGCCTGTAGTTTTCTTTCTTTGTGACATCCTTGCCTGGTTTTGGTATCAAGGTGATTGTGACCTCGTAGAATGAGTTTGAGAGTGTTCCTTCCTTTGAAATTGTTTGGAAGAGTTTGAGAAGGATAGGTGTTAGCTCTCCTCTAAATGTTTGATAGAATTCGCCTGTGAAGCCGTATCGTCCTGGGCTTTTGTTTGTTGGAAGATTTTTAATCACAGTTTCAATTTCAGTGCTTGTGATCAGTCTATTCATAGTTTCTATTTCTTCCTGATTCAATCTTGGCAGGTTGTGCATTTCTAAGAATTTGTCCATTTCTGCCAGGTTGTCCGTTTTATTGGCATAGAGTTTCTTGTAGTAATCTCTTATGATCTTTGTATTTCTGCAGTGTCAGTTGTTACTTCTCCTTTTTCATTTCTAATTCTATTGATTTGAGTCTTCTCCCTTTTTTTCTTGATGATTCTGGCTAGTGGTTTGTCAATTTTGTTTATCTTCTAAAAGAACCAGCTTTTAGTTTTATTGTTCTTTGCTATTGTTTCCTTCATTTCTTTTTCATTTATTTCTGATCTGATCTTTATGATTTCTTTCCTTCTGCTAACTTTGGGGGATTTTTGTTCTTCTTTCTCTAATTGCTTTAGGTGCAGGATCAGGTTGTTTGCTCGAGATGTTTCCTGTTTTTACGGTGGGATTGTATGGCTCTAAACTTCCCCCTTAGAACTGCTTTTGCTGCGTCCCATAGGTTTTGGGTCGTCGTCTCTCCATTGTCATTTGTTTCTAGGTATTATTTTATTTCCTCTTTGATTTCTTCAGTGATCACTTCCTTATTGAGTAGTGTATTGTTTAGCCTCTGTGTGTTTGTATTTTTTACAGACATTTCCTGTAAATGATTTCTAGTCTTATAGCATTGTGTTTGGAAAAGATACTTGATACAATTTCAATTGTCTTAAATTTACCAAGGCTTGATTTGTGACCCAAGATACGATCTATCCTGGAGAATGTTCCATGAGCACTTGAGAAAAATGTGTATTCTGTTGTTTTCGGATGGAATGTCCTATAAATATCAATTAAGTCCATCTTGTTTAATGTATCATTTAAAGCTTGTGTTTCCTTATTTATTTTCATTTTGGATGATCTGTGCATTGGTGAAAGTGAGGTGTTAAAGTCCCCTACTATGATTGTGTTACTGTCGATTTCCCCTTTTATGGCTGTTAGTATTTGCCTTATGTATTAAGGTGCTCCTATGTTGGGTGCATAAATATTTACAATTGTTATATCTTCTTCTTGGATCGATCCCTTTATCATTATGTAGTATCCTTCTTTGTCTCTTCTGATAGTCTTTATTTTAAAGTCTATTTTGTCTGATATAAGAATTGCTACTCCAGCTTTCTTTTGATTTCCATTTGCATGGAATATCTTTTTCCATCCCTTTACTTTCAATCTGTATGTGTCTCTAGGTCTGAAGTGGGTCTCTTGTAGACAGCATATATATGGGTCTTGTTTTTGTATCCATTCAGCCAATCTGTGTCTTTTGGTGGGAGCATTTAGTCCATTTACATTTAAGGTAATTATTGATATGTATGTTCCTATTCCCATTTCCTTAATTGCTTTGGGTTCGTTATTGTAGGTATATTCCTTCTGTTGTGTTTCTTGCCTACAGACGTTCCTTTAGCATTTGTTGTAAAGCTGGTTTGGTGCTGTTGAACTCTCTCAGCTTTTGCTTCTCTGTAAATGTTTTAATTTCTCCATCAAATCTGAATGAGATCCTTGCTGGGTAGAGTAATCTTGGTTGCAGGTTTCTCTCCTTCATCACTTTAATTATGTCCTGCCACTCCCTTCTGGCTTGTAGAGTTTCTGCTGAGAGATCAGCTGTTAACCTTATGGGGATTCCCTTGTGTGTTATTTGTCTTTTTTTTTTCCTTGCTGCTTTTAATATGATTTCTTTTTGTTTAATTTTTGGCAGTTTGATTAATATGTGTCTTGGCATATTTTTCCTTGGAATTATTCTCTATTGGACTCTCTGTGCCTCCTGAACTTGATTAACTATTTCCTTTCCATTATTAGGGAAGTTTTCATCTATAATCTCTTCAAATATTTTCTCAGTCCCTTTCTTTTTCTCTTCTTCTTCTGGAACCCCTATAATTCGAATGTTGGTGCATTTAATGTTGTCCCAGAGGTCTCTGAGACTGTCCTCTGTTCTTTTCATTCTTTTTTCTTTATTTAGCTCTCCACCAGTTATTTCCACCATTTTATCTTCCACCTCACTTATCCGTTCTTCTGTCTTAGTTATTCTGTTATTGATCCCATCTAGAGTATTTTTTATTTCATTTATTGTGTTTTTAATCAATGCTTGATTCATCTTTAGTTCTTCTATGTTGTTGTTAACCGTTTCTTGCATTTTGTCTATTCTAGTTCCAAGATTTTGGATCTTGAAAATAGAATCTTGGATCATCTTTACTATCATTATTCTGAATTCTTTTTCAGGTAGACTGCCTATTACCTCTTCATTTGTTAGGTCTGCTAGGTTTTTATCTTGCTCCTTCACCTCCTGTGTGTTTTTCTGTCTTCTCATTTTGCTTATGTTACTGTGTTTGGGGTCTCCTTTTTGCAGGCTGCAGATTCGTAGTTCCCATTGTTTTTGGTTTCTGTCACCAGTGGCTAAGGTTGTTTCAGTAGGTTGTGTAGGCTTCCTGGTGGGGGGGACTAATGCCTGTGTTTTGGTGGTTGAGGCTCGATCTTGTCTTTCTGGTGGACAGGTCCACGTCTGGTGGTGTGTTTTGGGGTGCCTGTGGCCTTATTATATTTTTTAGGCAACCTCTCTGCTAATGGGTGGGTTTGTGTTCCTGCATTGCTAGTTGCTTGGCATAGAGTGACCAGCACTGTATCTTGCTGGTCGTTGACTGAAGCTGGGTGCTGGTGTTGAGATGGAGATCTCTGGGAGATTTTTGCTGCTTGATATTATGTGGAACTGGGAGGTCTCTTGTGGACCCATGTCCTGAAGTTGGCTCTCCCACTTCAGAGACACAGCACTGACTCCTGGCTGCAGCACCAAGAGCCTTTCATCTACCCGGCTCAGAATAAAAGGGAGAAAAATTAGAAAGAAAGAATTAGTAGAAGAAAGAAAGAGAGAGAGAAAGAAAGGAAGAAGGAAAGGAAGGAAGGAAGGAAGGAAGAAAGAAAGAAAGAAAGAAAGAAAGAAAGAAAGAAAGAAAGAAGGGAGGGAGGTAGGAAGGACAGAAAGAAAGAAAGAAAGAAAGGAGGGAGGGAGGAAGGAAAGAAAAAGAAAGAGTGAATGGAAGAAAGGAGGGAGGGAGGGAGGAAGGAAAGAAAGAAAGAAAGACATGAGGGAGGGAGGGAGGAAGGAATGAAAAAGAAAGAGTGAAAGGAAGAAGGGTGGGAGGGAGGGAGGAAGGAAAGAATGACAGACAGGAGGGAGGGAGGAAGGAAAGAAAAAGAAAGAGTGAAAGAAAGGAGGGAGGGAGGAAGGAAAGAAATAGAGAAAGACGGAAAGGAGGGGCGGAGGGTGGGAGGGAGGAATGGAAGGTAGGAAAAAAAGAAAGAGCAGGTAAAGTAAAATAGAATAAAGTATAAACTATAGTAGCCTTATTAAAACTAGTAAGTAATTATTGAAAAAAAAACGGACAGATAGAACCCTGGGACTTATGGTGGAAGCAAAGCTATACAGAGAAAATCTCACACAGAAGCATACACATGCACATTCACAAAAAGAGAGCAGGGGGAAAAATCGAAAATCTTGCTCTCAAAGTCCACCTCCTCAATTTGGGATAATTCGTTGTAAAAGGAGGAAAAGGGCGAGAAGTCTGAAATCTTGCTCTCAAAGTCCACCTGCTTAATTTGGGATAATTCGTTGTAAACAGAGGAAAAGGGGGAAAGTCTTAAATCTTGTCCTCAAAGTCCACCTCCTCAATTTGGGATGATTCGCTGTCCATTCATGCACTCCACAGACGCAGGGCACATCAAGTGGACCGTGGAGCTTTAATCTGCTGCCTCCGAGGCTGCACAGAGAGATTTCCCTGTTTCTTCTCTGCTCTCACAGCTCCCGGGTCTCAGCCTTGGACCAGGCCCCGCCTCTGCGCGTAGGTCGCCGGAGGGCATCCGTTCTTCGCTCAGACAGGGCGGGTTTAAAGGAGCCGCTGATTCGGGGGCTCTGGCTCACTCAGGCAGAGGGGAGGGAGAGGCGCGCAGTGTAGGGTGGGCCTGCGGCGGCAGAGGCCGACGTGACGTTCCACCAGCCCGAGGCGCTCCGTGCGCTTTCCCGGGAAAGCCATCCCTGGGTCCCGGGACCCCGGCAGTGGCGCGGTGCACAGGCTCCCCGGAAGGCGGGGTGGACAGTGACCTGTGCTCGCACACAGGCCTTGTGGCGGCAGCAGCAGCAGCCCCAGCGTCCCACGCCTGTCTCCAGGGTCTGCGCCTTTAGCCGTGGCTCGCGCCCGTCTCTGGTGCTTCTTTAAGCAGCTCTCTTAATGCCCTCTCCTCGTGCACCAGGAAACAAAAGGGAAGAAAAAGTCTCTTGCCTCTTCAGCAGCTCCAGACTTTTTCCCCGGACTCCCTCCGGGCTAGCCGTGGTGCACTAACCCCTTCAGGCTCTCTTCCTGCCGCCAGCCCCAGTCCTCTCCCTGCGCACCAACTGAAACCCGATACCGGAGCCTCAGCTCCCAGCCCCGCCCGCCCCGGCGGCCGAGCAGACAAGCCTCTCGGGCTGGTGTGTGCCTGAGGGCACCGATCCTCTGTGCCAGAGTCTCTCTGCTTTGCCCTCCACACCCCTGTTGCTGTGCTCTCCTCCGCTACTCCGAAGCTTTCCCCCTCCGCCACCTGCAGTCTCCACCTGCGAAGGGGCTTCTAGTGTGTGGAAACCTTTCCTCCTTCACGGCTCCCTCCCACTCGTGCAAGTCCCATCCTTATCCTTTTGTCTCTGTTTATTCTTTTTTCTTTTGTCCTACCCAGGTATGTGGGGAGTTTCTTGCCTTTTGGGGGGTCTGAGGTCTTCTGTCAGCGTTCAGTAGGTGTTCTGTAGGAGTTGTTCCACATGTAGATGAATTTCTGATGTATCTGTGGGGAGGAAGGTGATCTCCTCGTCTTACTATTCCGCCATCTTCCTCCGGGACCCCTGGTGGGTTTTTACCTTGCTCCTTCATCTGCTGTGTGTTTATCTGTCTTCTCATTTTACTTATTTTTCTTACTGTGTTTGGGGTCACCTTTTTGCAGGCTGCTGGTTCGTAGTTCCCATTGTTTTTGGTGTTTGTCTCCTGTGGCTAAGGTTGGTTCAGTGGGTTGTGTGGGTTTCCTGGTGGAGGGGACTAGTGGCTGTGTTCTGTTGGATGAGGCTGGATCTTGTCTTTCTGATGGGCAGGTCCACGTCTAATGGTGTGTCTTGGGGTTTCTGTGGCCTTATTATGATTTTAGGCAGCCTCTCTGCTAATGGTTGTGGTTGTGTCCCTGTCTTGCTAGTTGTTTGGCATAGGGTGTCCAGCACTGTAGCTTTCTGGTCGTTGAGTGAAGCTGGGTGTTGGTGTTGAGATGGAGATCTCTGGGAGATTTTCACCATTTGATATTACATGGAGCTGGGATGTCTCTTGTGGACCAGTGTCCTGAAGTTGGCTCTCCCACGTCAGAGACACAGCACTGACTCCTGGCTGCAGCGCCAAGAGCCTGTCATCCACACGCTCTTATACTGTTTCTTTCAGCTTTAAGTTCAGAAATTTCTTCTTCCTTTTGTAGAAGTTGTTCTCTGCAGGTATTTAATTCTTTTGTCAGTGCAGCAAATTCCAGTGGATCAGTTCCTTTTAGAACCAGTCAGCCCTCCTGTTAGGGATTCAATATCCTGCTGAACCCTGAGCCCGAGTCCTTCTCACCACCACAAGAGGTGCTGGGTCGGTCCTGTATTTTTTTTTTTTTAAATAAATTTGTTTATTTATTTATTTATTTATTTTTGGCTGTGTTGGGTCTTCGTTTCTGTGTGAGGACTTTCTCCAGTTGCTGCGAGCAGGGGCCACTCTTCACTGTAGTGCATGGGGGTCTCACTGGCGTGGCCTCTCCCATTGCAGATCACAGGCTCCAGATGCAAAAGCTCAATAGTTGTGACAGACAGGCCTAGCCGCTCTGCGGCATGTGGGATCTTCCCAGACCAGTGGCTTGAACTTGTGTCCCCTGCATTGGCACTGCACCACCAGGGAAGCCCTAAAATTGTATTCTTTACTTTCCATCTATTCTGACTGTATAACAGAGAACAACTTTACCAGAACAACCTTCCCTTGTTTTTGTTGCTTTTATTATATCTTTGTTTATTTAAGAAAACAAACATTTCTCCTCTTATGGAGGAGCTAAGGTTCTTTGCAATCATGTTACTTCTTCTGTTTACTTTAAAAATCTTTCATTGTTATTTTGGATGAATAGGTTACCAAATATTATTTCTTAGTTACTAGTGATTCTATCTTAACCAAGCATTGAAATTGCCTGACAATTTTTTTATATTTTACCTTCTGAAAATTTAATCCTAAATTTATCTTTTTAACTTAAAAAATATTTGATACTTCCCAGAGGGCCCTGGAAAATTCCAAAAATAATAAATAAAATTGTTATTTGATCTGGTAAAAAGAGGGGTACTAGAAATAATAGGTTTATCTGATATGTTGCTATTGATGAGTTGCATTTAAAGTGTTCTCAAATGAGAAGAGATACACAGTCTTCCCCAAGTTAAATCTGTATGGTAAAACATTACTAATGTAAATATTTAAGAAATTGGATGTTGTGTTAAAGTGCCTAACAAATTGTCAATACCTCAGAGTTTATGGTATGGTTTTATTTCTAAGAGTTCTAGAGCTGCTTTGACTGAAATCATACAACAGTATACAGTATGTCCCCTACACAGGAACCTTCAAGTTGCAAACTTTCAAAAATGAGAACATGCGTTCACATGTCCAATCACATAAGCTAGTTCGCATGTCTGGCACACATTGTCCCTTGCGTGTATCCTCTACAAGTGGTTGTGCTTTTGTGTGCTTTACTGTACAGTACAGTATACTGTACAGTAGTACCATATCTTTATTTCAAGCCCAGGATATCCGGAAGCAAGTGTAAAGGAAGCTGTGATGTAGCTGGTACTGCTAAGAAATGCCAAGAATTGGAGGCACAGAGAAAGGATGAAGAGAGACAAGAGGAAAGAAGTAACTGAAGAACCAAAGAGATTCACAGTGCAGGAAGTGGCAAGGGGATTTTCTTTATTTGAGGAGGTTCTGTTAGTTTTTAAGGCAGAGGACACAAATGTAGAAAGGTACGTAAAGGTTGTAGCAGCTGTTCAGAATACAGTCAAGTGCTACCATGTCATCTATGATGAGAAAAAAAGAGCTACTACCCAGATATCACTGGATTGTTTTTTCAATAGAGTAGGTAGAATTGAATCCAGCAAGGAACCAAAACCTGTGTCATGAACATCAAGCATGAATGAAATTACAGCTTGTCCTCCATCTCCTGTTGCTAATAATGCTTCAGCCCTTCCATCTCCCACCTCCACTCCCTTCTCCAGTCAGTAACTCTTACCTCTTCACTCAATGCCAGCCCCTGTATGTCAGCTGTTTTACTGTATTACTGTACTTTTCAAGGTACTGCACTGTAAGATAAAAAATGTTTACTTTTTGTGTTTGTTTTTTTATGTATTATTTTTATGAAAAGTAGTATAAACTTATTACAGTACAGTCCTATATAGCTGATTGTTTTAGTTGGGTACCTAGGCTGACTTTGTTGGACTTACAATCAAATTGGACTTAACAAAAGCACTCTCAGACTGGAGCTCATTCTTAAGGAAGGGACTTGTAGTGGTATTTGTAATAATTTGAATTAACTCCTCAGTAATTGTTTTTCATTTGGGAGACTCACATCACTTATTTATGGAGTTTTATTAATTTACAGATGTTTAGTACTTACTTTCAACCCAATATCTTTAGTTGATATTCTTCTTATATTTTTGGTACTTTCTAAATATGTGCTTTATATGGTTAATTGCATCTCAAGATTATATTTTATCTGAAGATTATTTTCTCCATAAAGTTTATAAAGTTTATAAAATAGATTCAGTATATAGTCTTCTTTGAAAATGTGTTAATCAGTACATTTATAGATAATTTGGGGAAGATTGACTTTTTTCTTGTTTTATTTTTCACAGAAAGAACAAAATTTCCTTGTCAGTTATACTAGTCTTGTTACAAATGGTCATCAATCTTTCATTTTTGAAAATTATCAGTAAAAAGTTAGTCACAGTCATTTTAAGTTTTTGTCATGTACTGACAATTTTTGTTTTACTTCGATGCATCCCTGAAAGTCCTTGCAATCAACTGCAGGCTGAACTGCTTCTTCTTCAACAAAGGACTGTCTCAGTTTCCCATGGAAATGACTATATCAGGTAACTATGGAGACAGGTATTAGAGGGCATTATTTAAACAACTTAGAAACCATACTAGTGGACTGGGTCAGACTTTCCAAACTTTATTTGAGAAACAATTGGACTCATGAGACAGCTAACCCAAGAAGGAGCAGAGCAAAGATTAATTACACAAGACTAAGTAAACTAATGAGGAACGATTGTGATTTATATTTGGAATATTGTCAATATTTTAATGTTCTATTTTCTGAATGTAAGAAAACGTTCTCTTTACTCTTAAAGTATTAAAACTCATAGCAATTGAGTAAACTAAGCCTTTGTAAACAGAAGGATTTGTAAATTATGTATTTTTTCCCTACCTGATAGCTCCAGAATTCAGAAACTATCATTAGTAGTTTTAATTCCATGACAATTATCATTTTCTGCATAGGTTCAAAAAGAATCTGTATTCTTTATTAATAGAATATGATTGGAAACATTGGTTGTGCAGCCAAGGTCCAAGGCCTTGCCTGGAATGTTATATTTGAGAATGATTTAGTCATTTAATGAGATATGACCAGACAATTTTAAGGAACTAAGGTTGAATTTATGGGACCTACGCTTACAAAACCTTCTTGAGTAAACTGTCTAAGTTCCCAGTTTATACAGTTTCCAGCCTTAAAAATGAGTAAGAAAAGGCTCTTCCTGGCAGGCATAGATTGCTTAGGATATTTTAGGGATCTGGAGAAGAGAAGAATTTGCAGGTGAAATCCAAAGATGAGTTCTTGCCTTGGCTTTCATGCCTCAAGAGGCTTTTAAATGTCTAATCTGATTTTTTTAATGAAAACACCCATCAAACTTAAAAAATCCAGTATGTTAAATTTCTCTTCATTCTGGGAATATATTCCAGCAAATTCTAATGAGACCAACGTTATTTTCTGATCACGAATAGTCTTTCCTTGAGATTATCTTTAATCAATTGAAAGTGGAGGGGAATAGCTGTAGAGAAAAACTTTAATATTTCAATGGAAAACCATAATACACCCTCTGGATACAGGGCCTATACACTGTATTTTATCTGTTTGGCAGGTCTTCATAAAATGCAGGTATTTTATGAATATACAAACTCTATTTTGACTGGTAGAGATTTAATTGGATTCCTCTCCCACTGTGAAAAAAACTCTGGTATTTGTAAATTGGGTTGGATTTTGTCATCTAGCATAAACTGTCAATCCTTACCAAACTTTCAATTCTCCCAGTTTCTTTCAAAATCTGTTAACAATGGTCCAAACTAAGCCAGTTAAGTTATTTTCTTTCCATTCACCTGCCTTGTTTTGACCATGGTCTAAAATTGCCAAGATAATAAAAAGAGCAATATTTTACTTTCTGTATTTTAATGAAACATTTTCATTATTGTACTAAAACAGAGGATACTCTCTGCTTGTAGCATGACATTGGTTTTAGACCTAATTTACTATCTCCACAAAACAAATAATATTTAGGGAAGAACACTAAGGATATTGTTTTAGGAGACTTTTTTTTTTTTTTTTTTTTTTGGCGCTATGCAGGCCTATCACTGTTGTGGCCTCTCCCTCCGCGGAGCACAGGCTCTGGACACGCAGGCTCAGCGACCACAGCTCACAGGCTCAGCCACTCCGTGGCATATGGGATCCTCCCAGACCGGGGCATGAACCCGCGTCCCCTGCATCGGCAGGCAGACTCTCAACCACTGTGCCACCAGGGGAGCCCTTAGGAGACTTTTGAAAAGGGTTGTGTGAGGAATTCTTAAGGATATCAGAGACATTTAATCATACAAAGGGATAATTTACATCAGTTTTTGAATGTTTCAATTCTTTAATCAAATGGAAGGATTAGCTTTATAGAAAGGATCTCTAGTGAGTGGTTCAAATGGAAAAAACATTTTGAGCTTATAACAAATATATATTTCTAACAGTCTGCATTCCTCAAAAATGGAATGACATTTTTCAGGCCAATGAGCCAATTTCTTCTTTCAGGTAATGAGTCACTTTCCAAAGGAGATATTCAAGCAGGGTCTGGGTAACCATTAGTCAGTCTTATTATTGTTTCTGTTACTATTATTAAACATAATAGAGTGGTTGGACAAATATTTCTTTAATATTCCTTAAAGTCATAAAATTATGAAATAGTTATTTTCACAGGATAAATATTATACAGAAATAATATGTTAGTAATGGAGTAGATAGACTATACTTTGTCATTTAAAAATAATAAAATATTATCAGATATAGTTAAAGGATATTTATAAAGTAAATCTTTGAAATGTAACTCAATTTATTCTACTTTACCTGAACTGTTATGCTGAAAGTGATACACAATTACAAATACAATATTCACATTTTCTAAATAATAGTTTTAAAAGTAGTTAGTTTGTTTCCCTTTTACATTTTTTCATATGTTTAAAGAAAATTTATATGTTTTTTCTGTTAACTTTGATAGAGCTTTGTTTTTTCATGCCTCTATATTGACAAGCATTTATATTAAAGGGATATAAATGCTTTGTTTTTTTTGTTTGTTTTAAGTATATATTTATTGGAATATAATTGTTTCACAATACTGTGTTAGTTTCTGTTGTACACCAAAGTGAATCAGCCATATGCATACACATGTCCCCATATCACCTCCCTCTGGAGCCTCCCTCCCACCCTCCCTATCCCACCCCTCTAGGTGGTCACAAAGCACCGAGCTGATCTCCCTCTGCTATGCTGCTGCTTCCCACTAGCTATCTATTTTACATTCGGTAGTGTATATATGTCGATGCTACTCTCACTTCGCTCCAGCTTCCCCCTCCATTTGATCTAACCCATTGGATTTAATAATATGTCTTTTAATTTAACTTACAGCATTTATATTGCACATTTTCTCAGTAATTAAAATGTTTAATTAACCACATTAAAAGAAAAAAATCATATTTTCACTTAACTCTTGAGTGAGGTTTTAGTCTTTCTCTCTCTTTTTGTTAAAATTATGATGTTCAAAATTGAAACATTTTTGTAAGTAAGCTCTGCCTACTAGCCCACTTTGCAGATCCATTAAAAAACACATAAACTGAATAATCAAAAAGATTTTTCTGTTGATTGTCTGTCTGCCCATGAACTATGGATATGCATTCTCCTGGATATTCACAAGCACTCCATTTTTTCCTATTAAGTATTTATTTGTACATTAACTTTTCATGTATTATATTTTTCTATGTGTGAGTAACAAACTATAAATAAGCTCTGTAGTTCTGGGGGAAAAATATTAGACCACTATACCTGACCGATCAACAGTAGTATTCTGCCTTGAACCCTGGATAGACTAAAAGACCAAAAATGTGTACAAGAAAATGGATTATTCAACTGGTTCAAAGGAGAACTGAGAGATGAAACCTAAGAATAACTTTTCTTATTAAAGTGAGGTGTCTCAAAACCATGATTATATAAATAGTAAACCAAAGTCAGAGGATCATCCTCTGATAAAGATTTGGTGAATATGGCAACAGAGCACAGAAAAATGGGGGAAAGTTGAAAATGAAGAACTGTAACAGTGCAGGAGAAAATGCCATATCCCTGCTAGTTCTTTGTCTCCTTCAGGCTGTAGCTCAGTTTAAGCCATACACTAATATTTTATCATGATTACAGAAATAAACCCCAACCTTGATCCCAATGACATCTTAAATTATTTAAATTCTTGTATGAAATAACAATTCCAGTTTGCTTAACTTTGAAAAATAATTAATACCCTATTAACCATAGCAAAGACACTTTAATACTATTACAAATGATAATACACTAGATCTACAAAATTTTTATATGTTGCAATTAAAAGAGTTCACTATCTCCATCATTAAATTGACTATTTCTTGTGAAAACTGAAATTAATCTACTACACTAGTTTCTTTTTTTGGTACACGGGCCTCTCACTGTTGTGGCCTCTCCCGTTGTGGAGGACAGGCTCCAGATGCGTAGGCTCAGCGGCCATGGCTCACAGGCCTAGCCACTCCGCGGCATGTGGGATCTTCCCAGACCGGAGCACAAACCCATGTCCTCTGCATCAGCAGGTGGACTCTCAACCACTGCACCACCAGGGAAGCCCTACAGAGTTTTTTATGATTACTTTTTCATATTTTGACAGCCACTGTAAATCGATTACATATTTTCATTAAGTAGAGTTACCGAAACTATTTAAAAACTATCAATGATCTTTCAGGTAATTGTAGTCAGAGATTATGCAATTAAAATAGATATTGCTATGTCATCTGAAATAAAGGCACATATATTTATAAACAATGCTTTACTTGTGATCTATAAGATAAACATGCTTTTTCACTATTCTTCATTATCTTCATTCACTGACAATTTTTTTTTCATTATTTACTCATTGATTTTATAACAAATATTTTTAAAATACTTACAAGGGGAGATATCTACCAAATTCCTACCCTCACTTAATAGGGACATTAGTTCAAAGAAACCAGGCTTTGGGCTGATGACACTGTAAACAAAGATTGCTGCACACCATTTCAATTCTACAAGGATCAAACCATCAACAACCACAGTCACTTAACCCTGATAGTGTACCTTGAGGAGAATTCAGGATGGAGAAAAACAGAAAGCATTCTATGCTTTGGATACTGGCCCTAAAAGGTTAGAATGCATATCTAAGGAATAATTTCAATGAACCCAGATTCTTGACTCTTCCTATACATAGAAAAGAACTAAAATCTTTAAACTGAGATGTCTGTTCTTTGTGATGGGTAGTAAATTTTGAATGTTTGACTACGTGTTTTTTTTTTTTTTCCAGCAAGTTTTCATACATATCCTGTTTCCTTCCTTACCTTTTCAGAGAAGTTCTCCAGAACTATCTAAGAGGCTCTCTCATGGGCTATAGTCCTCAGTAAGATCCCCCACCTAAAGCTTAACTCATAACTTTTACATTGTGCATTTTTCTTTCAGTCGAAAATATCTAACTACAGAATATCCCAGGAATGGAAGAGAGAGAGCTCAAGAGTGCATGGCAAACAAAAATTCCAAAGAAGCATTCAACAGGCTAGGAAGAATAAGGTCTATTGTCTAAATCACCATTTTTGACTTCCAAATTATCTGGGTTGGATTTACTCTAAAGTTACCAAAGCTTAAGATTCAGGCCTCCTCACTTGTAAAGGTAATTTTTAAAGCTCCTGAAAGAGGCTTTAGAAATGTCTTCACACGATCATATATTTTTGTAATGTTTAAAATTCTAAATTAGTTTTGCATTCTCAAACACACAGGACACATTGCAAGCCAGATTTACCCAAAAGTTGGACACTCTTTTTGTGGTTTTATTTTTATAAACAACATTGTATCATTACAATTTTAGTATATTTGCTGCTGAAGGAACACAAGGACATTGTATCAGAAAAACAGAAATTGATTGTCCACAGGTCACTAGGAAATTAACAGAATTGTAGGCAAATGTTAAGATTAAGACATAGGCAGAAACAAGAGTTTAGGGTAGGCCGAAGCAGCTTGGTTAGCCAAATTTAGGACATTTCTTCTGAGAAGTGCTGCCAGTAGCTCTGACAAGGGAGTGTACAGATTGTGCCTCCACCAGCTCCCATCTCCCACTTGGATGTTGCTACCACTGCTCTTCTGGCCTACCACAAGAATAGATTTTCCACAGACCTCCTCCTTGCTACATCAATCTCCAGTTCCTGAATCAAAGTCAGGGATGGGTTAATCAAATTGTCAGAGAGCAGAAAATGAATGAAAACTCTTCAGGAATAAAAAAGTGAAAATTAACTTAGAAGAAAAAGAAAAAAATAAGTAAACCTGCCATTAATCAGAATAAGAGGAGACATATGTCAAAACAGCCACAAAATGAACAGAAAACATTTTCCCCCCTAAGGTCATACTGAAGCTGTAAAATGCCATACACGATCCCTGTTTGATTGATTAACTCTTTCTTACCAATAATGCCACAGATCTATTCCTATCAATTCCTGGGGACACCTAATTGCTAAACTACTAAGTCAATCTCAATCCTGAGAAAAGCGTCCAATCCAGAACTGATGCCTGCTTCTCTGAGGTCTGCTGCAGAAGCCTTCAACAAGAACCCAAACCTTATAAAATAAGCTGGCTTCTTCTCACTGAGTGCATTCCTCTGTCCTCTGGATCATCTTCCCTTGTTATGAGTCAATAAATCTGATTCTGTTGGACTACATGTTGGTTTGGGTGGTTCTTGGCTGATTAGCCATTAATACCGAATCAGCCAATGCTTTAGCAAAGAGAGGTTGGATAAATGTTTTTCTGGTGTCACTATTTCAATATGGGATATAAGTTCTCCTTCACATAAGTATCCATAGGATGCTAAATAACCAAGAGAAGACTTCTTTAGTGTTGAAATTTTGAAAAATAAATGGTAATTATTCACTACCATTCATCCCTTTGATTTTTCCAACATCTTTAGCACACTTTCTGCTTGCATTCTACCAGAAAAAAAAAAAGGATAAATACAATCTCCAAGTCTAACAATTTCCAATTCTGAAATTAATCTTAACTTTGTTTAATTTGCTTTATATACACTGCCTCTCCTTCAGTTCAGACTAGTTCACATAGTAGATCTTCAAAAAGCATTCTGGAAAAGAATGAATGGACTACAGATTTAATCTGCCCTTAATCACACAGCTTCATAACTGGATTTTCTGTTTCTTGTCTTGGTCTTTGCCAAAGAGCCCCTTACACTGAAAAAAAAAAAGTTACTTCTTATAAATGCAAACTTATATGCTTAAAATATTTAAGCATAAAGTCCAAAATACATTTATAAAAGTCCCAAATTCTCACTGTCCTTTGATTTTCTCACAGATCTCCTCTGGCTGTAACACCTACTAGTTTTATTTATCTTTGAGCCTTACCTATTAACTCTATGTTAATTATTTCCAGAAGTCTGCCTGATAGTGTAGCACTCTGCTTCCACATGATAAGGTTCAGGACATTATATTGTAATTGCCTACCTACATGTTTGTAACCCTAAGTATGGCAAACTCTGTGGGACAGGAACTCTGCCGTGGTTGTTACAGTGGATCTTCCTGTTTTGATCTTATTCACAGTATAAATTAGGAGAGATGTTCTGTGGCTTTTGTTCTTGATGCATACCTGTCTTTTATACTGCTGGAAAAAAAAGCACCTTCATATTTACTGACTATTTATACATTTTTGGACCAAAGAGCAACATCTGGTTTTTCAATATCCTAAGCCTTTAATGGCATAATTTGAATTTATATCTTGATCTTCTGAATTCTAGTGCTGTGTTACCTCTGCTATATCATTTTACTCAGAGTTAAATAATGAAGTGCTTGATGTTACAACATACGTTTGTTTTCAAAAAAATAATTATATTCATATAGCAGGTACTAAAAATTATCAGAGAAATACTCTTAAAGATGAAATAATTAATCTGAAACAGCTCACCTAATATATTGATAATCTATTAAGTAAATAGACCTAATTACCTACATACTTAAATGTTATTGAGAGTTCATTTTAATCTAGGTTAGTAATCCAAATATATGGCTTAGTATATCCTTTCTTCAACTTCAAACTGAACAACCGAAGCTATATCAAGTAATTATTTTTGCTTTACATGTCCTGCCAGGCAAATCTTTATGTTTAATTAATTAACTAACTAATGATATATTTGTTATACCTAATTATATTTTAATGTCATACCATTTTTCCACTCAATGAATGCTTACCATCAGATTAAAGTCAACCAAATATTAATGTTTTTAATTCTTAAAATATTTCCAAATACCCAGTAGATTGAATCATACTGTACTGATCTGAACTTAAAGATTTATCTTTAAAAATTAAATATTTACATTTTATAATATTTTATTTTATAGAATGCTTGCTCACAAATGAGAAAAATATGATAATATTTTTGAAAAATAGTACAAGATTCAGGTGGATTGACATGGAAGGTGGTGTAGGAGAAATTTTGGCTAGTAGATGAGTATGAAAATAATATTTTGTTTTGTATTGTTTCATGGCAAGAGCAGAGCTGACTAGAAAAGTCTTAAGAGATCAATATAGCATGAGGACAATTATAAGGCACAATAGCCTATGGCTCTGACAAGAGAAACTAGGACTAAATTGCTCTAATTGAGAGAAAAGCTAAAGACAGACAAGGTCCTTAAGTGGATTTGAACTTCCCAGGATAGGCATTCACTGTGTGATAATAGGAAAATGACCAAGATGGCAGCCTTAATGTTCCCCAGCGCTTGACTTAACTTAATTTTCTACTGGCTTCTTGCTGACTCTATGCTCCTGATCTTTCTTTCCTTAAAGCATTTATATAAAACAAGCAAACAAACAAACAATCCTGTAATTATAAATTATTTCTCTGCCCCTTTGGGATGTATATAAGCCTGTTAAAATCCTCTTGCCAGTCTGAAAAGCCAGAAATATCTTTTTTCAATGACGTGGGAACCACTTTGACATGTAACATATCAAAAGAGATAACATACCCATCTCTCAGTCTCTGTTGGAGGGTAAGAGTCTAACATTGATGGGTGCTAATTAGCCAGCACAGGTGGCCTAATCACAGAGAAAAACATTTGTAAACTCAAGAATAACTCAATACATCCAACACATCTTATTGATCATCTTCCCACTAACATTCTTTAATAGTTTCCACTAGCTCATTCCAGTACTTAAAAACTCTGCCACTTTTTGTTTCAACAGAACTGAGTTCAGAGTTCTGGTCTCTTTCTCCTATTGCAATTAATAAAGTGTTCCTTTCCTGTGTAAAATGGTCCATTTCAATTTTTGCTTTGACAAAAGAAAGAAAGTTGGAAAAGATTACTATGCTTTGTGAAAAATGGTCAATGGTGTCTGGTGGAGAAGGACATTTGCCACTTTACAGGCTAAATATCAATGCTCAGCATGCAGGATTACTGGTTCTAGAGAAGGCCTCTAATGATGATCCCTGGGAACAAGGTCTGAATGAAGGCACAGGGAGCACTACAGAGTAGGAGAATTTTCAGCCTAATGGGCCAGAGGGAAATAGCAGTTCTTAATACACCAAGGGTAAAGAATCTGAAAAAGAATGAATATATATATATATATATATATATATATATATATATATATATATATGTATATATTTTCAGTTGTATAACTGAACCACTTTGCTGTACACCTGAAAATAACACAACATTGTAAATCAACTATACTCCAATAAAATTGTTTTTTAAAAACTTATGAAAAAGAAAATGATTTGGATCAAAATTACATTTTGAGCAAAGTGGTCTCTGGAGCTAAGCTATAAGAAGTAGACTTATAATTATCTTGCACCCTGACTTTCCCTTCAGGCTGGTCTGGCTAATTATTTTAACATGACACTGATGACTAACTGGCGCCTATAAATAGTGCAGATATTAAGAG
This sequence comes from Hyperoodon ampullatus, assembly GCF_949752795.1. Classification (NCBI taxonomy): domain Eukaryota; kingdom Metazoa; phylum Chordata; class Mammalia; order Artiodactyla; family Ziphiidae; genus Hyperoodon; species Hyperoodon ampullatus. Next base: position 35,193,621 of record NC_136929.1, on the reverse strand, counting down.
CCATTTATATTCTTAATTTACTTCCAAAACAAATCTGTGCTGTCTGCAGGTTAAAAAAATATATGTGTTTTGAAGTAACTGAGTTCCAAATATCTGTGATGTGGAATTCAGTGGCTTAATTTAAAAACTGAGATAAAATAGGTATGTACCTATCCATACTGATTTGTTATTTTGTAAGAATTAAATTCATTGTGACAATGTTTTCAATTTGATAATTGGCAAAATTTTAATATGCATTTAGAGAAAAGTGCCCATTTACATACAATTTACAGTTATAGTCCACAATTGAGCTATTCCAGGAAGCTATTGATGTTTTTCTTAATTAGCAGAATAGTTTCTTGATGAATTCTCAAAGTTTCAACCAAATCTTTCCATTTCCAAAAACAAAAGGCATTTTAAACACACATACATGCACATCCCTTACAAGAAATATTCACATTATTGTATTGAAGAATATCTAAAACCCTATTCTCCACTCAGAACACCTGAGAAGTTTATTGTACAGTTAAAATGGTTAGATGTCCTTGTTTACCCAGGATGAGTACACTTTATGCTAGTTGCCTTAACATAATTAGTGGCAATGCCCAGGTTTGTTTTCCAGAGTATCACAATTTTAACAACAAATTACATGGTCACCCCAAACATATTTTAACAGTTTGTATTCCATATTTGCAAGCACTCTCAATAAGAAAGTATAAGAAAAATTTTCATTAGCAGAAGACGATAACAGCAAATATTAAATGTTTCATATGAAACCAATCTTTCATAAAACTATACTTTACATAATCATTTAATTTATCATTGAAGGCACAGTGAGCTTTCTCCTATTGTCATTTTATCCTAAGATTCTGATACAAGCCTGTTTCATAAGAGATTGAACCAATTCTACCAACACTCTCTATGTGGTTAGACTTCATTTGAGGGGGTTACTTTTATCCTTTCTAGATTTATGTTGATCTTTTCTACACACAGGTGCCCTTTGCTTACCTCTGAATCAGCCTCCAAAATGGAAGGAGACACTGTGAAAAGTTTTCCACAAAAATTATCATAGTCGTCTTTTCTGGTGTATTTTACTACTGAAAGCTTTCAATGAATGCCTTTCTGGAATCCTCAGTTACAAAACTTGGCTCATGTTCCCATTGAAAACATGTCTAGTGAATTGTCCACAATTACAGTGGGCCATACAGATAGACAGGGTGTGGCTATGTATATACTATCAATCTCCTCATAAATATTAGCATCCTTAACTCTTCCTGCATTAAAACTCAGGCAGAATATATATATCACTATTCCAAGTTTTAAACAATTTTGGAAATTTTGCAAAATATTTATTAAAGCAAAGGGTCCATTATTTTTAAATAAATGTAACTATAATACTAAAATGGTAAAATTATATGTAGAAGAAAAAAAAAACTAATATTATAATTTATGCAGTTTTATCCATGTTTTGAAGGACAATAGTCTTATATTTTTTTATTTTTTATTTTTCTCTCTTGTGGTACATGGGCCTCTCACTGTTGTGGCCTCTCCCGTTATGGAACACAGGCTCCGGACACACAGGCTCAGCAGCCATGGCTCACGGGCCTAGCTGCACCGTGGCATGTGGGGCCTTCCCAGACCAGGGCACGAACCCGTGTCCCCTGCATCGGCAGTCGGACTCTCAACCACTGCACCACCAGGGAAGCCCAAGACAATAGTCTTTAATGTAGGGGAAAATATTTAAGATCAGGAATATCTGAACATATTGACAATTAAACAATTTATTGATTCAACAAATATGTATTTATATCTTCTCTAATCAAGTCTTGAGGACTATACTCAGCATTAAAGAAATGGTTAAAATATACGAGTCATAAGTATGCACTTGGACTCAGGCAAAATCATAATGGTCTTAAATGATCTCTTATTTCTGAGAAATACTTGAAAATATACCAAAGTATAAGTAAAGGAAAACGTGAGATAAATCACATAAATCACAGAAGTGAGAGTAATGTTAATCCTTATGTGTGAATTTTCTAAGCTTCCCTATACAAAGTTAATTCAAATATTTTCAAAATCAAAAATTAAATTTAACATATATATTTAAATACTGTGGTTTATTGTACAGTTTTCTTCCCTTGTTTCTTTTCTTTCTGTCATAACTAGAGACCTTTTTCATCAGCATTGCTACCTAGGTATCTCCCTCCTCTAAATTGTTGGATTTCCTTATGTTATCAAACTTGGTCCACTTTTCTTGTCAATACTCTCTCCCTAGGTGAGCTCTCAATTTTACTTTATTTGAATACTATATTTATGCTGTGATTTACAAATTTATATCTTCAGGTCACACCTCTCCTCTAACACGTATATCCAACCTTTCACCTAACACCTTCATTTAGGTATCTCAGAGATATTTCAAACTTGATATAATTAAATTAAAACATTTTATTTTTGTTTTTCACAAAATCTGCCCCTCTTCAAACTCTAGTATTTCATATCTCTCTAAATAAGATTAGCATCCTTCTCTTGCTCAAACAATAAACTTAGAAAAGCCATAACCAGTCCCCCTCTTGTTTACTAGCCAGCTTCCTATCCATTACCACATCCTGTCAATTCTTCCTTCTAAATAAATCAGATCCATTTCCACTGTAGTCCTGTCCATAGTCAACTTGAGCTTAACTTTATGAGCCTAATAAATGTTTGCTGGTTTTCTGTTTCACCAGAATAAAATCCTAACTTTACCACATCCTAGAATGCATTGTATTACCTCTGTCACCTACCTTTCTTACCTCATTTCTATTTGCTACTTGACATTTAGATTTACTTTCTCAAATATTCCAGGATCTTTCACATAGCAGGACATTTGCAACTTGCAATGTTCTACTTCTCTTCCTGCTGTTTGTTTGGTTAATTTTTTCTTCATCCTGTATTTATGAGGTTGAACATCACCTTTCTAGAAAAAACCTTCCCTGATCATTCTATTTGAATGCAAGTTCCCCTCTCCATTCTAACTTAGCACTTAATTTGTTCTTTGCATGTATTTTGTTAAATATCACAATTATTTTGTCGCTTTTTAAATCTATCTTCTCCACAATATTGTAAGATCTGTGAAGCTAGATAATGGGATATATGAATTATTTTAAAAACTATGCTATACATCAAAACATCATCTCTATGGAAAGATTATAAATGGTGTTATTTTTGTTTAGTAGTATTCCAAATTTTCTAAGTGAATATGTGTCATTTTGAAATAAAATAATGTTAACATTTTAAAGATAGCTTGAAAATATACAGTGATTATAAATGCTATTACTATTAAATTGATTACTCACATACACTGAATTGGTAATGTACTAACTATAGGAGTTTCAATAGGCATATTAGAATTATACAACTATAATAGTATGTAGTTCTCAGTCCTTTTCTTTCCTGACCATTAAATTATTTTATACTAAAGAAAAAACAACATAGGGCTGAAAACAAGTAGATGCTTTGAATGAACTAGGCACATATATCCACTAAATATGTGACTTTATAATTTACTTAAAATTAAAACTAAACAAATTATTCATGCAATGTGATCATTTGACTGCAATTCATGATCATAAATATAACCAGAAACAAATTTGATTATTTTTACAAACATAAAAAATACTAACCACTTTAAACATTAACATTTAACCTTCCATTTCATATTGCAGACATTGTTTTCTTTGCACAAAACCTATATATAATCATAATTGATATTCCTACTACTAATCACAAGAGCCACCTGTTCTAAGTGCACTGACATGTAGCCATACAATTGGTTTCACACCATAGTCTGAAATAGCATATACCATTTTCATCATCTGACTATAAATACTGAAAATAACTTAAAATTCAATGGCATAAGTGAAACAAGAAGAAAAAAAAAAACACATCTGTGAAGTAATGGATTGAGTGTCATTTGGGGGAAAAACATAAAAGAGAGCACTCTTACTATATCAAGCTGTTGTTACCAATTTATCTGCAAATCACACTTGAAAATGTTACATATGTTGTGCTATTATGTTGCACAATACGTGTAGATTGGATATTCATTATCAATGAGATTTACTGTATCTTCTCTGAATTTACTGAAATGAAAAATTAAACCAAAAGTGTCCTTATCCTTTTCTCAGAATATAAATTGGCTATAGCAGCAAATATATAATATTAATATACAAATGAAACAAAGTAATGATTTCAGCCATGGTCTTACAATAATATTTAATGTCATTAATTATTCTATTCTTTGTTTATTATGCATAAATTTTACAATAAAACTACTGAAATATTAAAATGACTTTAAATGTTTTCTAACAATGCCTTATGAAGTTGTTAGATTTTCCTAACTTTTACTGCTTTAAATACCAGGTGGGTGCCGCTCCCCCCAGAATTTGTGGGTGCCCCAAATTCTCCTTTTGAAAGTTATAATGGCAAGTTCATTCAGCTAGAATGACAATAAGGCTGATGGTTAAAATGTGCTTGTCTAATATTTTTGGTGGAAGGGGGTCCTAGGAAAGTACATTATAGACGTATTATGAAAGATGAATATGATATTTTGAGCAAAGTGGTCTCTGGATGGCTTTTTGTTGGATGAGTTCTCTTAAGAACTCATCCAAACACTATCTATGAGCCTTTCTTTAAGCCTACCACATTATAGCAATTTAAATTATGTATTCACCATCATGTTTTCACTGTCTTTCCAGACATCTGGATTTTTAGTTTTAGCTGTGACTATTGATGCCAAAAGGGCTTTTCAAACTTCATAATTAATTAAATATTTATTCAAATGACCACTAATTACAATATATTCTGTGGAATTTCTGAAATAAAAATGCCTGTGACATGGTCACTCTCATCAAGGAACACATAAATGAGTTTGGAACTCTGTAGTATCTGAAAAACTTTCAGATTCCCACAAATAAAAATATCCAAGCTGATGGATTGACCTCTCCATACATCATCCATCACTTTGGTCTCACGTCCTACAGAAATTGATGGATTTGATAATTTTATAATAGAATTTAGAGAACTAAAAGGCAATCTTTGTGCTGAATGTGTAGCCATCAACAATATTCATGTTTAAGTCAATACTCTTAATGCACATATAATAATCATATGCATATCCAAGGAAAGGGCTGACTGACTTTGGGTGGACAGTGGGGCAAATGAGCTACTGAAACCTGAGTATTTTATTTTAGGATGTTCTTCCATTTTTTTATTTTTTTTAATGAATTGACTTTCAGAAATGCAAGTCAACGTATTATCTATTTTTTTAAGGAGTTCCTGAGAAGAAATTAAGAATTTGTGCTTGATAGAGAATCTTAACTTTGAAATGTGTACATACTTCTATTCTAAATTAGTGTTTAGTCCTCTGGAGTTTCTTGTTTTAAAAGTTTCAGTATCTTAAATCAATTTATTTATATCATATTTGTTTAGCCATTGAAATCTCTTAATTTTACTTTGTTTCTATTTCAACCATTTTTAAAATTTGTACTTCACTCTTTAAAGTTCGACTTTAACATTTTAACATTTTAATTAAGCTGCTTTAACTATTTCTCTACACAATGTTTCCTTTTAACTTTGCTAGTGAAGTCTGTTCCAAATGTGTTTTAGAGAAACAATTCAAACTATGTGTTTGAGGAAAGGGTGTTTTAGTGATCAAATTGTTTCTTTATTGTAGGACTTTTTAGAGCCTTGCATAAATACAGTGTGAATCTCTAAAGTGTAAATGCAGTGTAGAGTATTGCTGATACTTATTTGACCATCAGACTTACTAGATTCACAAAAATATCCAATGAGTTTGTAATACATCCTGAGAAATGCACACAATGAGGTCTGAAATGTCATGTTGAACATAATTTGGCCATATGTGTGAGAGTTTATTTCTGGATTCCTAATTCTAGTCTATTTATCTATGTCTGCCTTTATGCCAGTACCACACTGTTTTCATTACTTTAGATTTGCAATATGTTTAGAAATAAGGAAGTATGAAGACCCCAGCTATATTTTTCTTTTTCAAGATGGTTTTGGCTATTATAATTTCATATTAATTATCAGATGAATTGTGTCTATTTCTGCAAAAAATGCCATTGGAATTTTGATAGGTTTGTATGGAATCTGTAGATCAACTAGGTGGTATGGACATCTTAACAATATTCACTCATTCAGTCCTTGAAAACAAAATGCCTTTCTATTATTTGTGTCTTTCTTAATTTCTTTCAGCAATTTTTATATTTTTTCAGTGCACAAGTCTTTCACCTCCTTGGCTAAGTTTATTTCTAAATATATACTTTAAATGTTATTGTAGGGGCCTCCCTGGTGGCGCAGTGGTTGAGAGTCCGCCTGCCGATGCAGGGGTTACGGGTTCGTGCCCCGGTCTGGGAGGATCCCATATGCCGCGGAGCGGCTGGGCCTGTGAGCCATGGCCGCTGAGCCTGCGCATCCGGAGCCTGTGCTCTGCAATGGGAGAGGCCACAACAGTGAGAGGCCCGCGTACTGCAAAAAAAAAAAAAAAAAAAAAAAAAAAATGTTATTGTAAATGAGATTGTTTTCTTAATTTCCCTTTTGGATTGATCATTGGTAATGTATAGAAAAAAATAACAGATTTTTGTGAGTTGATTTTTTTTCCTGCAAATTTGCTGAATTGCTTATTTAGTTCTAATACTTTTTTGTAAAATTGTTAAGGTTTTGTGCATACAAGATCATGTTATCTACAAAAAGATATTTTTTCTACTTCCTTTCCTACTTGAATGCCGTTTATCTCTCTCTTTTGCCTAATTGCTCCAGCTAGAATTTCCATTACTGTGTTGAATATGGATGAGATAGAGCATCCTTGCCTTATTCCTGATCTTAGAGGGAAAGCTTTCATGTTTTCACCATAAAGTATGATACTGGCTGTGGGTTTGCCACATACAGCCTTTGTTATGTTGAAATAATTTTCTTCTATTCCTAGATTGTGCAGTATTTTTATTGTGAAAAAGTGTAGAATTTTGTTAAATTCTTTTCTGAATCAAATGAAGTGATCATGTGGTTTCTGTCTTTCATTCTGTTAAAGTGGCTTAATATGGTTAATGTGACATTTACCAATTTTGTTGATCTTTTCAAAGAACCAAACCTTGGCTTTCTTGATTTTTTTTCTATTGTTTCTCTATTTCATTAATTTCTATTCTAATCTTTTGATTTTCTTCCCTATGTGAAATTTGGTTTTAGTTTTTTTCTTTTTCTGGTTCTTTGAGGTGTAATGTTACGTTGCTGATTTGAGATTTTTCTCCTTTTTAATTTAGAAATTTCCACTATATTAGTACCATTTTTGCTGCATCTTGTAAGTTTTGGTATGTTGTGATTCCACTTTTATCTGTTTCAGTGGGGAGACAAAGTGGGAGTGAGAGTTAGATGTACACTATGAGTATTCCTTGAATTATTTTAATACTTATTGGTCAATAGATGTTTATCATGTCTTGGGTTCCAACATGGCATATTATTTTTCTACAAATAAGCCAATTCATTCAGGTATTCATTCAGGTATTTGGGGGTATTAATTGCCATTTTCTGAGGATTCAAGTCACCTATGGTAAGTCTCACATGGTGAAGAATTGAGGTCTTCAGCAAAAACCACATGAGCGACCATATTGTAAGTGGATTGTCTTGCTTCTGTAAGGCCACCATATGAATTTACCCCCTGACAACAACTTAACTGTGATCACTGCTTCAATCCTGCTCCAGAACCACTCAGCTAAACTGTGCTAACACTTCTGACCCATAGAAATTGTGAGATCATCAATGATTATTGTTTAAAACCCCTAATTTTGGATTGATTTGTTGTACAGGAATAAATAACTAGTGCTAATATATATCTATAGTCACTTGCCTTTTGTTTTGAAATTTGTTTTTCTCTCACTTGTTCTCTCATTTAGGAAATTATCTCTATTATCACTTCAAATTTTGGCAGTGTTGTGACTCCTTTTATCTGGATATAGGCATTTGTATTTCCATTATCTATATAACTTATTTTCCTTCAGTTCTGAAAATGATGAGTCACTGTTCTCTGGCTCCATTGTTGTTTTGTTTTGTTTTGTTTTCCTAGAAATAGTGGCTGACAAACTTATTGTTGCTCTTTGACTTTAATTTCTTTTAAAAATCCCAATTTTGAATGCTTTTAATATGTCTTCTTCCTTTGATTTTAGTAATTGTATTCTAATAGTCCAGATATTTTATATTTCTCTTCGTTTTGTTTGGTTTCAGAGTACTGTGGTTTGATACATGTTACATGTCTGATAGAATTCTGAGTTATCACCTTTTCTTTTGGGTTCATTCTTATTATTTCTCTCTTGTGGAGACCTCACATTTTATATATGGAGCCTTTTCTATGGCTCCTAAATTATTTCCTGTGTATTATAACTTTTTGTCTCCCTATGCATGTTTTGGATTCCCTTCTCTAAGACAGTGAATTATTTTTATACAAGATAGTTATATTTTATATAAAGTTTGCTGTGGGCACCAAATTAGTGAATACTGAAGCATTGCTCCCTGGGAAATACAGGGTTATATTCCTGAAAACATTTTCATCAATTGCTTAATAAATAACCTTGTTTATTCATGTTTCTGTTTAAAGACATCTTATTTAATACACATTGTTGATTAAACAACATCCAACTCATAACTAACAGCTCTACAGCTCATGCTTGAAAGAAGTCTATCTAACATGTATTTTCTCCATGTGGCACATCACAGCCTTCTGCACTTACGAACACTACACAGCATTTAAGAACTTTGCTTTGGGACCATTTTAAACAGTGAAATTATCAATAGAAAGCACAATAATGAAAGAAATGTGGCACTTAAATAGACCACAAAAGGACACTTGTTTGCAGTATTAGAACTGATACAAGGAAGCAGAGGGATATCTTATTTGATCTCCGTTGGGAATGTGTGCATGAGTGATTCAAAATCTCCACTGTTCTGCATAAGCTTATGTCAGTGAATGACCATGAAACACCACAAATTTGACTTTGGAGTTACAAATACATTTTACCAAGTAGGTGAATTTGCAAGTTGGGAATCTGCAAATAGAGAGGATTGATTGTATACCGCAGTGTAATAATACATATTCAGCACTGTCTAATCCATTGATATATACATACATTAGGCACTTTATTTTAGTTTATTTGTATGTTTTTACATAGTTACTAGTTTGCTGCCAAAATTGTCAATATTACCTTTTAATTCCTTAAGTATATCAAGCCTAATTAATTTAAAAAAATTTAGTGACATTGATATCACCTGACTTCTCTCTGTATCTTTCCATACTATCTGTTACTTCTCTTGTTTTTCATCATACAACTGCCTAAGATATGTTTAATAATTTTTTACATCTACACTAGATGTTTTGAAAATGTTACAGATAATTTGCAGCTCTGTGTGATGTTACCTTTCTCCAAAAGGGATTTCACTGAATTCTAGGAGATCACTAGGCTATGCACACTAGCAATACCAGGTCACTTTAATCCATTGAGAGCTTAGGATGAGTCAAAATTAGTCTTCATTCCCTATGAAAGTTGATTTATTTAAGTTCACAGTACCCTCTTGTTCCCAAACCAAGATTATTTAGTTATGCTTAGCTTTTCATTTTTCAGCTATGCTTTCATGAATAGACACATCTTAAATGCTTAACCTATGTAGTCCCTGCTTCTTACAGATTTCCATCTGTAATTTCTTCCTAAATTCTATCTCCTTGATTTCTTCAAACACACTTTAATATATTTTGTGTAGCTTTCATAGTTATTTCTAGGAGGAATTTGGGGCTAAAACATATTGACTGGGTGCTTGGCTATTTCCCTCCATTTTTGGTAGTAGTTGGTGAGGCCAAACTTCTATTTCTCCATTTTCATTCATGACAAGTATCAAGCAATATTATTAAGAGAATATTTCTATCTCTGCTATTTTAGAGTGAGGTTAGCAGGTATATTTAGCTCATAAGTAGGGAGTACATTATTCTTCAGAATAAAATGAAAACACAACCTTGATTTTACTTTAATGAGAATTGTAATCTAACCTTTCAATATAGAAGCTCTATCATTGTTGCTATAATATTAAAATGTAAGTTCACTATGAATGTGCATAACTTAAAATGGTAATTTTTAAGTATACTGCTTACCCCATAGTCAATTCCCAAACAAGAGATTTTGACTAAATAAACAGTAGAAATTGGAAGATCTCAATAAATTTATCTTCAAAAATATTGTTCTCAGTACAATTATTTTTCTTTTCTTTAAGAATATATAGATTTTACATGTTTTAAGTAAACTACTTTTTAATCCTTGATCCTTGAGTTTTACATGATGGCTTTCTGAGTGAATAATATATTAATCTAAACAACTCAGTGTCCATGGATATTCTAATTCAACTGCTTAAAATTATAATACACTTCATTAGAATATGTGACATTTCCTTATGATGATAAAGTGCATCTGTTTAGATTATGAATGTTGTGTGATGACAAATGTCATAGTTGTCATAATCTCAGTAAGAAAGTAAATAAAGATCTAGACCTTACTGTCTTTAAAATGTATCCCTTTTTAAGAAAAAAAAATCAAAGGGGAAAAGAAATAAATTGATGTTAATTGGTAATTTTGATCTGGAATAAAAGTTGTAGAATGTACTATATGTATTATGTCCAAACCTAGTCTGAAACGAGAGGCAGCAAGTGTGATCATCTTACTAGCAAATTTCCTTAGAGCTTTGGCATGAGCAGGAAAACCAATAAAAATTCACTTTTCCTGTTGGTTGTAGTATTTGGAAATTACTCAGTTTTAAACAAATAGACAAGTGGTTATTTTCAGAAAATAACTTTTCCTCTTTACTTACAGATAAAATGCAAAAAAAAATAAATAATAATTCCAAGAGAAGTTAATAATAAATAATGTAGTATATGAGAATGAGAAGCAGCAAAATTTTGATGTATCATGTAAACATTTTTTGTAATATTTGCAAAGTATCTAGATGGTTCACTAAAGTCTTAATTCTTATTGTTAAGGATTATGCATGTGACAAAAGTACAAGTTAAATATGTCAATAAGAGGGAAAAGGAAGAACACAGAAACTATATATCATTAAGATTCACTTGAAACACATCATAATGTAACATCATATTTTTGCTGCATGCTTGAAACAAACAAAAATAATAAAAAGCTGAGCTAAGCTAAGGTAATATTTTGCAATTTCTAGAATCCCAGACAAAATCAGAACAATGAAGTTGATTGAAGACTAAAGTTTGAATATACAAACTGCTGAATTTACAATCATCAAATATTTCACATTTTTATGATTTACAGCTGTGTTTAAATAAATCTATCTAATTATACTGAAGCCTGCTATGTAATTATAGACTAATCCCATTTGCATGCTTAGAAAATGATAACAATGAGCTCCACTGGGCAACAAAGATTTAGATAAACAAAATGAGAAGTTTCTACACTAATCCTAGGTATTTTTTATGATTTTTATTTGGCTCCCTGCTTCCAACAGATCATGTTTTTGACCTTAAACCAAAAGTAAGAAAGACAGATAAGTCAATGCTTGACACTTCCCCACAAAGACTGGACCATCTGGACGTTTTATATTTGTAACAGGTGCTTCTGGGATTTAGAGCCTAATTCTGGCCCAGATTTTGTTCTGTATGGGTGACTCTGTTGCTATGTGCAATTGTGCATTGCATTAATTGAAGAGAATAGAAAAGGCCAAGTACAGCAATTAGTCAGTTGATCATGCAGAAAAGAGTCTAGTGGCTTTGAGCCATGAAATGTTCAATGCACAGATGCACAGTACCATCAGTTTTGCTCTCTGTGGTATGCTTCTAGTCTGTGACAGGTAAAATGCCTTTGTGATTTGATCTCAGTTTTCTGTCCCCTCTAAAAACAAGCTACATTTTGTAACCACAGGAGAGAGAAAATACTATATTGATACAATATGTCTTGAATATCTAATAAAATAAGAAACAATAGGCAGAAAACTAAAAAAAAAAGTTTAAATAAATTTAATATGTACTTTAGTCATAAAATACTTAGATGTGTTGTTTATTAGGTGAAGGTAATGTTTTTAATAGTACTTTTCAAAAGTAAAGGAGATTTTAGACTCATAACATGAGTACAAATTTAAATTTGGTTAAACCTTTTAAAGCATACATAATAATTTAATTACCAAAAACTCCAGTTTCCTCATTTATGAATTAGGAGCATTGTCATTAAGCAAATGATATAATGAGTAACAAGAATGACACTCATTTAATTATTCTATTTGGGATCCAATAAATAAAGAACTAAACAATAAAACAACCCAGAACCCTAACACACTGAGACTATTTTAACATTTATGGTTTCTCTATTCACTTTTGAAGTTGGCTTATGATATTTTTCACACTTTACTGTATTACTATTGTGATGGTGAGTTTTATGTGTTCACTTGACTGGATTAAAAGATGTCCAAATAGCTGGTAAAATGTTATTTCTGAGTGTGCCTATGAGGATGTTTCCAGGAGAGATTAGCATTTGGATCAGTAGAGTGAGTAAAGAAGATCATCCTCACAAATGCAGCTGGGCATCATCCAGTCCATTCATTGAAGGCCTGAATAAACAAAGAGGCAGAAGAAGGGATAATTTGATCTCTCCATTTGAGCTGGGATATGCATCTTCTGCTACCTTCAGACATTGGCTCCACTGGTTCTCAGGAATTTTAACCCAGAGTGAATTACAAATATATGGTTCTGTATTCTGAGAACCTTGACTAATACAACCATTATACTTTATAGTGTTTCCATTTTTAATTCTATGCTTTATATATATCACCTCTTTTTTTAAACAATAACTTGAATTTTATTTTTTATTTTTTTTTATTGGGGTATAGTTGTTTTATTCAACTTATAGTAATTTAAATAATGAAAGTAGTGTTAAAATTAAATACAAAATGGAGACCAGACTTGAAAATTCTGAATGGACAAATCTATTTAAGCCACATAAGCAAAACTAAATATAAATTATTTCAACTTAGATTATTTCCTGTAAATGCCTCTGATAATTATAAAAGAAACATGGCATATTCCTAAAAATAGTATAAGACAGTCAGTTTTAACCAATCCCTTCCCACCTGGAAACCCCCATTGCAGTAACCAATCAGTCTAAAAGTTTAAACAATTTCCTCATTTTCACTTTATAAGCCATTCTGTAACATCATGCCCCTGAGCTTCACATCAGATTTGCATTTGAAAGCTTTCAGGTCATGAACTGTTCTTATATGCATAATAAAATTTTACTAAATACCATTTCACTTATATGGTGGTTTTAATTTTGCCATTTCTAAGTTTTGGCAATAAATACTATTAGTTTAATACCATAAACAAATATTGTAAATATGTTCTATAAATCAGGAATCAGGAACTCTTCTAGGTATGGAAACGTCCATAACCTATAGAGCTTACAGTGTGTGAGACACATTATATATTTAATGTTTCCTTTTATATTTTCATACAATAATAATAAGTTAAGTAATGGTTAGTGTAATATAAGAAACAAAGTGAGAGGGTAGAAATAATAAAGATGCTATTTTAGTTAGTGAGATCAGGAAAGAACTCTGAAGAGTTGATATTGTTACCGAGTCCCAAGCCTCCATACAGCTAGCCACACAACAGGCCAATAAATAAAGAGATGAGAAGTTGGGGAAAGGAATAATAACTTTATTCTGAAAGCCAGCAGAACAAGAAGGTGGTGGACTAGTGTCCCAAAGAACCATCTTACTGAAGTTAGATTTCAGGCTTCTTTTATATTAAAAGGGACAGAGGTGTGGCTGGTTGTTGCAAATTTCTTGGTGCCAGCCAGACCCTGGAGGGGCTGTGAAGATGCTTTGTTCTTGCAGCTGTCTACCTAGGCCTGATCATGATATTCCTATAAACCTCCAACCAGACAAGTGTTATTCTCTATTCTGCAACTTTTTTTTTATCTCTATATGAATGGACTCTTGAAGGTCAGAGCCCTAAGAATAGTCTATCATGTATATTTCAGGTTATGGGAAACATTCTTTCACAAAGGTACAGAGCCAGCATGACTAAAAACAGTCAACAGAACACAAAGTTTACAGCTAATGGAATGGATCCAATAGGGAGTCAGGTTTGTTCTTCTCTGTTACAATATTTACATAGAAACTTAAATGAAATGAGGAAACAAATTTTGAAAACCAATATGTAAAAAGCATTATAGACCAAGGGACGAGCACAGGGAATAGCAGGAACAAGGGACATGATATGGAACAGGCTTATTGTGGATATGGAGCATCTTCTGTGACACAGGCACCTCGCTGGTTGCTTGACCTATTTTGTTTCTAATATGCAGAAAGGCTACCTGGCAGACTGATTAAACACTAAATCCCTGGAGTCAGAGGAAATTATATTGAAATCCAAGTTATAGCATTTATTAGATGTTTTCCCATTTGTGAAAGAGAAATAATAAGAGTAGCAATAACATGGCACTATTGAACAAAAGCAAGCAAATGCAGTCCTTCCAATACTCGACATATAGTATATAATGTATAAATATCAGCAATCATCACCATCATTATCATCACCTTCTATAAAGTATAAACTGTTAGTCCCATTCTCAAAATGGGAATATCAAAACTCATATTTGTTTAATCTTGGCTGTTTTATTTGTTCTATGATACCTTCAAACAGCCTTTTTTTTTTTTTTTTTTTTGTAACTAATTTTATCCAAACTTTTCAGTGGATTAGTCTGCTACAAGGTATTTTTTTTATAACCAGAAGTCTCCCCCAGAAAAGATTTTAATGCTTAAAAAGAACACATATTACATATAATTTTAAAATACATTTAAACTAAAATAATCTCTGATAGTTGTACTTTTACTGCATTTAATGCATGGAAACATTAAAACATTTCTATCAATGTTTCAGAGTTTGGAAAATCTTGTTTCTGTGGACAATGTGGTCCATCAAGAACTCAGTCTTCAAGGTCTCTGGCTCATTTTTTTTTAAACATCAAGTTTCCTAAGAAAAAGAGTTTTTCACTTTTCAATGAATAGTTTGTATTATGTGTGAATAGAGTAAAACAAAATAATAATAAGAATTTTAAAATAATAATAACAGAACTTGAGTGCTATAGGAATTAAAAGAAAACCACATAGGACATTTCTTTTAGGAGTTATTCTTTCTTTATTGCCAGCAGTGCAAAGTTTTCTGAGCAATAAAACCTCTTATTCAAACCATGAAGTTTCTGATCCTAGGGGAACACTTATCAGCAAAACTTTTCCCCCAGTGTGGCATTTAATAATGACTCCTGATGGTGGCTGCATGCAGAATCACTAAACTTTTATTCTCCATGTGATAGCAGCTCCTGATACTCGACTCATAGTGGCCGTTCCTTGTAACCCTCAGATGTTCTTGCTGGAAGCATATTCCAAAAGGTATTCTTGTTTTCTGGATCAGCTTCAAATGATAATGGCTTTTGGTGGCCATATTTGTTAAGGTCGTGGTCCCTGCTAAGTCTTCTGTTGGCAGCTCTTGTGTCCTACTGTGCATGACGTCATACGTGAAAGACCTCTGGAGATTCTTTGGGAAATAAAACTATTGTTTTACATTCCTATGCAATTCCTTAAACTTTGTTTTGTCTTCAGATGAGGGAGGACACAGATAACTTAATTCATTTGGATCAGAACAGGGCACTTATTCTTATCCACTTTCCCTCACTGAAGTTGAAGCTTACCTTTTTCCATACTTGCACTGTCCAAATTCAAAAATGAATGAAAGATTGATAAGTCACAAGTACATTTAAACATCCAACTGGTAGGACTGAAAGGGACTTAGAAAAATCAGGTTCTGGAAAAGTAAGACATCTTATAGTTGTTCAAACAAAGTATTCAAATAATGAAAATGCATTACATGGAATCATTTCTACATATTTCTATATAATTACACACCCATGTTCACATATGAAAGATTCTCCCTCACCACAGTTGGATTACTTTATGTACATGTTCAAGCATTTATAATTTAAAACAAAAATTCCTTCATTCAATATTATCCTCCAGTAAATTTTTTCCACCAATGTTAATGTCAAAATGATTCTGTATAATTCTTGCTTCAACTTCTTTAACTTTCATTCACTTTTTAACCAAATGTAATTATTATTTTCAATACCATTTCATTAAGATTGTACTAACAAAAGCACCAAAAAAATCACAGTTTCTGAATTCTCACTTTACCTGACCATAATCTTTTTTGACCCTCTCATTTTTTCTTCTGTAGTCTTCCTCCTACTTCTCCAGACTTGCTTTTCAGTTCTACTTTGGGAAATGACCTTTTGTATTTCCCCTTGTTTTGGTCCTTTGCAGCAAATTATTCTCTAAAACCTTGGTCTGAACTCATCCTGGACTCTTATTTACTCCAGTTCATCCATTTTAATAGATATGTCTTTTTCTCCAAAGCCCACCTTTCTCCTCAGTGTCTGCCCCATAGAGCCACATGACTGTAAGAATGTTTATTTCTACATGGCCCATAAGTACCTCAAACTCAATATTTAGAACTGAATTCGTGAACTTGAATTTTCACTGAAATCTGTAATTTTCCAGTAATTCCACAGATCAAGATTTATTTTAATTGCTTATTTAATATCTGTATTCTCCATTAGGCTTTAAGTACTATAAGTGCAAAACTCTTTTGGATTTATTTCCCATTATATGTCCAAATACAGGAATATCATATGCCCTCAAAAACATTTGTTGCTGGAATATTACTTAAATTAAAAAGCTGGCTTTGTCTTGCTACAGTTAAAACATGAATGATTTGCCATTAAAAAAAATGTGTCCAAGTACTTCAGTAAGACACCCTTTTTCCTTGTGCAGCTTCATTTTCCCCTTATTTCAAACCCGTCCTTTGTACTCCAGTCATATATTCCAATTCTTCAAATATAGAATTCATTTTGCTTACTCTCAACATGAACTTCCTTATGGCTCATTTAACCTTTTTTGTATCCAGTTCCATAATTTTCTAGACTCACTTAAAATATGGACTTTTTATGTAAAAAATTAATAAACAGATACCTCAATGAAAATAGAGTCAGGAACTAGAAGGGGGAGCTCTCATGTACTATGGTGATAGTAGAGACCAACAAGAAGGAAAAATGGCTCCCTCTTCTTGCTGGCAAGAGCTCAGCCAATGAGAGACTGTCACAACTCAGCCAATGAAAAGCTATGGACTCTTTGTTTATTTTAGCCCTCCCAACTTCTTTTCTACTCTATAAGAGCTCTCCTTTCCATTTTTGCTGGGCCCTTGCATGTGGCTCACCATTGTGGCAGACCCTGCATTGCAACTCTCTGCTGATCCAGAATAAACCTTTTTTTTTTTTTTTTTTTTTGCTGTAGAAATAACTGGTAGTCTATTTGTTTTAGGTCAATGTTTTGGTGGCCCATACAGGATCCAGAGAAGACCTCCAATGACTCTGAGACTGTTGACCAAACAGGTGTGGTACCTGTAATGAGCCCATTGTTGCTCACTGAGTTGTACCTGGAGCTGGAGGGTAAATTTTTCTCATGATCCAAGCTTTTGAACTCTTTGCATTTTGAAGCCTTCTGGTTTTAGACAAGATCTATTTTAAGGTTTTGCACCCCCTGTTTAAGGCCTTGTTCTGTGTGTGAGTACTTGTTTGGCCCTACAGCCTGATTATGAAATCAGACTGTTCCATCTGTTACTGGTTAGCCTTCAGCCCATAATTTTGAAATGGAGGTTGTTCCTCCAGAAACTGGTTAGCCTTCAGCCCATTCATTTGGGGACAGGGGCTCTTTCATTGAAACTGTGTTAAGCACAACTTTCAACCTGGCTTCCTTAGGACAGACTGTTCATGTAGAACTAGCTAGTATTAGTCCTGCAGGCTGTTTGAACTGTTTGAGCTGGTCACCTTCTTAAGCTGCTTGAGCTATTTAAGCTGTTTGAAATGTAGTCTCTTACTCTGTAGAAAACCTCTGAGAAATGCGATCCCAGTTATCTAAACATTGTGAGGGTGACCCCTAAGGGACCCTGGCTGATTTTATGTTTGAGAAAAATAGTCTTTTCTCATGCACATTTCTAACTAAATGAATCAACCTGACCAAAGGCTATTTAGAATACCAATCACTATTATGAGGAACTTTTGAAATCTTCAAGCTTACTATTCTTAAAACCAAATTAGACAACCACTGCTCTAAAATTCCCCAAACTGAACGGAATGCTATTCCAATTAGTATTATGAGGCTTGGAAATATTATCAGGAACATAAAATATCTTTTCTGCAAATTAAGATTTTAAAGTTTTCTGAGGCAAACAATCAAAGAAAGATAAAATGACTTCTGAAGCCTTGTACTTTTCTTCCCTGGTTTCTTCGTCTCAGGCTCCACCTCTGATGCCATCTTATCTCTCTCCCTCAGCTCCTTGTGCTCCAGCCCTGCCTGTGGTACCATCTTCCTCCTTTCCTTTTATGCCACCTATACCTCCTCTATGCCCTCAGGTCCCCCATAGTAATTCTCTTGCCAAACTTCCCCTTTTCTCTGAAACTCTCCACAATCCCTTTGCTTTTGAATTTACCAAAGCCCGTCACTTTAAAATTAAGACCTTCTGAGGATCCAGAGGCTAAACCCTTAATTTCTTACATTCCCTGGACTAAAGCTGAAATGCAAGCCATAGTCAAAAATCTTCCAAAGTAACCAAAGATCCTCATAGATTTGCAGAGGAATTTAATTTACACATTCAGATTTATCAACCTGATTTCTCCAACTTATATCAGCTAGTTCGTATGCTTGTCAATGAAGTCAGGCCCAACATTGGATTAAATCAGCAAGCTTAAAAAATCCTGAAAGGTCTCTAGAATTACAACTGGGAGATCAGCTCAATAAATTTATTATATGATCACATTCAGGCAATCACTAGGCACCTTCATGGAACAATTCCTAGAGCTTTTCCAAAGCCTGTTGGTTGGATCAAAATTCAGTGTTGTTGAATCAAAATTCATACAAATATATGATGAACCTGTTCATGAATATTACAATTGACTTTAGAATTTTTTAAAAATTATGTTCTTCTTTCAGATGTTGATTCCACCAGGGTAGCTTTTAACTGTATGTTCATTAATGGGCTGAATTGGGACCTTTCCCTTCTAGTAAAAAAATATCAGGATGGAATGGGAAACTGCCTACTTCAGATTCAGTTAATCTGACACACTAGCTCTTTCTCACTCTAGATGTGTCTCCTAGAAGGAAGAAAGCTAAAATTTTTAATCTTCGCTCCAGTAGGTGAAGGTCCCTAAACAAAAGCAAATCTCTTCAAGTTTCTGCTGCTTTTGCAAAGAGCCAGGACATTGGAAAAGAGGTTGTTACAAATTTAAGCACTTCAGATGCCTTCAACTTTCTAACCAGCCTTTCCAACATCCTGCCAATTCTCAATGATGGGTCTCTGAGGAAGAACAGGGGCTCTTCCCAATCCTCCCTCTTAATCAGCTTGGAGAAACATTTCTCCAGATTGGAGATGAGTCTCTTTCAGTACTAAATGAAATCAGAGCCACACTCTCAGTGCCCCTGCCTCAGAGTATGAAAACAGTTCAAATAGTGAGGATCTTTAATGAACCTCAAAATGTTGCTGCCTTTAAAACTTCATTTTTGTTTAGGCCCTTTGATTATATACAGACACTTTTCTCCTTAGTTCTTCCACCCCTGTTCATTTATTTGGCGGAGACTTCTCAGAGAAGTATCATGCCAGAATTTCTTTCTCCCAAAAGCGGGAAATAATTCTAAAAACTGACAGTAGTCATCAAATTAACCAGGTGAATTAAATAACCCTTTGACATCTTTTATTTGTTCCATGTCTAACAGTATTAGAGCTAATCCTGGAAACACTGATAATTTGTCCCATTGAATCAGCTACAACCTTCCTTACGGGCAAAGTCTTCAACTGATGTTGGCCAAATTCACAGCAGCACTCCCATGAAGATTCAAATAGAACTCTCAAAACCTCTTCCCAGAACAAATCATACCTTATAAGTATAGAAATACTTCAAGGCATAAAGCTCACTATAGACAATTATATGGCTCAAGGACCCATTAGCCCTTGTACTAGGCCCTATAATACTTCAATTTTAATGGTGAGAAAACTTAAGGACTGAGGGTGGAGGTTTGTCCAGGGCCTCAGAAAAATAGACAACGTTGTTATCTCTCAACATGTTGTTCCTAACCCTCAAACGTTACCAACTTCCATTCCCACCTAAAGTAAATTATTGACTGCAATTTATGGTGTTCATTCTTTTGTATTTCAGTTAGTAAAGTATCCAATACCTTTCTGTCTTCTGTTGGGGGAGGGGAGACTCACTTGTACAATAATGCCTCAGTGTTTTACTGAGAGGAGTTCTTGTTTCCCACAAATTCTGAAGGCTGAATTGGATGGTATAAAATTTCCTTGAGGTTCTGCTTTGTTGCAATATGCAGAAGATGTACTTCTTTGTTCTTTTTCTTAAGCCACCTCACAGGAACACAGCATCCACCTGCTAAAATTTTTAGCCTTATAGGGACATAATGTAGTCAAAAAAAAAATTGCAATTTGCCCAAACCCAGTTTCAGTATTTACAGCATCTGATATCAGAACAAGGGCCACACATAGGTCCAGATAGGCTTCATAGTGTCCTAAATTTTCCAAAACCCAAAAGTGAGCACCAACTGTGAGGTATTCTATGGATAGCTGGTTATTGCCAAAACTGGATTCCAAATTTCTCTCTATGGTCAAAGTTATCTATGTTTTACTCAATAAAAACAACCCCAGCCCAATTTTATGGGAAGAACTGGACATCATAGCCTTTAAGGTTGTAAAGGAGAGTTTGAAGAACCTATTTTCCCTTGGGCATCCCATTGATCAGTTACCTTTTTCCTTTTTATATATGAAAAAAGGGAATACCCTTGAGGTACTCACTGCAAAACACAGGGACCACCATTGACCAATAGGGCATTATAACCAGCAGCTGCACTATGCATGTGACATGGGGAAAACCCCCATACCTAACAGCCATTAGAGCCACTGCCCTTTTGGTTAAGGCCACTGAGAAAGTCCTTGTGTGATCCTCTTTAACCATTTTTGCATCTCATTCAGTAGAAGCCTTCCCAAATTTTCATCACACTCAACATTTCTTAGTCAGCTGCCTCATCTCCTATGAAGTTCTTTCATTAACTGCTTCTCACATAGTTCTTCTGTGTTGTAATAACTTTAATCCTGTTACCCTTCTCCCCTCTGTCACTGATGAAGTCCCTCACAACTGCTTACCACTGATGGATCACCTTGTGACTCCCTGTAATTATCTATAGGAAATTTCTTAAGGTAATGCTGACTTCTCATGGTTCACTAATGGTTCTTATTTAAAAGATAACAGTAGCAATATAGTGATGGGTATGCCATTGCAACTTCTTTTGATATTGTTGAGGCAGCACCTTTTGATATTTTTGAGGAAGCACCTATTGCTATTTTAGTCCAACACACTGAATTACGTGCTCTTACTCAGGCTTGCACTTTAGCAAAGGGCAATACTCAGGCTTGCACTTTAGCAAAGGGCAACACTTCCAGTATTTATACTGCTAATAGTTATCCTTTCAGAGTAGGTCATGATTTTGAAATGTTGTGGAAGCAATGTGGTTTCTTACTTGGAGTGGAAATAAAATTTAAAGTTGCCCCTATGTTCAGGAATTATTGGATGCAATACTTATACCTTCCACTTTAGCTATTATTAAGATTTCAGGACATTCTAAACTTGACTCTCTGGAAGCTAAGGGAAATTACCTTGCTGACATTTCTGCAAGAAATGTTGTCCTTAAAGGAACTAACGGCAGCCAAACCTCTGTCATGGTCCAAAGGGATATTTCCCCAAATGATAACTTAGAAAAACTGGCTAGAGAAGCATAATAACTGGCCTCAGAAAAACAAAAACAAAAGTGAAAACTCAAAAATTAACAGGCTTAATAAAAAGAGAAAACTCTGGTTTGGACCAAATAACAACTCAGTCCTACAGGAAACTAAAATTTCCACTTTTAATCACTGTACATGCACTAAACCACTGGTCTATTGACAAAACTATAGCTTTCATGAATCAGTGTTGCTGGGGAAACATTAATAAGGCTACAAAAACGTACATAACTCACTTGGCCCATTAGTTCAAAGTACAACCCAGTGAAACCTGTTTGTACAGCTCCCAGACATTTTAAAGTGCTTAATGGACCTTTCAAGCTCTAGCAAATGGATTTCATCTAACTTCCTCTGTCAAATGAATATAAACATGTTTTAATCATGTTCTCTATGTTTTCACACAGACTAGACTGAAGCCTTCCCTTGTGATCAGGCTACTGCCTCTTTCATGGCTAACATCCTTTGGAACAGATTATCCCTAGCTGAGGAGCTCCTCTTGAACTTCATAGTGATCAAGGAGCCCATTATTTTACTGGTCAGGTACTTTGACAAGCCTGTGCTGTTTGGCTAGTTTTTCAACATTTTCACTGTTCTTACCACTCTCAATTCTCTGGTTTAGTCAAATGCACTAATGGCATTATTAAGACTCAATGGCAAAATCTGTAGAGACCCTCCAAATACCTTGGCCAAAAAGAGTTCCCTTAGTCCTGAATCTCAGATCCACCCCCTTGGGAACTCCTAAACCCTCAGCCTTTGAGATAGTCAAAGGATACATAATGCACTTGGACCCTGCCTCTTTTGACCCACAACTGACAAAGGAAAGACACTCCAATATTGCACAAGCCTAATTGTTTCTATTAAAAGTAACCATGTTTTAGTAGAGCAATCTTTTCACAGTGCAATCTCAGGGGATTAGGACCTTAAGCATCATACCTTGCAACCTGGAGATGCCATCCACTAGAAAACATAACCTGTGTAAAACTCTCTTTAACACTGCTGGAAAGGCCCCTATCAGGTGCTGTGAATCAAGCCTTATGCCACCAAACTCAAGAAATAGACTCTTGGATTCATGTGACACAACTAAAGAAATCACGGAACCCTGACTGAACCTGCACATTATCTGATGACCCGAAAGTAAAAGTTTCCCTGAATTGAGGAGAATGACATCTGATGAGACAGCTGTTCCGAGATATCCTGACCAGATGTGTTGGAAGTTTGTCTGCCAAACCTTTGATGATAGAATAATGTTTCAGATAATTTTCAATGTCTATGTTCGATGATCTTGGTAACATATGGACTTTAGATTAAAAATGCCTGAGAGTTCTCCCTCCTACCCCTCCTTATTACTCAGAAGTGACCTCAATAGGTTTCGCATCTGTGCACTTTCCTTCTTATGTGAGACACTACACCCAGAAAGGTTTTCCCAGGCATTGAGTGACAAAAAGCCACTGAAACCAGAAAACCTGACTTTTGAACAGAAATGCTTTCAGAAAAAGATCTTGATAAAAAGAGGGAAACGTAAAGAAAAGTTAATAAGCAGAAACTTCAATTATAATAGAGTTGGGAGGCCAGGAGTGGGAACTCCTATGCCCTATGTTGATAGCAGAGCCCAACAGGGAGAAGAAAGACTCCCTCTTCTTTTCCTGGCAAAAGCTCAGTCAATGAGAGACTGTCAGCACTCCGCCAATGATAAACATGCTCTCTTTATTTACTATAGCCCTCCCAGTTTCCCTTTTCCCTGTATAAAAGAGTTCTCTCCATTTTTGAGGGGGACTTGCACATGGCTCACCATAGTTGCAGACCTCAAATTGCAATTTTTGCTGATCTGAAGAAACCTCTTTTTCCTGAAGAAATAGCTGGTAGTCTATTTGTTTTAGGTCAACACTGTGAAGCTTATCTGACCCACACTCAAGTGAATCTCCTGACTCCTGCCATGTGATCCCACTGTTTAAACATCACATTACATCATAGCATTGACCGTCCTTAATATACACATACATGTATACCTGTATATATCTAAATATATATGTATGCATAAGAATATTTTCCAATATATGGATACATAATCAATTGATATCTGTCTATAACTTCACTTATACCTATGCATATATCTATTTAGAATGGGTACTTTGTACAAGTTTATAAGGGAGAGGCAAGTTTAAGTAGTGCCTGTGAAGATTATTTTTGTGAAAAGTCCACGTCAACATCAAAAAACTCTCTTGAGTCTGCTGAAGAAAAACAATATAATCAGTACAAAATATTCCAATCATTTTAATTAAGAATGAAAAAAGTCTCTTTGTCAACAATTTTATTGTCAAATAACAAAGTAATATATAATTTTTAAATTCAAGATACTATTTAAACTATACTAATGATTTAGATGGATTTCAAAGAATCTAAATTGCATAGATTTTATAAATACAATTATTGATATATTCTGTTGATTAACTTCACATTTTTTCAGAAATGAGGCTTAGAGACAAGAGCAATGTTTGGCAGAAGCAGCAACATCTGTTGTTAGATTGGGACTTCCACTTTTTTTCAATTTTTCATAACTGTTGTTCTACTTAAGGCAATCTGTCTTTTGGTAAGAAGGTGTTGATTTTCTTCGCTTATAATTACAGGTCATGCTTTGCCTCTAAAGATATAAATAATGCAAATGGTAGTGACACACATATGATAAGGATAGGAAACAGAAAAAAGGAAAGCCAGAACCATGTACATATAAAAGATCATTATTATGCAATTAGGTCTAAATTATCAAAAAAGCACAATTTTGAAATGAAGGAAATTTATAGAGGAAATCAAAACAAACAGACTGAAGAATCTGGACCAATTTATTGTTCGTTGTAGGTTGGGGATGACATATCTACATTCTTTACATCAATGCTTATGACTAATGTAAAAGAACAAATATTTTCAGAGTTATATTTACATTGCTTACTGAAAGAGCCTACTGTTTATTTATTTTTTTCCTGACTTCTTAGTTCTCCTCACACTGCTTCCTTCGTGTGTTCATTCTTGTCAAGTTAGATTAGTTAAAATCCTACCTATTTATTCAAGACCTACCAAGAATGCCTCTTTTTCCTTGTATTAGCCTACAGGCATTATTCCAGTGTATATCACATTTTAATTTTGTGTCTGTGAATATCTGTTCAGCACTGCTAATTATGTGCCATATAGTCTTTAAGTGTTTTTGCAAAGTACTCTAGTTTAAATATCGGCTTCATGTTTTCCCTGATACCCTCAATTAATTGTTCATAACTTAAAGGCTGAGATGATCACATCTGATTCATTTAAGAATTTCCTATGTGCTCCTGATCTAAGTTTGATATATATACTTGTTAAATAAATCCGAATTCCTGAAATACGTTTCTCATAGCACAAAGGAAAAATAAGCTTTCTCAATTCTCCTATTCCCTCATCTAACGTCACTGTCCTTCTCAAGTGTAGTCTGCTCAAAATTGCTACCTCTGTTTCTTCTCTACTTCCCTCATAGAAATATGAGTGTGTAAGTCATAGCTAAGGGTTTTTTTTTTTTTTTTAGTTTCTGCTTTATAACAAAGTGAATCAGTCATACATATACATCTGTTCCCACATCCCCTCCCTCATGCATCTCCCTCCCTCCCACCCTCCCCATCCCACCCCTCCAGGCGGTCACAAAGCACCGAGCTGATCTCCCTGTGCTCTGTGGCTGCTTCCCACTATCTATCTACCTTACGTTTGGTAGTGTATATATGTCCATGCCTCTCTTTCCCTTTGTCACAGCTTACCCTTCCCCTTCCCCATATCCTCAAGTCCATTCTCAAGTAGGTCTGTGTCTTTATTCCCGTTTTACCCCTAGGTTCTTCATGACATTTTTTTTTTTTTTAATTCCATATATATGTGTTAGCATACGGTATTTGTCTTTCTCTTTCTGACTTACTTCACTCTGTATGACAGACTCTAGGTCTATCCATCTCATTACAAATAGCTCAGTTTCGTTTCTTTTTATGGCTGAGTAATATTCCATTGTATATATGTGCCACATCTTCTTTATCCATTCATCCGATGATGGACACTTAGGTTGTTTCCAGCTCCGGGCTATTGTGAATAGAGCTGCAATGAACATTTTGGTACATGTCTCTTTTTGAATTATGGTTTTCTCAGGGTATATGCCTAGTAGTGGGATTGCTGGGTCATATGGTAGTTCTATTTGTAGTTTTTTAAGGAACCTCCATACTGTTCTCCATAGTGGCTGTACCAATTCACATTCCCACCAGCAGTGCAAGAGGGTTCCCTTTTCTCCACACCCTCTCCAGCATTTATTGTTTCTAGATTTCTTGATGATGGCCATTCTGACTGGTGTGAGATGATATCTCATTGTAGTTTTGATTTGCATTTCTCTAATGATTAATGATGTTGAGCATTCTTTCATGTGTTTGTTGGCAGTCTGTATATCTTCTTTGGAGAAATGCCTATTTAAGTCTTCTGCCCATTTTTGGATTGGGTTGTTTGTTTTTTTGCTATTGAGCTGCATGAGCTGTTTATAAATTTTGGAGATTAATCCTTTGTCAGTTGCTTCATTTGCAAATATTTTCTCCCACTCTGAGGGTTGTCTTTTGGTCTTGTTTATGGTTTCCTTTGCTGTGCAAAAGCTTTGAAGTTTCATTAGGTCCCATTTGTTTATCTTTGTTTTTATTTCCATTTCTCTAGGAGGTGGGTCCAAAAGGATCTTGCTGTGATTTATGTCATAGAGTGTTCTACCTATGTTTTCCTCTAAGAGTTTGATAGTTTCTGGCCTTACATTTAGGTCTTTAATCCATTTTGAGCTTATTTTTGTGTATGGTGTTAGGGAATGATCTAATCTCATACTTTTACATGTCCCTGTCCAGTTTTCCCAGCACCACTTATTGAAGAGGCTGTCCTTTCTCCACTGTACATTCCTGCCTCCTTTATCAAAGATAAGTTGGCCATATGTGCGTGGGTTTATCTCTGGGCTTTCTATCCTGATCCACTGATCTATGTTTCTGTTTTTATGCCAGTACCACACTGTCTTAATTACTGTAGCTTTGTAGTATAGTCTGAAGTCAGGCAGCCTGATTCCTCCAGCTCCGTTTTTCGTTCTCAAGATTGCTTTGGCTATTCGGGGTCTTTTGTTTTTCCAAACAAATTTTGAAATTTTTTGTTCTACTTCTGTGAAAAATGCCAGTGGTAGTTTGATAGGGATTGCATTGAATCTGTAGATTGCTTTGGGTAGTAGAGTCATTTTCACAATATTGATTCTTCCAATCCAGGAGCATGGTATATCTCTCCATCTATTTATATCATCTTTAATTTCTTTCATCAGTGTCTTATAATTTTCTGCATACAGGTCTTTTGTCTCCTTAGGTATGTTTATTCCTAGATATTTTATTCTTTTTGTTGCAATGGTAAATGGGAGTGTTTTCTTGATTTCATTTTCAGATTTTTCATCATTAGTGTACAGGAATGCCAGAGATTTCTGTGCATTAATTTTGTATCCTGCTACTTTACCAAATTCATTGATTAGCTCTAGTAGTTTTTTGGTAGCATCTTTAGGATTCTCTATGTATAGTATCATGTCATCTGCAAACAGTGACTAGCTAAGGGTTTTTACAGGACTTTTACAAACACAAGCAAGTATTTGTAACACAAGCAAGTATTTGTGACCCAAGGGCCGCTACATCACATAGTGAAATGAATTCATGGATTGCCTAGGTAAATGATGGAAGAATTTTCTTTTTCAGGCTCATGTAAAACTAGGAATCAGAAAATGTCTCCTTAAATCAAGAAATAAAAACTCTTGAAGCTGAGTCCGGCCTCTGTACCCCGACACGATAAAATCTTAGAGACAGAGTTTTTGGTGAAGTAGAAGAGAATAGCTTTATTGTTTTGCCAGGCAAAGGGTGCGACAATAGGCTAATGCCCTCAAAACTGAGTGCCCCAACCCAGGGGGGTCTGTGAGGATTCTTATAGTCGAGGGCCTGGGTTGCTGATAAGGATCAGGGTGCATGTAGGGTTCACATTTCTTCAATCTATTACCGGGTTGGCATGCATTGTTTCAAATATCTTCAACTGAGGAGGTCAGTGGAAGACTCAGACCAACAATCTTTGTCCTTGTGAGAGCAAGCAAAGAATTGCAGACTACCACTTTGGGCTTTAGCGCAAAGCATAGTTTATTAAAGCATAGTTACATTCAGCGGGAGAGCAGGCTGTTTCTGCAAACTGAAAGCAGCCCTCCTGTACAGGCTTAGGGGTGTTTATAAGGAGTGTTCTTCAAGAAGGCAGGGTGTGATCATGGTTGAAAGACAGGGGAACATTATTTGATTGACAGTCCCGAGTTATATTACAAGTTCCTTATTGCTCATACCCTTACCCTTGATTCACTAAGAAAACCCCACCCAGAGAAGCGGTGGAGAACCACATGCAGATTTTATTATAATGATGATACTATGGGTTTGGGTTTACTATAGGTTATATGCCTGTCTGGTCTGGGCATGCGCAGCTCAACAACGTTCCCTTGTGTTACAGTGCTCCCTCTTTATCAGGATAAGATGTCTACCTCACGAGCATAGTTTCACCCATTCTGGGTGGGGTCAGGGGAGGGTCCCCAGATACTTGGGGTGTAACTTTACTACTCCCCTCTTGTCTTTTTACCACTGTTGCTTCCTTGCTGCTAATGTAAGGGGAGTGTCCCCAGATGGTTGGGTTGTGACTTGATTATTCCTCTCTTGTCTTTTCATCACTGTTTCCTCCTTGCTGCTAATGTCTGACTAACTACCTAACAAATCCGAACATCTTCTGGAGTCAGGAGATGATGGGCGAACTGTGAGTTCTGGAATGAAGAGGGCTTCATCAAGTCTTCAGTTTGGTGGGGGTTTTAGTTCTGCAGAAGAGCACAAAGGTAATGTTATGTGTATCCCTTGAATGGAACCAGAACCTTGCCCCCAAGTTTATACTATTGTTACTTGACATCTCCTCCCTTGTCTCTGCATCCCCTCCCTCTCCTGATTAGTAACTATTTTAACCTATCCCTTGGAACTCAGAGAAGGGGACATAGAAAGATTTTTGTGCCCAGGAGCCCCATAGGGTCCTGCTCAGTTTCATTTTAGCATTTTCACTATATAAGATGAAATAAAACAATTTTATCACTCAATAGAAAGTCAGCTATGGCATTCTGAAAAGTGATCTGGTCTCTGTGTCAAATACCTTGGCTCTGGTGAAGGTTCTATTGCTAACTAGTTATATGGCCTTAGACATGAAGCTTAGCTTTTTCTCTGGATCAGCATCTACATCTAAAGTGAAGATGTTAGATTCCATTATCTCTAAATTCCTTCCAGCTATGGTAGATGCTATAAAAAGGCACTTTCTTATTACTGTGTAATAAACTATTCTTCTCTTCCTAAAATTATATCTCTTCCTAAAATTATATTTCTTCAACTCTTAATATCTATGCTGTTTTTATAAATATGTTAGACTTATGTACTCCTTTCTATACAATATATGTTCCAGCATATTTATTTTTAGAAATGTGTCAGTTTCATTGAGCTGTTTAACCTGAATGAATATTATTCTCATAGGGTATTGAAGGAGAAAAGAAAAGATAGACAACTTTTCCTGTTCTCTGCTGAAGCTCATCAAGGCTGAATGGTGAGAATAGCTGTACATTTACATAATTAATTTCCTTTGTTATTTAAATCACCCTAATGATTACTTTAGAATATCAGTCATTTGGTGTGTCTCACTCTTAGGCTACATCTTCATTGAGATGTAGATATGGAAACTTGACTCTTTAAAAGGAGAGCCAACAATGAAGCAACAATGCAGAGCCACCTGTTTCAGTAGCCCATTATGAAACATGCATGGAGACAAGGGACCTGGACAGGACAGCACAACCTGTCCTTCTGCCTCTTTCATTATATGAATATGTGGGATGGAAATTATTTAGAAAGAATATGGAGAAATGTTTGCAATATTTTATCTCAAAATTCCTTGTTTCTTTTCTCTTTTGATTGAGACTTTGGGAGACCCATTCTGTAGTCTCAGATATTCTAATCCTGTGGCCTATAGGATCTGTAATTTGTGACTAATAAAATGGTGTGGTTAATGAAATATTAATGTTGACAATTTGACTTGCTAGAAATAACTTAGGATCTGTTCTTAATTACCTATAATTAGAGAAACCTGAATAAATAATAAAATTTTCCCATAGAGACACTACCCCTGAATATTCAGAAAATTTCTTTAAAAAGCAAATGAGGGCTTCCATGGTGGTGCAGTGGTTGAGAGTCCGCCTGCCGATGCAGGGGACACGGGTTCGTGCCCTGGTCTTGGAAGATCCCACATGCTGAGGATCAGCTGGGCCCGTGAGCCATGGCCGCTGATCTTGCGCGTCCAGAGCCTGAGCTCTGCAATGGGAGAGGCCTCAATAGTGAGAGGCCCGCATACAGCAAAAAAAAAAAAAACAAATGAGTCATGAACACTGTGCTCATCAGTATATGTAAAGAAAAAGGAAAACACATACATTCACACTTAATACCCACAGTTAAGGACCTAAGGGAGATCCTGAATGATAAAGTTACCAAATCAGCTCCCTCATTAACCTCCTTCTGATATTAATTCATTGTTTACACTCACAGATAAAATAAAGCCTATTATTATTGTTAATCAATTTTTTTTTATTCAGTCACTAAGTCACTTGATTAATAGCATGTTTGTGTATCTATCTTATGATTTTATTCCATCTCAAACTCCACATCAGTCCTCTTTTCTGGGACATATTATAAAATCATGTGTGTATTCAAATATACAATGATGAAATATATTTTGAGGTATCAACTAATTATACCTAGCAACCAAGCAGAAAAATATCATGCTCTAGTCTCTGTAGTCTGAGAGGAGTCTGAAAAACTTCCCCCTATTCTAAGACTCTGATATCCATTTGATAAGTGAGAACTCATCGCGTAGAATATTCATGATTTGTAGCCAAAATCCTGAAGTTCTGTCTTTTCATAGTCACCAAGTATATGAAGGGAAGCAGAATATACCACCCCAAAATACACAATTTTGGTGTATTGATTATTTTGAATTAAAGTAACTTATGAAACAACCAGTGCTAGAGGGACTCTCTGACACTCCTTTGTCCTCTTGAAAGCAGGAGATAAATCTCCCATGAGAATGATATCTTCCTTATCTTCAGGAGGATAGAAGGCATCAGTATCACTGGAAATATGGAAATTAGGGCCAGAAAGGCCACATAAGCAAAACTTGTTACTTTGCCACTAATTTGCTATGCCAAGTCCAAATTTCTTTCTCCTGTCAATTCTTCACAAATTTATTGCTTCTTTGTCTAAAAGGTATAAAAGTTGGCTGCTTTGGTTACTTCTTTGAATCTCATATTTTTTTATGGGGTTCCTATACAAATGTATTTAAGTTTTGTTTTTCTCCTGTTAATCTGTTTATGTCAATTTAGTTACTAGACCAGCCAAAGAGCCTAGAAAGGAAGAAGGGAAACATTTTCTGCCCCTACATGACTTGGAATAATTCATAAAAGTATTTAGTTAGTAAATTTTACAAATAAATAAATAGTTGGACTTAAATTTAGAATTTTTATATTATTATTAAGTTTATGAAATTTCCAGAAGAGTCAAACAAATTGATGTATGTGAAAACAGGTTTTCAAACCACAAACTACTATAAACAGTTAAAATATTTTTACTGTTGTTATTAACAATATCTACTTTTTATTTGGAATTCAAAATATGTGTTAATATAATAATTGCAGCTAATTTCATTAATGACTAACCACATATTCTTAAAATTTTACATATATCAATTTGTTTAAACTTCAGAGTAAAACTATGAGGATATACTATTATTATTACCATTTACTGATGAAAAAACAATGAAAATATTAATCAAATTTCCCATTCAATTACTGGCACTTGAAGTTTCTTATTGCTTTCAGTCTCAAATTTTAAATTTCTTTATCATAAATCTATTCAAAATCAAGTATTGGAAAGACAATAATCAGAGTGAAAACACATGCATAACATCAATTTTCCCACACAGTAAATGTATTATTGAAGATGGGCATAGAACCACAAAACCCTTTTAAAATGTAATACGTGAAGCCATTCTCATTCTACTGTCCATGTTGTAGTGTGACAACTGTAGAAAAACAGCTTTAAAAAATTGCTAACATGATAGCGAGACACAGTAAGAATAACAACTGAAAAGGTTAGGTCACCGTAAGATGTCCAAATCACATCATAACCTCACATTTTCACTTCCAAATTATTTTTATCTAACGGGCTGGAAATAGAGATTCAAACTGCATAACCTTTTATCCAACATCATTAATGTGATAGGGAGAAGGCTTAAGTAACTTATTTTTTCTCAGGAAACCTGATGTTGATATTTGGCAGCTTCTAATCTGGCTGGGTGCCCTGACGTGAATTGCAGATTCTCTGGGCTCCTTTTGAGAGGAGTTTGAGGAGGATGAAAGCAGATGCAGACAAATGCTGATGGAGCCCAGAAGCCAAATAGCGTGAGGCTCCTCACTACAACAGGAGTAAATTTGGCAGCCTCATGCTGGTTTAAGGAAGAAAGATAATCTTCTGTAAAGTAATTAAGTAGTCACTTAACTCAAACAAACCATTGCAATGATTGTATTTTGTTTTTATAATTTTGGAAATTTTCTTTGAATGTAAGTTAAAATTAAGTCATTGTTTTTAGTTATTATTTTGAACGTCATTTTTGTTTTATTTTGTTTTTTAAGACAATACTGGAAATTTAAAGTTGAAAGCAATACTTAAATTGGAATGTATCCTAATTGATCTCCACATTTGAGGTCAACCTTGATCTTTTCAAACAAATATAACAAAATAAAAGGCTTTTGTTTCCTGATCTTGCAACTTTAAATCTTATTTCCAAGTTTCCTGATTTTCGGGCTATTGCCCTAAGCTTCTTAGGTTTCCATTATTTATCTTTAACCCCTTACTGTTACAGAACTAGAGGCTCTCATTGCTCTTCTTGCACCATATTCTTCCAACAACAGTTTTTCCCAATGGTAGGTTTCTATTCACTTGTTACTTCTTGGTGATGGGGAGGAACATTTCTTTTTCACATTCACTGGAATGTTCTCAATCCATATACTTTATGACCTCTCTACACCACTTTACTCATTCCTCCTTGGGCAGGTGAGTGATCTATCTCAAATTTGTACGGATAATCTCCACTCTTATTACCCACAGAAAGTACTTATTATTAATCGATTTCCTGAAAAGTTCATATTTTCCAAGAACCTGTCCCTCCTTGGGACATTTGCAGATTTGAGCCCTTACTTTTCAGACATGAAACTATGATATACCCTTTATCTATTCTAAAATATAAAACAAAATAGTCATTTAAGGAAATGATTAAGACTACCAATATGTATAGGATGTATGGCACTGAGCACTGGATTTCAGTTTGTGAGCAAAGTATTTTAAACCTAAGAGATGCTATTCAGGTGATATTTTTACAGAGGAGCATTTGGCTTTTTATTCCTGAGACCTGTGCAAGATGTTCAAGCCAGTTCTGTGATGATTGCAAGGACTTGAACAAAGACAACACCTTAAGGAAAAATGCCTAGGCCTCATAAGAAGAGCTGGACCCCCTAGGCTTGGCAAAGACACTGGGATCTCAGAAAAAAACCTCAAAAGGGACTACTGCAGATGCTTCAGTACTCTGCAAGACAGAACTCATGGGGCTTAATAGTCAGCAGAACCCCATGACTGAGGTTTAAGTAAAGTCTGGCTGCTGGGAGGTTAGCAAGCAAAAGGCATGTAGATCTCAAGGCTACCCTCTGCAAAGGCTAGATTACTTGTGACCCTTGCAAGCTAACAATTTTTTTTTTTTGCGGTATGTGGGCCTCTCACTGTTGTGGCCTTTCCCGTTGCAGAGCACAGGCTCCGGATGTGCAGGCTCAGTGGCCATGGCTCACGGGCTCAGCCGATCTGCAGCATGTGGGATCTTCCCAGAATGGGGCACAAACCCATGTCCCCTGCATCGGCAGGCGGACTCTCAACCACTGTGCCACCAGGGAAGCCCACAACTGTTCTTTTAGTTGATTCAGTTGGCTTCAGCATGCATGTTTTCATTGCTTACTTCACAAGTTCAGCATTTCCTAAGTAGGCATAAATAAAGCACAGGTTCAGTTTTAAGCAAAATATCACCTTATCTCTTTAAAATTCTTTTAGAAACTGATTTATAGAGTAATTTCTGCTTTTATATGATTTGTCAGCTGAATTTTGTGTGTACTTTACCACACTAGAGAAGTTCTAGCTTTGAATTGTTAATACCAAGCTTGTATGAGTAAAAATAGATTAGCAGCCTCCAATATTTTTTATATTACAGGTCAAGGAGAAAACCACAAACAGGGTATACCCTGCATATTCCAGGTAGTGCAAAAACTGTATAGAGTTAAGTTGATTCTGAACTGGTTAACTTCATATTAGAAAGAAACTGAGAAGGCAGGATCAAGATGACAGAGAAGGAAGTTCCTGAGCTCACGTCCTCCCACAGACACACCCGAACTACAGCTACATATGAAACAACTCTTTCTGAGGACAAACTGAAGACCAGCAGAACAGCTCTTCTATAATTAAGGGTATAAAGGGAAAATGTCGAGATGGGTAAGTGGGGCAGAGATGCAATTTTGTCAGGATTCACACCCCTAGTGTAGTGACCTATAAATGAGAGGGAATGTCATAAACTTAGAGGTCTTCCCTAAGAATTGAGGGGTTCAAACCTTATACTGGACACTCCAGCCATAGGATTGAGCACCAGAAAAATGAAACTCCATAATTTGCTTTGAAAACCAGTTGAACTTATGACCAGGAAAACCTGAGGACTGCTGGAAACCAAGACTCTGCTCATAAAAGGTTCACACACAAACTCACTCACTCAGTCTCAGGACAGAGGCAGTAGAATAAAAAGCACCTGGCACTCTAGCTGGACTGCCAAGACTGCCTCAGCAGCTCCCCAGCCCATGCCCAGATCCAGTTCCAGCTATTGCAGCAAGTTCACCACCAAAGCCACTGGGTGCAGACAGTCTGCATAGGGATGATGCAACACAAGGTCATGCCTTCAAGACCAGGAGAAGTAACTGTTTTGCCTAAGTAGCAGAAACAAATACAGAATGTCAAACAAAATAAGACAAAGGAAATTGTTTCAAATGAAAGAAAAAGATACCCCCCCCCCCAAAATCCCTAATGAAATGGTGATAAGTTATTTACCTGATAAAGACTTCAAAGTGACAGTCACATAGAATCTCACAGAATTTGGTAGAAGAATGGTGGAACGCAGTGAGAACTTCAGCAAAGAATTAGAAAATATAATATTTAAAAAAATGAGATACAAAGAATACAATAAGTAAAATAAAAAAATCCACTCTAAGGAATCTAAAGCAGATTATATAATACAAAACAATGCATATGCAATCTTGGAGATAGAATAGTGGAAATCACCCAATCAGAATGCAAAAAGAGGAAATAATTTAAAAAAATGAGGACCACTTAAGGGATTTCTGGAACAACATCAGACATATTAACATTTACATTATAGGGGGTCCCACAAGGAGAAGAGAAAGAGAAAAGGGCAGAAAATATATTTGAATAAATAATAGCTGAAAACTTCCCTATCCTGTGGAAGGAAACAGATTTTCAAGTCCAGGAAGCCCAGAAATTTCCGAACAAAATTTACTCAGAGGTCCACATCAATATTTATCATAATTAAAATGGAAAAAATAGAGATAAAGAGAGAATTTTAAAGGCAGCAAGATAAAAAACAAATCACACACAAGCGAATCCTTGTAAGGTCATCAGCTGATTTTTCAGCAGAAACTTTGCAGGCCAAAAGGAAGTGGCATGACATATTTAAAGTGCTAACAACAACAACAACAACAACTAAGTGTACTCTACCCAGTAAAGTTATTATTCAGAATTGAAGAAGAAGTAACAGGTTTCCCAGACAAGAAAAATCTAAAAGAGTTTTAGTCATTAGTTCACCATGACTAAAACAGCTTTACAAGAAATGTTAAATGGTTGGCTTTAAGTGAAGAAGAAAATACCATAACTCATAATAAAAATACAAATACTAAAATAAAAATATAAAAGAAAATATTTCACTGATAAAAGCAAATATATAGTAAAGACAGTGGATCAACCATTTAAAAAGCTAGTATGAAGGTTAAAAAACAAAACATATAAAATTAACTAGAGCCACAATAATTAGTTAAGGAATACAAAAAAATAAAAAGATGTAAAACATCACATCAAAAACGTAAAACATGGGAGAGGGAATAAAGAGAAAGTAGTCCAAACATAACACTAAAGAAAGCCATCAAACCACAAGGGAAGAGACTAAAAGAAGAAGAAAGGAACAGTGAAGAATTACAAAAACAACCAGAAAACAATTAACAAAATGGCAATAAGCACATACTTCTCAATAATTATTTTAAATGTCAGTGGAGTAAATTATCCAGTCAAAAGGCATATAGTGGCTGAATGTACAAAAAACAAGACCCATCTACAAGCCATTCACTTCAGAGCTAAAGACACACACAGACTGAAAGTGAAATGATAGGAAAACATATTCCATGCAAATAGAAATGAAAATAAATCTGGGGTAGCAATAGTCATATCAGACAAAATAAACTTTAAAACAAAGACTACAACAAAAGACAAAGAAGGACATTACCTAATGATAAAGAGGTCAATCCAAGAGGAGGTTGGAACTTTTACAAATATTAATGCACCCAACATAAGAGCACTTAAACTTATATAGCAAACATTAACAGATGTAAAGGAAGAAATAAACAGTAATACAATAACAGTAGGGACTTTAAAAATCCACTTACATAATAGATAGATCATCCAGAAAGAAAATCAATAAGGAAACTTTGGTCTTTAGTGACATATTAGAGCAGACATGTCTAATAGATACCATCAGAAAGTTTCATCCCAAAACAGCAGAATACACATTTTCTTTAAGTGCACTTATTGCATTCTGCAGAATTGATCACATGCTAGACTACAAAACAAGTTTCAATAAATTTAAGAAGATTGAAATCATATCAAGCATCTTTTACAACCACAATGGTATGAAACTAGAAATCAATTCCAGAAAGAAAATTGGAAAAAACACAAACACATGGAGACTAAACAACATGTTACTAAACAACCAATGGGTCAATGAAGAAATCAAAGAGAAACAAAATAAAACAAAACAAACAAACAAAAAAATCTTGAGACAAAAATGGAAACACAACATTCCAAAATCTATGGGATATTGGAAAACATTTCTAAGATGGAAATTTATAGTGATACAGGCTTACCTCAAGAAACAAGAAAAATCTCAAATACACAACCTAAATTTACTTGTAAGGAATTAGAAATAGAAATGCAATCAAAGTCCAAAGTTAACAGAAAGAAATGATTAACATCAGAACAGAAATAAAATAGAAACTATAGTACAACAGAAAAGGTCAATGAAACTAACAGTTGATTCTTTGGAAAGATAAACAAAATGACAAAACTTTAGCCAGACTTACTAAAAACAGAAAGAAAAAAAAAATGAAAGAAAGGGCCCAAATGAAAGAAGAGATATTATAATCAATAGCAAGCAAACATAAGAGACTGCTATGACTAGTTATATACCAACAACTTGTACAACCTAGAAGAAATGAATAATTCCCTAGAAATATACAATCAACCAAGGCTGAATTAGGAAGAAATAGAATATCTGAGCAGACAAGTTACTAGTAATGAAATTAAATCAGTAATCAAAAAAAAAAAACAAACAAAAAATGCCAACAATGTAGAGGGCCAGAGAGTTTTAGAGGGAAATTCTACCAAACATTAAAAGAAGAGTTAATACATAGCATCCTCAAACTAGTCCAAGAAAATGAAGACGTTTCATTCTATGAAGCAAACATTACCCTGATACCAAAACCAGAGAAAAATACTACAAAAAAGGAAAAACACAGGCCAATAATCCTGAAGAATATAAAAACAAAAATCCACAACAAAAATATTAGAAAACCAAATTCAAAAAATAAAAAGTGGAACTACCATATGATCTAGCAATTCTACTCTGGGTTTTATCCAAAGAAAACAAGAAAACTAAATCAAAAAGACATATTCACTCCCATGTTCGTAGCAGCATTATTTACAGTAGCCAAGGAGGCAAACTAAGTGCCCATCAATAAATGAATGGGTTAAGAAAATATGGTATAAATATACAACAGAATACTACTCAGCCATAATA
Organism: Hyperoodon ampullatus; assembly: GCF_949752795.1. NCBI lineage: Eukaryota > Metazoa > Chordata > Mammalia > Artiodactyla > Ziphiidae > Hyperoodon > Hyperoodon ampullatus. The sequence goes on along the minus strand of NC_136929.1, from coordinate 35,155,343 downwards.
AAAAGAATAAAATCTTGCCATTTTGACAACATGGATGGACCTAGAGAGTATTCTGCTAAGATAAATAAGTCAGACCAAGAAAGACAAATACTAAATGTTTTCACTTATATGTGGAATCTGAAAACAAAGCAAACAAACAAAAACAACAAAACAGAAACAGACTCCTAGATACAGAGAAAAAAACTAGTGGTTGTCACAGTGGAGGAGAGTAGGGGGATGGGGAAAATATGTGAAGGGGATTTAGAAGTACAAACTACCACTTACAAAATAAATAAGCCTCTGGGCTGTAATGTACCTCACAGGGAAAATATGCAATAATATTGTGATAATTTTGTATGGTGTCTAATATATAAAAATATGGAATCACTATGTTGTATATCTGAAACTGACATAGTATTGTAAGTCAACTATACCTCAATCAAAAGAAGAAAGAAATTATTCTTTCTATTTGAAAGAAAGAAAGAAAGAAAGAAAGAAAGAAAGAAAGAAAGAAACCTCCCTGAGAGGCAGATTTCTTAAACAGTTTAATAAAAGGGAAGAGAAGAAACAGCCACTGTTGTACATAATCGAAAATACCTACTCACAGGGGAATGTAATTTCTGGGTTACTAGCTAGATCCCAAATGAATATAGAACTGGTTGTCAGAATCCAGGGACTCAAAAGAGAAATAAAAATAAGGTTGTGCAAAACAGTAATGTGGGATGGTGAAAATCAACCTGTTGCTGGTCAGTTTCTTCCTATGGATCTTATTTCACAGGTCATTTTTTTCAGAACTTAAACAGAGAAGAATGATTCTTTCATTAGTTTGATAGACCTGCCATAACAAAGTACCCCTAAGGGACTTAAACCAAAGCATATTTTCTCACTGTTCTGGAGGCTAGAAGTTTAAGATTAAGGTGTCAGCAGGATTAATTTCTTCTGAAACTTGGGGATGGCCGTCTTGTCCTTTTGTCCTTAGATGGCCTTCCCTCTGTTCCTGTATCCAAACTTCCTCTTCTTACAAGGACACCAGTTATATTGGATTAGGGCCCACCTTACTGACCTCATTTTAATTTATAATAGTTACCTATTTATAGACTTTAACTCCAAATGCATTCACATTCTGAATTACTGAAGGTTATGATTTCAACATATGAATTTGGGGGGATACAACTCAGAGCATAATGATATTATTGGGAATGATACGTCAAAAATCTCAATAGTACCACATTAGTCATGTTTGATTCCTGCTTGTCTTTTGCTTTCCTTGTGCTATTTTCCCAATCTCATGAGCTCAAATAACTTGTGGAATATAATATTTAAGATTTAAGTTATAACTTCACCCTTCACACGCAAGTGTCTCTGGATTTGTGGTCCTGGCATTCCTGTGGCTGCTCCCTCCTCAAAAGTCCTGATTTTACTTTAGCTAAGAGTCATTTAGGCTGATTTAGAGCAGAGACAGCTCATTATCTAAAAAGACTTTTAAGGTCATAGAACTGGAAAGTGACAAGAGCCAGGGCCAGACTACACTAGTTTAAATGTTAAGACATTTAATTCTAGAATACTGACTTTGTAAACACCACAATTTTTTATGTGGTGTTTTATTTTTTATAAAATGTTTTATGCAATCAATATGCGCCAAGTCTTCAACAAAAAAGCACAGAAAATAAATCATGTTAACTACAAAATTGTGTTAGGTGACTCCTGACTAGCTGCAAGAAGTTTCCTGAGGATGTGATTTTGAATCTTTACTATATTAGATCTACCCAATAATCTGCAATTATACGGGCACTATTCTTACATTAGTAAATAGAACATGGCACTAGTCAACAAGTTAAAATAAATTAAAAGTCTGAAACCAGATTATTCACCTACAAATCAATAAACAGATATTTAGAAAAAAAGCTTAGAAAGCTTGAAAACTTTCCATTCTAAAATGATGCTATTAAACATGACATCTCTTTTCTTTTAATCAAGTCTTTATCTTCTAATATTACTAATAAATAAACAGGAAGTCACTTTCTTTGTTTCCCTTTCTTCTATTTAATTTTTTTTGAATGATAAGCAAAGGCAAGACTGACTTGAAGTTTATGATTTATCTGAAGAGATCAGAAATAACGTATTTGACCAAGAATTTTAGAAAATCCTGAAACAGCACATTTTGTGAAAGGAGCAACAATGCCAGTGATATTTGATACAGATTTAAAGACATGTTAGAAAGTTCTTTTCACTATAAGTAAAATTAAAAATAATAATAATAATAATGACAATAATGATGGTGGTGGTGGTGACTCACACTTATCATGGGCCACACAAACTTCCAAGTACCTTACACGTAGTTCAATTCATTGTATCCACATACGAAAATAATCAGGTATTATTCATTATGCGGTTGACAAAACGAAGAGAGAAAAAGTTACCTTGCCCAAGATAACACTGCTATTAAGTGGTAGATTTCTATAAAAACATCAAACACACACATACATCAATGTATGTGTGAACATTCTCTCCTGTTGCTTTTAACATTAATATTTTGAATAAATCATACATACATAAAAAGCACATAAATCATGTGGGTAGCTCTATGAAATATCAAACAATAAGCAAACTCTAGGAATACACACCTAGAAGTAAAAATTGAACACTACTAGCATTCCATCATTAGCACATCCCTACCTCTAAGAAATTCTCTTTACTTTGACTTGTAATATCATACATTACCACGATTTTGCATTTTTTAAATAAAATCATGTGAAATGTATTGTTAATTTCATTTGACTCTGTTGTTTGTGAGATTTCTCAATTTTGTGCCATGTAGAAAGAGTCCATGAATTTGTACATCTGTTTCTGAGCTTCCTATTCTGTCCCATTGGTTTACTTGTCTATCTTTGAATTCACACAACACTTTTTGATTTAGTATAGTTTTTTAGAAAGTTGATCTTCTTTTTAAGATTGTCATTTCTTTTCCTGGCATTTCAATAGAAATATGAGAATCAACTTTTCATTTTACACACACGGGCTTATACAAACTGCTGGGATTATTTTTCCAGAGAAGTTATTGAATATATATATATCAATTTGATGAAGCTTAACATCTGTCCAATATTGAACCTTCTAATCATAAACATGGTCTACTCTTCCTGTTTTTTGTAGCTCAGTAATTTCTCTCAATAATGTTTATATTTTTCTATATAGAGGTCTTGCATAAATTCATTTATAGATGCTTTTGCTGCCAATGTAAATAATATATAATTATAAAATTCCTTTTCCAATTGTTAGTTGAATATATGTAAGTAAAGATGATTTTAGGTTGACCTTATATCCAATAAGCTTACTAAATCATATTCAATTTTAATAGGTTAGTTAGCTGTAGTTTAACTATTTTATTATAATAATTTAACATTTTCTCAGAAATGTTTGAAATATTACTTGCAAATCCTGAGAGCCTTATTTTTTTTCTAATCCTTACATACTTTCTTATCTTGTAATAGTAAAAATTCTAGGACAATGAAGAATGAAAGTGATGATAGCGGACATCTTTATATATTTTTGATCTATTTGTATTTTATCATCTGTTATGTTTATGCAGGTTTTTCTTAATACTCATAATTGAATTAAATAAGTTCTTTTCTGCTCTTACTGTGCTAAAATATTTTTGGTGATGGTATTGTTAGTTTGGTTTTGGTTTTAGTGATGAAAGTGTGTTGATTTTTGTTTTATAAAATGCTTTTTCTGAATCTTCTGAAATTACTTTTCTCATCTTGGCAGGAGATGAAAATTTTCTCCTTTGTTCTTAACAGAACAAATTAATGTAGTGAATTACATTAATTGATTTCCCAATGTTAACTCAATCTTGTTAATGAATTAAACTCAGTTTGGTTAAATGGATGACACATTATGCATTTTATTTATTGTTGTACTTGGTGTACTAATATTTTGTTTAGGATTTTTGCATCTGTGTTTATGAGATACTTCAGACTATAGTTTTTCTTTCTTGTAATATCCTTGCCAGGGTTTTATGTAAAGTAATGTGGTCTCAAAACAACAAGTTCTTCTTTTTTTTCTCTCATCTGAAATAGTTCATAGAAATATTAATATTCTTTCTTTCTTAAATATTTAAAAGAATCCATAGATGAAACCAGCTGGGCCTGTAGATTGAGGGAAAGTTTTAAATTATAAATTCAATTTATTCAATAGATCAAGGGCAACAGAGACTTTCTTCTTGCTTCCCAGTTTGTCCTTAAGTCTCAAGAATTACAGCATTCTAACACAGAATATTCCAACATCTTTAGAACTCTTTCTGAATCTTCAGCTAACATGGTAGCAGTAGTAAAACAGTTAGACTAGAAACACTAGTATAAAGAAGAAGCTGGTACATAGTTACATAAAATACTTTCTCAATTCAATTATACATGAAGCTGATCCAATGGATATTTCACTCTCATAAAGTTAAAAACAAAGAAATTGAAAAATTTCACATAGATCCTCTTAATTTTACATTAACTCTCATTCCATGCCATTATATATATTTTTTACTATTTTATTAAGTTAGAGAGTTATGACTGTGTCAGAAAAATACTTTTTCAATCTTATTAAACAGATAAAATGTAAATAGCTGGTAAGAAATCTGGTACAGTGAATAAACTGACAAATCTTTATGAAGGTGAGTGGTTTGGGATTATACATACTATTATATATTCTATTTTCAAGTTTATACCTTAAACCAATTATAAATTTATAAGTATAAATAGTTAAAACATTGTGACACCTATTTAATATAGTAATATTTAAATGTTTTAATATTTCACCAAAAGTTTACATTTTAAAAAATTATAAAAATACTCTTGTTTTATATTCTAACAGTGGACATATATTGGATAATCTAAAAATTTACCTTAGATAATATTACTGGAATTAAAATGTGTCCAGTGCTATTTCCTTAGTATAATTTACAAATTTACCTAATACTGATTATTGAGTATATTATTAATTCAGTGATCTTAAAATCATTTAAAGTGTTTTCACCTTTAATTGTACAGTGTTTACTGGTACTTATTAATTCCTAGGTTATGATAATTAGAGCTATTTTGCTTATAACAAAAATCAATCCTATAAATTAATTTTAATAATTTAGATGAAAGCAAGGACTAAATACATATTCATTAATAGTATAGACAGGTATCAAATATGACCTTACTTTTTAAATTATATATTTTTCTTAAAAAACATACCAAAAACCAGCCAAAAACTACGTATAGCACTCATTATATCATTAGTGTCAACACCATATGACATCACTATTGATGACATAAAATCTTGACAAGTTGTTTTCTAGTACTAAGAGGAATCAGGCTTGCAAGTAATTCAGAGACCACAGAAATGTAAATGTGTGAATATTTGTTTAAATTTGTAATACTACTACTAAATGCCTAGGTATGATAAAAATTATGGTGTATAACTTCTCTAAAATTATTTTCTAGTTCTTACAAAGCAAGCCATTTTTTTAAATAGATGGTATTTTTCCACACCAATAGCAGGTGATTTAATTAAAATAATGAATATATTAGTGAAAGATTAATAGTTGATTATACATAGTTTAGCTCAGATTTTAGCTTAGTTTAACACAGATAACAATTCAACACATTAACCTTTATCTGGCATCTAGATTCAATATGTAATCTAGAATTATTATTGTGTAATTTTTGTGTGTTGAGATTTAAACTTATTCAGTTGTTTTTATGTCAATCTAATAGTTAATTTGCTGACTTCTCTTCATAAATTCACTTTTTTTTTTCCCCTGCAGTGAGACTTTCTGAGCCTTGTTAGATCCCTGTTGGTTTACTATTTGTGCAAGTCAACCAACAGCCAATTCTATACAAACACATTCTCAACAAATCTAGGACCTTTTTTATTCCAAATATCATTAGTTCACCTTTGGTTGAACCCAGCACACTGGGAGTTTATATACTCTCCTCAGATAAAACACTAAGAAACAATGGTTGTCTCTGAATTTAAAAGACGGAAGACACTGCATTTTTTCCCTCTTTTTTCTCTTGTACCCAAGATCAAAACAACCTCAAACATGGATCTCAGGAGGTGGGACAAAAACCTTCAGAGAGACAATACGGTGTCCAGGGCTGAGAACAAGGCTCTCAGAAAAGAAAACAAGTCCCTCTGGGGAGAAAACAAAGCCCTTGGAGAAGAAAACAAAGCCCTTGGAGAAGAAAACAAAGCTTTCCGAATGGACAATCAGTTAATCCGGGGGAGAACCAGTACCTGAGACAGCAAAACCAGCTGCTGTGTAAGTTTAAAAGTGTGATTTTAGAAAACCAAAAACCACCTGGGGAAAAAAGTCAATGCCTTGAACACAGAAAGTAAGTCTTATTGGCAACAGAATCGAGACCTGGAAGTTCAGATCAAGGCTCTCAGGGAACAGGAGAAAGCCTTCCAGAACGAGGCGAAAATGCTTCAAGAAGAAATAAGTTCTCTACATGAGGAGATCAATGCCCTACAGCATCAGGAGTGTGCGATCAGGATGGAGCAACAGGCCCTGATGGAAGAATGACTTGCCCTGGAGATGGAAGAACAAGCTCTGTGGAAGGAGGAACAGGCCGTACTTGAAGATAACAAGGCTCTGAGAGAGGAGAACAGTGTTTTTCAAGAGGAGGGAAAGACCCTTCTGTAAGAGGTGAAAGTCCTGGAGGAGTGGAAAAAGATTCTTCAGGAGAAAGACAGCAAACATGCTGGCTCGAAAAATGCACAATTAAAAAATAAAGCAGGAGAAGTGTTACCTGAAGATGTAACCAGCAAACCATGAGTATCATTGACATTCCAGAAAAAAAAATTCAAACTTTTGAAGGTGAAATACTATTAGTGGAGTTGGAGGAGGAAGCTTGGAAACGTACAGGATCTGGTCCTGGAAACAAAATAAGCTCCTGAAAAGTTGGAAAAAAAATTTTTTTTCTTTAGGTTTACTTAAATTGTACAGAACTATTGGTGGTAAATATTATTTTAGAATGGAAAAGATGTATTGCTCAAAACGTGACACTGAATGGACCAGCTTGGTTTGCCCTTTAGTTTCAGAGACATTTGGTGAATATTGTAAGAAATCAACATCACAAAGGAAAACTTGTCTTAAAACTTGCTCTTAGAATTATGAAAAATATAGTGAAATATAAAACTTTGTATCCTTCATATGTATTGTGAAAAAAAATGTTTTGTAGAAGAATATTCTGCTTTATGTTTATTCCAATAATCTAATTGAGGAGGCCAATAAAATACTAAGAAGAATTTTTAAAATATGTGAGTGTACACAGACTTCCCACTAACTATTTTTTCTCTCAGTTATTTTCTTCCTTTTGCTTGCTGGGAGTGTGCCTTGCTCTCTAATAAATGTATTAATGAGAGAAAAGGGAGTGAGAGAACAAATTTCCCTAAACTCATAATAGGGCTTGTGGAGTTTGGACTGTAAATCTGTGGGATGGTCCCTTTTCAGTGGAAATTGGGGAAGGAAGAAATGGATTTTTCAGATGTATTAATGTTGACAACTGATCTAATTGAATGCTCTTTTAAAAAAATAATTCTGCAAAAACTAAGTCAAATGGACTTATGGATTTATTAGAGTACACAAATATTTGCAGAACACTAGTTTACAAACTGCTACAGTGTACCTTATTTTTCATCATCATAGATTTTGAGCATTTAATACAGTATAAACATTCAATGGATTTTATTAAAGTCATATCTCATTCTGATTCTTGTCTAGTGTTATGTAATAGGAATATAAGAAAAGTATAGGAAGAAAAGACTTTCCTTTTCCCTAGATACCGCCACATCTGCAAAAAGTCAACATACACTTATTAAACACCTTTAATTAGCATTCTCCTAAGCAATACAGATACATTTAAATATAAAAAGTGAAATGAGACATGTTCCCTGATTTTAAGGATTCCACAACCTGTGAAGAAAGATAAAGATTATTCCTTAAGAGAGCGTATCTATCTGCCTGATAAACAGATCACTAATCACTGTTCTTTGTAAATTATACAGCCACCATTAAAAAAAAAATCCAGCCTTGCAGAATATTAAAAAGCAATGTTTGTAGACAGTGCTCAATGGACTTGTAGTCAATTGGGGCAGGGAGGAAATGCAAAGCCTTTATCACTGTTTTTACCTTAAAACATGTGGAAGAAACCTGCAGGAAAGAGAATATCTAGCTTGGTGTTCTAGGGATTTGTGGATATGCTGCTTTATTGTCTATACACGAATTCTGGTATGTTATTTTGCACTGAAAAGAGTCCTTACTCCGAAAACTCCCTACTGTAGTGTTTAGGAAAAATAACCTATTTTACTCTTTGGTGATGAGGTCAGGAAGGGCAATGCCCATGGATGGGTACAGTTTTCAGTGACCCTTCTCTGTGAGGAAGCTGTCATTATTGCCTCATGGTTCAATCAGCAGGAATTCAGGTTAAACTGAAGACAAACTGATCAGAATTTCAGTCTCTCCTGTTTGAATTCATATGCTAAGCTGAAGATTGGCACTGTTACAAAGAAATTTTGGTTACTATTTATAGCACACTCTGCAAGTGAGAAAATATATTATTAAGGAATGGGTTAAAACAATTTATGTTGATATCACTCTTCATAATGTCTATGATCTTTCACCTTCACAGGCTAATCAAAAATTGGATACATTTAAGTGTACATTTAAAAGTTTTCATATTGTTAGATATCAATTGAAATTATATGTTAAACAGAGGAAATATTTTGAATGAAAAACATGGAGGCATTTTGATGCTCACAACGCAGGAACTTTAGTGTATGTGAACTTTGTTTCTTTGTTCATTTCTAGGTCTTTCCTCATAGTTTCCAGAAAGGGTGGTCACCTAAAGATCATCTGAAAGCCTAATGCTCCCACCAGGATTGTCCTTAATCTAAACAAGCAAACAATAATTAGCTGCAGCACAGAATAGTTGCATGGATGTTCCAAATATCTTCTTAGAGATGAGAGACTGTTTATCTTTAAGAGACTATCAAGTTTCAACCCATGTGCTAGACTCTATTTATTTAAGGGCACAAATTCCAGACTCCCAGGCCCATCTTTCCTCACTTTGATTTATATTCCATTATGTTCTATAGATCCTCTAATATATCCCAATTCTACATCATTCCCCACCCTCCTGAACATTTTATCAAACGTCCTATATCTTTAACCTCTTTTCTGAAAGTTCATTTTGTCTCCTTAACCCAGATAGACATCAGTGATACTGCACTCTTTAGTATAGCTCTCAGGTGAAGATTTTTAGGCACCAGCAAAGACAGAGGTAGTGTAGGTTTCCTCATTTCTCACTGTACTTCCAAAACTTTTATCTTGTTTCCTCCTATAAAAGATTTAGTTTCAATGAAGCATGTAATATGACATACCACTTTCAATCCTATGTAGTACTTCATATTCAGACTTCTTATTGGCTCTGGCTCGGATATTAAGACCTCTGGAATCTGGTTCATAGTACTCCTCCTTCTTTTACTCTTCTGTATAACCTCAAATTGCACATAGATGATTAGTCCAGAAATGTACCACTCAGTCCCTTGGATCTTCTTATCCACCAAAACCATTTCCCCCATATCATGTCAGTCTCCATCTCAATTATTATACCTTAAAATCTTTGATTTGAAAATACGTTGATTCAGAAATCTGAACTTTCCAACTTTCTGAATATACTCTTTATACTCCTTCTCTTATTTGTCTGTTTACCCAACTCATGTAGAAATGCAACTCATAACTCCATCTGCATTATTTCACTACTATTACCCCTCACATTCTCACTTCTCTTGTTATTCAGCATAGATTCCGGTTCATTAAAATACCCTTGAGAATGCTCTTTAATTTTTTTTAAATACAAATTTATTGGAGTGTAATTGCTTCACAGTACTGTGTTAGTTTCTGTTGTACAACAAAGTGAATCAGCCACATGCATACACATACATATATCCCCATATCCCCTCCCTCTTGAGCCTCCCTCCCACCCTCCCTATCCCACCCCTCTAGGTCGTCGCAAAGCACTGAGCTGATCTCCCAGTGCTATGCAGCTGCTTTCCACTAGCTATTTTAAACTTGGCATTGTGTATAATGTCGATGCTACTCTCACTTAGCCGCAGCTTCCCCCTCCCTCCCCCCATGTCCTCAAGTCCATTCTCTATGTCTACGTCTTTATTCCTGCCCTGCCACTAGGTTCATCAGTACCATTTTTTTTTTGTTTCTTTGTTTTTTAGATTCCATATAAATGTGTTAGCATACAATATTTCTTTAAACTCACTCTCCAGTGCGCTGACCTGAAAAATTTCCAACGCAGATTCCCTTTAACTATGTGTCTTTTCCCAACTATACCTTGTTTATTTCCTTATTTATTTCCTTGTGTTCCCGTGCACCTTAACATAGAGGTATTTCTATTATTTACAAAGAGATAACACTATATACATAAAGTATCTAAATATTTACATATATTAACTCACTTCACCTTTGTAAACAACCTACTTACTCTCAGTATCCTAATTTTACAGATGAGGAAAGAGAAGCACAAGAAAATACTCCTGTTTCTAAGGTCACATATAGGATTTTTCAGATATAAGATTTGAATTCATGTGGTCTGACTCCAGACTCTGTCCTTTCAGCCTCTACTGGATATTAGCACTACAAAATCACCCAAATACAAATGAAGACAACACTGCCCAGCAATCCTACCATTTTTCCTGCTTTCCAATGTAACAAATTTTAATGTCTCCTTTCTCCACTTCATTCCTTCTTATTAAAAGGAAAATATATTTATCACATGTTAATCCTTCCATATTTGCTTAGAATTTTATCTTGTGTTTTCCTCTGAAGGAATTTATTCTCACCTGCGTTCTCTAACATTTAACATTCTCGAGTCTTTTCTCTTTTAGTCATTCTAGCATATATGAAGCTGTATCTCACTGTGGCTTAAATTAATACAAATTAGTATTTCCTTGATGATTAATGAGGTTGAGCATATTTTCATGTGTATACTGGTTATTAACATATCTTTCATTGTGAAGTATTTTTTTTCAATTTTGTTTATTTTCTCTTGGTGGTTTTCTTATTGAATTTTAAAAGTTATTTATATATTCAAGACACAGGTCCTTTTAGAGTCATGAGTACTGCAAATATTTTGCTCCATTTATGGTTTGCCTTTTGATTTTTCAACAGTGAGACATGAAGATGAGAAATCTTTGAATATAAAGTCCAATTTATCTATTCTTTCATTTAGTGGTATATTATATTTACATCTATTGTCTAGTTAGCATTATGTGTTCTCATTTTGAGCCATATATTTCTGCCTAGGAATATGGATTCATGGTAACACATTCAACCAGACTCTAATTTAAAGTGTTGGCATACATATGTATAAACTTTGTGACTATGACTCTCTGGCTAGTGTAGAGTGGAATACTAGGGAACACTAAAATCTATGTACATATTATCTCATAGAGAAATTATTAATGAAAATATATCTTTTTTAAGGAGAAATACTCAATAAACATTATTTCACACAAAGGGAATCTGGAAATATTCCAGAGATAGTCCTCTAGAACTAGGTAATTGCTGTGCCATTTAGCTGATATGATAAGCCCTCCAGTTCACTGTAGTCCCTGTAATATACCTAACTTAGTTCTGGCCCATGTCCACATAAATAATTTTTATTATTAATCCCTGTAGGTCTTTTGATTGCCAGAAGAACTGAGAGTATATATATATATATATATATATATATATATATATATATATATATATGTATATAACTATATCATTTGAAGAAAGTGAAACAAGATATTCAAGGACTCAGGGGTGCTGGAGCCCACTCACAGAAGCTGCTCACAATTAGCTCAAAGAGATGATTGCATACACCTCTTCCCAACACTGCATTCATGGCATCACATTGGTATCTTGAACTATGTATACTTCAAATAAGAGCTTTTTTTGGGGGGGGGAGCACCAGTTGTTAAATATTTACCTAACTACCACAAGTCAAGGTACCTGAAAGTTAAAGCAATGAAATCTTGAAGTTTTATAATCATTTATATTTGTGTTCTAAATAAATTAGAAAATATTGTCCAACAAATTTTACATATGTATAGCATTATTTATCTTTCAAAGAAATTTCACAAGATATTAATGATCTGCAATTTGTTGGTCACGATTTACATTTTCAACAGAAAAAATAAAGGCATATTGAAAGAGCGAAGCAAAACATTTTCCCTCTAAAACACTATTATCATTATTTTATTTTTATTAACATATATTGAAAATACTTACATAATTCAGAATCATGTATTAATAGTTCATTGTTCTTTAAAAATAGAATAAGTATATGATTTTGTATATGGGGAATGAAAAGCATGAAAGTAACAGAAAAATTTACACAAATTCAAGAAAAAAATTGAGACTGGATAAGAAGTTATTTTATGCTCAGTATACTATACCTTATGTTAAGGGACTGTAAGAGATCAGACAGCAGTCCCAAGAAAATGGCTCATTAGGGGTCTCCAAAGGGAAACCAGTTAGGGATGCTAGGAACATATTAGAGCTGTCTGAAATTATAGATTTTGTACCAAAGGAGCTGTGATAAACTAAATTACATTCATAGTGAAAAGTCAGAAAGACACAAAATTATATCAACAAAGAAGAAAGTATCTTATGGCTGTTTGCCAAATAAAAACAACACAAAACAATCATGATTCATATAATTTTGATATTTATATTGTTTTTTAAATTAAATAAAGAGATAATAGTTTAGTTCCACCATATTAAAATAGGATATCTGGTATTCTTCCTGATTCTGCTCCAACCTTTAATTTTTAAACTCTAAAATCCCTGAATATATCTTTGAGGCAGTAACATTACATCAATATTGATGTATTTTTCACCTCCCCAAAATATCTAGAACCATTCAGTTTATAGAAACTATCACTGTTATCAGTGCATAGTGAACAGTGTAATGTCTCTGATAAAATTTATCAGAACATTTCTGATTTAGGCTGATTAGAATATAAAGCTAGAGATAAAATTTGAATCTGCAACACATGATGCCATAACAGATGAGACACAAAAAGACAACTTATTTCTATAAGCACTAGGAATTAAATTTCCCATGTGATGGTTTGCAAAAAGTTTTATTTTGTCCCTGCTCCTGATGTTATACCAATTGTTCTTGTACACTGAATCTGGGGTAAACCACCTGATTTGCTTTGGCTAAGGAGATGTGATCAGCTGACTCAAGCAGAGCCTCAAGAAAACACTTGTCTATTTCTACTTCTGTACTACTATTCCTACTACTGCTGACAGAGCATTCCTGGGCTAGTTTGCTTTAAGGTAAGAGACACGTTGAGCAGTCATCTATCGAAGACCAACAGACATCTGACCATAGGCATGTGTATGAACCCATCCTAGACCAGAAAAACAACCCAGAAGAGCTAAGTCTAATTACTAACCCACAGTCCTACAAGCCAAATAAATGCTTATTCATTTTAGTCACTGATGCTGAGCTTGTTACACAGTATGATTGAGGCAATGAAGAGAATAAGTATCTGATAAACCACATTTTTTTCTTTCTTCTCTGTTATTTCATGATTTTTATTTGTTTGAAAATTCTGGTATTTAAAAAAAATTAAAAGTATTTTCAGTTAAACAATGACATTTTATGTTCTGTTGTGTACATTTATAATAGTAATAAAATAAATTTACTTTTAGACATACATGAATTATTTTAAATAAATTCATTTTATTAAATCATTAGCAAAATACTGTGGTTAACTGATAACTGCAGTGGTAACTAATACAGTTTAAAACATTGATAGATTGTTAAATTTATATGAAAGAATAAATAATCATATTATTAGTAAATAATGAAATTTCAAAAAATGTATGTTAATTACTTTAAACTGAAGACAAGGTGATATGTATTAATAAATGCAAATAGTTAATAGCAAAAGCATAGAAAAATACACCTAAATTATTCTGCTCTTTTCTATTCACCCTAGGAAAAATTCTGACAAATGTCATCTGAAAGATGATCTTCAAGCTCATTTAGCAGAAAACATGTGATAAAAGAAGTCAGTATAATTTTAGAAAAGTGGATTATTCCAGACTAGCTTCATTTTTTTTTTCTAGTGGAAGTAGTCAGTAATTAGCAGATTAGAGATAATCTATCCTCCTGTGGATGGCTTCATGCTCTGCCACTTTCTCCTATAAAACATCCAGTCATGTGTTCCACAGTTCCTGAACCAGTCTTGATCTTGTAGGCAGTACACTACTGGAGAAAATTAGGAATTAAGTTAAAACCCACAGATGTCAGATAGTAGAGCCAACAACATTCACTGTGTTTCCAAGTCCCCTTCACTGATAATATATCCCCAAATTTGGTTTTCCATGAACAAACTTCCATATAACCTTCTAGATAGTGCAAAACGTGAGTCCAGGATCTGACCCAGATGTATACAAGAATTTAATAAATAATAAATGTCATTTAATACATTGACTGAAAGATGAATTAATCACTTGATAATCTTCAAAATGAGTTATCTGAGGTAAAGGTAGCTATATCCTCCACTTCTTACTGCCATTACCATAAAACGCAATATATTTTGTATAGTTATGTGGAATATCTATATAGCTATATCTATACCCACACATATAGGTTTGCTAGGATTATCATAACAGAGTATCACATTGGGTGACTTAAATAACTAAAATTTATTTCCTCACAGTGCTGGAGGTTAGAAGTCTGAAGTCAGGGTGTTGGCAGGATTAATTTCTTCTGTGGCCTCTCTCCTCAGCTTCTGGAAGGCCATCTTTTGTGTCTTTACATAGTCTTCCCTCTGTGTGTGTCTGTGTTCTAATATCCCCTTCCTATAAGGACACCAGGCATATTGGATTAGGGCCCACCCATAAGACTTCATTTTACCTCATTCAAGGCCCTAATTCCAAATACTGGATGTTAAGACCTCAACTAATAAATTTTAGAAGATACACTTCAGCCCATAATACCATACCTAAGATATGGATATACTTCAAGATATACTTTATATTACATCATAATATTACAAAACTTAATGTCATCATAGAGAAGAAAGAAGATATATAATCTATAGAGAAAAAAGCTTATATATTTGTTAGAAATTTAAAAATACCAAAGAAAAAAGCAAAACTGTCCATTGCAATTTTTTCTATTAGCAAAATTGATAAACATACAAAGATTCAGAGAAACAGTTGTAATACATATACGGTATAATGAGTTATTAGTTATCCTCCAAAAACTCCAAATATTGCTAAGAAGACAATGATCCTTGGAGAAATAATACAATCAATATGGAAAATAGAAAGAAAACAAAAGGAAAATAAAGATATCTGAAGATTTCCTGACAAGCTATGCCTTATTGAGCTTGGTGTATGTATCCCCTGAATATTTATCTAATACTACCAAGAGTCTCTAAGTCAAGATCAGCTTCTCTGGTCAGGTTAGATTTTTCTCAACCATCACATTCCATTCTGTAGAGAGAACTAAGATACTGACTTCTTCCCTTTTCCATCTGGTCCTCAGGGTTTATTCTGTAGCCTCTCTCTTGACATCCTCAAGATGATTGATAGCCCTATCACAGAGGAGAAAAGTCCCAGTTGACAGGGAGTGTGTTACTTATGCTCATTTCTGGGAAATGTGAACTTGCTACATGTAGTCATTATTTCCCGCCATCTCAGATGGTTTAATAGACGTGTCAGTCAATGGTCTGTATGAATATATCAAGGAGATAACAGAGGTGGTTCAAGCTCCCAACTTACTCTAGGATACCTGCACAAATTCTCTGAGATTTCAGTAATACTGTGAAGAGTATTTCTGAACCAGCTGTGAGCTAGCATGCTTTTAACTATTCAAAGCAATTAAACTGCAATTTTATTGAGGCATACTTTAAAATATATACTGCAGCCACAAGGTTGAATTATGGAAGTGGTTAACTTTGCTGGTGAGTGAGTCTTATGGATCCTTTATGTTCATATCTCTCCATCACTTTCTTCTTCCTAATAAATGTGAGTTCTATTCTCACAGAACCCCATAGGCTGGGATGATATTATATTCTAGTTTTGGCATAGGTAAAATCTCAGACTCTACCCCTTGACATTAATAAGAACTGTGTTGCTATTCTGTGACATGGACTTGTTCCCCTATATGGAAGTTTTCCAAATTGATCCTTGCCTTACCTCTTCTAATAGATCATGTTAATCAAAGGAGTATTGATAAGCCTTTTAGGACTTGATTTTAGAGAATTTTTCGCCCTACCCTGAGTGTGTGAATTTACATGTAAACACCCAAAATTATAACTAATGTTTTGTTTTTTTTCAAATTTTTATTATTTGGGGAATATTTTTCATAATTCAACATGAATTGTATAGACAATTTTCTTCATAAATAGTATTATATGTAGTTTTATCACAATATTATTATTTAATATGATTCTTCTGTATACAGTACAAATACAACATTAATGCATGTAAAACTTTACAAAGACAGCATACATAGTATTTCTTTTTCTATTATGAATGACACATTTATTTCCCAATAAGAGAAGTGAGATCACTTATGAAATAATTAAATGAATTTTGTTTAAATAGCATTTAGAATATTGAAGAAATAGATGAGGTAGAAAATATATTTTTTGAATGTCATTGCAGGGTCACAACAGAAATACTGAAAGTAGAAGTATATTGATAGAATTCCAGTAAGCATGGTTTAATTCCAAATCAGTCACAGTTCTGACTCAGAAAGCTTTTTTATTTTTTTCCAATCCACTTTGTGCAAGTTGTTAGTGAACATATTAGTTAATGACCTGAAGGCAAATCCATGACAAAGTGATTTTGTGCTAATTGTGTGGAAAATGTTTTCTAGCTTTAAAAAATGCTACATTCTGAGATGCTATAGGGAATTTATCTTCCCTATTTGAGCTATTCTATTCAACCTTCCTCAAGGGCACTGAATCATATTGAATGAGTCATCTAGCTTTCATATCATATCTAAAAATCAAGGAAAACTCCCAAGAGGCAATGTTAGGGATTAAACACTCTCATTCTGTTTACATTCAGTTGGCATTAAAATGAAAAATAGGTTATAAAGTTGACTGTAGTAAGACTATAGATATTTTAATATCTCATTTTCATAGTGCTTTATATTAAAATGCCAAACTTTTAGATAATTATAATAAAAATATTTTATATTTACTTTTGCAAAAGCTTCTTATTTTAAATTTCTCCTCTTTAGAACTTTTTTCTTTATTATTATTCAAATTTATATACACTAGACATATAATAAAATAAATGTATTCTTAATTAGTATGATTATTAAAGGAAGACTAGTGCTTTAGTAGTCTCAGTTTGAAAAATATTAAGTTATGTTAAAAAGTGAATATTAAAAATATTATAAGGCTTCCCTGGTGACACAGTGGTTTAGAGTCCGCCTGCCGATGCAGGGGACATGGGTTCATGCCCCAGTCTGGGAGGATCCCACATGCCACGGAGCAGCTGGGCCCATGAGCCATGGCCGCTGAGACTGCACGTCCGGGGCCTGTTCTCTGCAACGGGAGAGGCCATAACAGAGAGAGGCCTGAATACAGGGAAAAAAAATATATATATATATATATGTGTGTGTGTGTGTGTGTGTGTGTATAACACAAATATATATATATATATATATATATATATATAGATTTTAAATTGTTACAGGAACATCTGCTATTGACTTTTATATGATTATAAAAATTTACTTAAAAATATTGAATATTTCAATTCACAACAGAAAATAGACTGGAGGATACTTAAATATAAAATGCACACATGATTTCATTTTATATTATATTTTATTTATATTAACCATATATAAATATGAATGCTCTGAGCAACCCAGAAGAAGTTCACCACTTAAGATTTCTTGCATTTTTAACTGCTCTCTTATTTTAACTGCATTTTTCACATAAGACTAATTCCCATATTCTCTGCCACACACACACACACACACCCATGGCACCTTCCTAGTGTATTTAATGCATATATTTTCAACCCATCTAAATTATGCTGAATTAGGTGTAAATGTTTCTTAAAAATTGTATATATTTGCTTGAAATGTGATTTTTCATTTTCTTTAGCACCTTTGTCCTATAAACTGTATTGTGTTCTTAGGTTTTCCATTTAACGTTAAGTTTCTGAGATATATTAATGTTTTGATAATAAATGTAACTCATTATATTTGCTTTATTCATTTATCATATACATACTTATGATACTTGTATCTATACATAATGGATATATCTTATGATTATAAGCCCATCCCTCCAGTAATAGATATGTCATTTGCCTACACTTCTATGTTACCAAAAGCTACAACACTGTGATGAATGTCTGTATTCATGTATCCTTACAGACTTATGGGAAAGATTTTTGGGGGATATATATTTTGCTGTGACACTAAGTGCTGGATGTGGGATATTTTCATATAAGATCTTACCAGATATCACTAAATATCTCCAGAATGCCTGCACAAGTTTCCAAACACGGGAACATCAGCAATGCTTAAAATTTCAAATTTTCCCATATTCTAACATTTCATAGTGTACTGCCTTTACATTTTTGTCAGTCTACTACTTGCAAGAAGGTATACAATTTTCATTTAATATCTATTTCCACATTTACCAGTGAGGCTGATCATGCACATATTAATTATGTGGATATTTCTTCAAAGGCAATATAAACTAATTAGGAGCACAGATTTTGGACCAAGACAGCCTGGGAGCCAATCCTGCCTCCATCACTTACTTAGACAAAAATAAACTTATACACATTATTTAACTCTCTGTGCATCCTTCTATTCATCTTTAATGAGGAGAACCATATCAACTTTGTAACTCTGTGAATGTTAAGTAAATTAAAATGTATATAATGCTTAACACAGTATCTAGAACACAGTAATTGCTATATAATTGTTAATTATTATTTTTATTCATATTGTCAGATTATTTTTGTAAATATTTCCTTTCCTTGATAAGTTGAATGTGTTCCTTTATAATATAGACATTAATCATTTCCTTGTGTTTAACATTGTGTATATCAACTCCAGTATGTTATATACTGGTTAAGTTTGCCTGCTATGAGGTTTTTGTTTTTAATTAAAGACGTTTTACTTGTACCTAACCAAAGTTAAAATTTTTTTGTACATGAATTATACTGTAAGGTTTTGTTTTTAAATTTTTTACTAACTATGTGGTCATAAAAATGTTGCATTTTTTATATTTTTAACTTTAATTTTACTTTTGGCATTTGGTTATTTAATCTATGTAGAGCCAATTTTTTAATCCAACTTTGTAATCCAACTTTTAAAGTCCATATACTGAGCCAAATTTCCACAGATCATCTACTAAAAAATGTGCAATTTCACAATCCTCAATATACTATCTCTTTTCAAATTTGAGGAAACCATATGTTCATGAATCCGTTTCTGGATTCTCTCTGTTCTATTTGGTAGTTCTTGTACAAAAACTATACTTTTTCCTACTACATCTTTGTTAAGTGTTTTAATGTCTACTCATGATATACATGTGCATGCATATTTCCTCTCCATCTTGGAATTATAATAGATATTCTTAACTTTATCCTGCTATGTAGATTATAGTATAAGCTTAATTTCCAAAAAGTTTCTCCTAGAAAACTCAAAATTTCCTTGAGTGTATAGCCATATTGTAGTAGAGTTGACCTATTTAAAATTAAGTTTGACCATTCATGAACATGTTTTGCCTTTTATTGAGGTCCTTTTTATAAAATTTTTATGTAACACAAACAGTCAAATCAGACTCACAGTAATTATAGAATTTATCAGTACAAAATCTTACTGATAACTTTAAAAGGTTCCAGCAATCACAGAGCACAGATAAAACATATTGGCCAGTGTGAGAAAACCCTGAGACAATATCAAGCACACTAACATTCAAATTATAAGGAGCCAAGAAGGAGAAGATAGGGAAAAGGGGCAGAGGACATATTTGAAGACATAATAACTGAAAAGTTCCCTTATCTGAGATGGGAAACAGAAAACCAGATCCAGGAAGCACAGAGAGTCTGAAACAAGACCAACCCAAAGTAACCACACCAAGACACATTGTAATTAATATGGCAAAACTTTAACATGAAGAGAAAATATTGAAAGCAGAAAGAGAAAAGCATTAGCTGTGTTCAAGGTAACTCCCATAACACTATCAGCTGAATTTTCATCAGAAACTGCAGGCCAGAAGGGAGTGGCATGATATACTTAAGTAAATAAAGGAAAATGTTATAACCAAAAGTACTCTACCTGTAAGTCTATCATTCAAATTTAAAGGAGAGATGAGTTTTACAGCCAAGCAAAGCTAAAGGAAGCCAGCATCTCTAAACTAGTTTCACAAGAAATGTTAAAGGTAGTTCTCTAAGTAGAAAAAAAGACAACTGAAAATATGAACATTACAAAAGGAAAAATCATTGGTAAAGGCAAATATTATCACAAAGATAGTAGATCAAACACATATAAAGCTAGTAGAAAGGTTAAAAGACAAAAGTAGTAAAACCTTTTATAATCACAATGAATAGTTAAGAGATACACACACAAAAAATGATGTAAGATAGATATCATGCCCTAAAGATCAAACTTTAGGGTGGGGGGTAAAAATTTAGCATTGTTAGAATGTGTTTTAACTTAAGAGATTATCCAATTAAATTAAATATATTGTTCAACTTCATATATATGTATATATATGAATATATTATTACATATTGTTATATATAAACCACATCATAACCACAAAAAAAATATGTAATGGATACACACACAAAAAAAGAGAAAGAAATCCAAACATAACACTAAAGATAGTAAGCAAATCATACTAGAAGAGAGCAAAAGAATAAGAAAGGAACAAAAAGGAAATACAAAAACAATTAACAGAATGGCAATAAGTACATGCATATCAATAATTACTTTAAATGTCAATGGACTAAATTCTCCAATCAAAAGACATAAAGTGACTAATGGATACAAAAACAAGACTTGTACGTACACTACCTGTAAGAGACTCACTTCAGATCTAAAGACATACACAGACTGAAAGTGAGTGGATGGAAAATAAGTATTCTATGCAAATGAAAACAAAAAGAAAGCTGGGATAGCAATAGTTGTATCAAACAAAGTAGCCATTAGAATAATGTAACAAGAGACCAAGAAGGACATTACATAATGATAAAGGGATCAATCCAACAAGAAGATATAACAAGTGTAAATATATATGCACTTTACACAGGGACATCTAAATACATAAATATAATATTAACAAACATAAAGGAAGAAACTGACAGTAGCATAATAATAGTAGAGGACTTTTACACCCCACTTACATGAAGGGACAGATCATCCAGACAAAATCAATAAGGAGACAATAACCTCAATTGACATATTAGACATATTAAACAGATACAGAGAAGTCCATCGAAAAGCAGCAGAATACACATTCTTTTTAGTGCACCTGATACATTCTTCAGGGTATTTCATATGCTAGGCCACAAAACAAGTCTCAGTAAATGTAAAAAGACTGAAATCAGGTAAAACATCTTTTCTCACCACAATGCTAAGAGACTAGAAATCAACTACAAGCAAAAGAAAAAAAAAAAAAAGACACAAACATGGAGGCTAAACAACATGCTACTACTAAACAGTCAATAAGTCACTAAAGAAATCAGAAAGGAAGTTAAGTCCCTACCTGAGACAAATGAAAATGAAAACACAATGATCTGAAATCTGTGGGACACAGCAAAAGCAATTCGAAGAGAGAGTTTTATAGCAATACAAGCCTATCTCAGGAAAATTTAAAAAATATCAAATAAACAACCTAACCTTACACCTAAAGGGACTAGAAAAGGAATAAATGAAATTCAAAGTTGGTAGAAAAAAAGACATAACAATAAAAATCAGAGAAAAAATATGTAAAATAAACTAAAAAAAAATTAAAAAGATCAGTGAAGCTAAGAGATGGTTCTTTGGAAAGATAAAAAATAACTGATAAATTTTGAGCCAGACTTATCAAGAAAAAAAAAAGGAATAAAAAAGGAGAAGTTACAACTGACACTGCAAAAATACAAAAGGTTATAATTAGAAAATATATATGCACCCCAATGTTCATAGCAGCATTATTTACAATAGCTAAGACATGAAAGCCACCTAAGTGTCCATAGATAGATGAATGGAAAAAGAAGATGTTGTATAGACATACAATGGAATATTAGCTTTAAAAAATAATGAAATCTTGCCATTTGTTACAACTTAAATGGAAATACAGTATATCATGCTAATGAAATAAGTCAGACAGAGAAAAACAAATAGCATATGATTTCACTCATATGTGGAATCTAAAAATCAATAAAAATGAACAAACATAAAACAGAAACAGTCATAGATACAGAGAACAAACAGGTGCTTGACCGAGGGAGGTGACTCAGAGGATGAGAGAGTTGTGTGATATTAAAAGCTATAAACTTACAAAATAAATGAGCCAGGGTACAAAGTATGCAGGGTGGTGATTATAGGCAATAATTATATAATGACTTTGTATGGTGACAGATGGTAACTCTACTTATTGTGGTGATCAGTTTGTAATGTACAGAAATATTGAATCACTATGTTGTTCACCAGAACTAACATAGTGTTGTAGGTCAATTATACTTCAAAAACAAACAAACAAATAAACAAACTCATAGAAAAATAGGTCAGATTTGTGTTTATCAGAGGTAAGGTGTGGGGGGAGAGGGGAAAGGTAGTCAAAATGTACAAACTTTAAGTTATAAGATAAATAAGTAGCAGGGATGTAATATACAATATGATGAATATATTTAACAGTTGTGTGCTATATATAAAAGATGTTAGGAGAATAAATTCTGAGAGTTCTCATCACAATGAAAAATATTTTCTTCTTTTTATTTTGTTTTGTTTCTATACGAGATGATGGCTGTTCATTAAACTTCCTGTGGTAATCATTTCATTATGTATGTAAGTCAATCATTATGCTATATACCTTAAACTTTTACAGTGCTGATGTCAGTTTTATCTCAATAAAACTGGAAGAAAAAAGTTTATATGGAGAGGCAAAAGACCCAGAATAGCCAACACAACATTGCAGGAAAAGAACAATTTCAGAGAATTAACACTATATAACTTCAAAACTTACTTTAAAACTACAGTAGTCAAGACAGTGTACCACTGACAAAATAACTAGTCAAATAGATCAATAGAGTAAAGCAGAGAGCTCAAAAATACACTCTCCAAAATACAGTCAACTTATCTTTGATTAAGGAGCAAAGATAATACAATGGAACAAAGAGATTCTTTTCAACAAATGGTATGGGGATAAATGGATATCCACATGCAAAAAGAGAAAGAACAAAAATAAAAAAAGAATCCAGATACAGACCCTACACCTTTAGCAAAAAGTAACTCAAAATGGATCACAAACCTAAATTTAAAACAAAACTATAAAATGCCTAGAAGATAATATGAGAGAACACCTAAATGACCCTGGGTTTGGCAATGATTTTTTCATACAATACAAAAGGCATAACCCAGAATAAAATAATGATAAGCTGGACTTCATTAAAATAAAAAAAAATTTCTGCTCTTCAAGTCACTGTCAAGAGAATGAGAAAGACAAGCCACAGACTGGGAGAAAATATTTGCAAAAAACATACCTGCTACACAACTGTTATCCAAAAAATTCAAAGAACTCTTAAAACTCAACAATAGAAAACAGCCAATTAAAAAAGACCAAAGACCTTAACATACACCTCACCAAAAAAGATATACAGATAGCAAATTGATACATGAAAAGATGATCCACAACATATATCATCAGGGCAATGCAAATTAAAGCAACAATGAGATATGACTACACACCTAGTAGAATGGCCAAAATCCAGAGCACTGATAACATCCAAACTTTGACAAGAATATGGAGGCACAGAACTCCTATTCATTGCTGGTAGAAAGGCAAAACTGTACAGTCACCTTGAAAGTTTATCAGTTTCTTACAAAACTAAACATATCCTTACCAAACAATCCAACAATCATGCTCCTTGGGATTTATCCAAAGGAATCAAAAACTTACACACACACAGAATTCTACACAAGGATGTTTATGGTAGTTTTGTTCTTCATTACCAAAACATGGAAGCAATTGAGATGTCCTTTGTCAGTTAAAAGGAAAAATAAACTGTAGTACATGCAGAGAATGGAATATTATTTACTTCTAAAAAGAAATGAGCTATCAAGTCATGGAGAGAAATGGAACCTGAAGCATATTCTTAAGTGAAAGAAACCAATCTGAAAAAGATGCATGCTATATCATTACAACTATATGACATCTTATAAAAGGGCAAAACCATGTAGACAGTAAAAAGATCAGTAATTGTCAAGGTTTTTGGATGGGAAGGATGAACAAGGAGAGCACAGAGGATTTTTAGGCCAGTGAAACTGTTCTGTTTCTGATCTATGATCTATAATGGTGGATACATGCCATCATACATTTGTTAAAACCCATAGAATGTACAACACCAAGAGTGAACACAAATGCAAACTACATGCTTTGGGTGATAATGATGTGTCAGTGTAGGTTCATTAGTTGTAAGAAATGTACTACTCTGGTGGTGGGTGTTGATAATGGAGGAGGTTATGTATATGTAGGAACAAGGATATATATGGGAAACCTCTATAGTTTCTGCTCATTTGCCATCAACCTAAAACTACTCTAAAAGATATAGTCTACTTAAAAAAATAGTAATATTAAAATTTATAAGATTTTTTTTTTATATTTAAGGTAAGTATTAGCCTATTCACAAAGCATGCTGACCTCCAAAGAAAAGCTTTGTCCTCTGAAAGAATCAAGGAAAACAACCACAGTCCAATACTTAAAACAATACATTTTGGTTAACCCCAAGGCTTTGACACCTCCTGCTCAATCGTGCATCTTAAAAACCTTATAACCCAGCAATTGAAGTTTTTATCCTGCAGTGTGATATCCAGCCCAATTAGAGGTAATGTGTTCAACTGTAGAATATAGTAGACAAAGAAGAAACATGCAAATGCTACTACTCCTATTTTCACAAGCTTTTAGTAGCTTATTAAGTAAAATATAAAGTAATAAAATTATTAAATTATGCTCAAACAGGTCCAGGTTCTGTGCTATTTGGTCATTTACCCTTATTTGCATAATATTGATTTGTATGAGATAGCCCATTTTTGTTGATAAAAATTTTGATAATAAAATAATTTTGCATTTTGGAAATAAATTTCACTTGATCAAATCCAACTGCTTTTCATTTTCCATTAGATCAAGGGATGTGTTGCAGTTAGATATTTTTATCTGTGTCAATATATAAAATTAGGCTATAATTCTCTTTTCTCGGTTTGCATTTACCTTATTAGAGTAAAATTTATTACAAAATTTTCTCTTCTTTTCTTCTATTTTTGAAAATTTCTGTAAAAGAGTGATTATCTGTTCATCCAAACTAAAGTAGAATTCCCTTGTAAAAGCCTATAGGACTGGACTCTGTGGGGTTACAAAACTATATTTTTTAACATTTTCATTTATATAATAGTTATTCCTACTTTCAAGATTTCTAGTTCTTCTACTGCCTTTTTTTAGAATTTTACAAGTGAAGAAATGAAACTATGTTAACTATGTTTCCAAATTTATAGACATAGGTTAAGTAATATTATTGGATAGTTATTTTAAAATCTCTGCAATTATTTGTATCACAATATACTTGAAACCTGCTCATCCTTTACTATCACCTGTTTTTCTTAGAAAGAAAACTTTTTGATAGATCCCAGAAAAGTGTTATATTATTGAAAATAGAGATATAAAAAATTCACTTAATTTCCAAGAATAATAAAAGTAAAATGAGGTGGATTTTGCAGTTTAAGCAATGCATGATAGTACGTTTTGATCATTGGGATAATTTTATAAACAAATTGAAAGAGACTATAACCTGTCAAAACAATGTGAAATTTTGTTGTAGTAACATCACTGATGCTGTTGAATTGTATTGGCTGTTGAATTTAAAAGCATATAAGCATCTGATACATTTATAAAGTTCATTAAAATAACAGAAACTGTACTCTAAAAATAAGCAAAAGACATAATTTTGAAACTTAGAATAGGCAAGGATAATGGTCTTATTTTTTCATATTTGGTAGGAATTAATAGTAAAATAGTTCATCAGAAAATTCTGCAGCTGTTTTAGTATAGGGACATTTTGAGTGTCAGGATTAGAGGAAGAGAGGGATTTATTGAGTAAAATATTTTGTTCCATGAGCTATTATGTAGGGACTTTATATAAGGATTTCTCATATAAGCTCAGTAATACCCTCCATAAATTCTAGAACTACTAGTTTTCATATTTGATGTGGATTACCAGATTGTATGTGATTGTGGGAAAATATTTATTTGTAATCCTTGGAAATATATCATACGAATATATTTTACATATAGATAACTAGAAAATTAGAGTGTATACTTTAATAAAAATATCTGGCATGTTACATGGAAAGAAATCTATAGTTCCAGTATAAGCAAAGGTACAGAGTATAATTTGGGGTTATGTTATATCTAAAAGAACTAATGTAAAGAAAACAGCTGATTACCAAGAGAGATGAAATAAGTGGAATCTTGACCTACATAATGACAAGAACTGTAGAAAATTACGACAAATTAAAGGAGATAGAACAGTGGAAATGTAGAGATAAAAGTTATTTTGTGTATCAAATACTACAACTATTCCCCTTTAAAAAATGATGTTCAGTGACTTTCCCTGGAAAAAAAATATATAGTTGGTACTGAAATCTACATTCTTGATTCCTATCTTACTCTGCTATAATTCTAGACATCTGTTAGGAGAGATTTTTTTGTGTCTATTTCACAGATTAGTTGTGTTATTGAGGTTGTATGTTCCATTAACTCTCTTGGATAGAAAATGGTAGAGAAAAAGAAAGCAGATCTCTAGGGAGGAACAGCAGACAGTGGGATAGATAAAAATAAGCTACTATAAGTCCAGCTGTACTCTTTCATCTGGCATCATTGCCAAACCCACTTATCTTCTGTTTCCTTGAGTTTTAGTGGCCTGAGGCTTGAAATTCACTTATCTGAGGCACCATAGCCCCCAATCTAGCAGGAAAAAATAACTGGAATCTTACTCTCCCTGGAAGCTGTTTGCCCTCATAGTGTCAGATGCTAAGTCACTTGTCACTGCTGCCAAATCACTCCTTTGTGCTCAATTCTACAACTCAACAAAAGTAAGTGTTCGTTTCTACCCTTTGGCATGTTTTTGGAATTCATACTCACCTTGTTAATTTAAAGTGTGTGAATCACCTTAAAATCCTTGAAGTTGACACATGCGTTGTAAAAATAGAAACTGTATAATATAATAAGGAGATTGTTAAGTAATACCTTAGGTATTTGGCATTCTCTGGAGGATACATTTCAATGACAAGGTTGGCCCAGGGAATAGAGATAAGTCAGGCTGAAGACCTCCAACATATTAGTCTGGGTCCCAAATTTAAACGAATATAGTTCTTCACATAAAATAGTATCCCTTAGAGTCTAATAGCAAATTATTAAGTTTTGAGCTGTATTGTTGTGTTGAATTTTTCCTGCTTTATGTCTAGATTTTACATATTTCCCCAAGTTATAGTATCAATTTATTTAAACTTTCTTATATTTGATTAATAGCACAATTTATTCATTAAGTAAAGATTAAGATGTAACGATAACTTTTCTATTTTGTTTTTTATTCAAAAATCAGGGAATCACATGATGGCTACATAACTATAAACAGTTTTTTTTCTAACCTGTTTCCTGATGATTATGATATTTCTTTATAGAAATAATGTAGTTTTAGCCTATATCAAGATGTAGTGTAAGTTTATAAAAACTCTTTAATTATAATTTTTATATATTAAACTGGTAATTATTTACTTAACTATTTCTAATTTTGTATCTGGTCATAAGCAACCATAGTAAATGAAAATTAACTATGAAATTCCCAATATACTTCAATCTGGCTAATAACAGAGGTCTGAACTTTTCATTTCTAAAATGAAACACTTCTAATGAAAATAATTAAAACACTTAAAATAAAAGAGTGAATTAATAGAAAAGTGCAATCTATTCTGAATAATCATCATGAATAATATTCAGATTTCTTCTCTTTAAAATTTCTCACTTTGGGATAATTGAAATTAGGAAGACCATGTTAACACTGAGTATAGGTGCCATTGTTTTATATGAATCAGTATTTTATTCTATTTTAATTGTTCCATCACTAAGTGTATTTTTACTCTAAAGAAGGGAGGTAAACAATGAATATAATGACCTCTCTTAAAAACACAAGAGCAGCATCGTTAGTAATATATATCTTAAGGTCATTATGTTCTCATACATTTGTACAATATGATGAATACAATTATCATTCTAATACTTGTGGGCTTCATGCTGCTGGAGGGAGAGAGGTATCACTTGGAGAGGTAGGAGAATATTCTGTATGGATGGAATGACCATAGCATTCCTTTTCTTTATTTGTGTACCTACTTTCAGTACTGGAGAGGGGTGGTAGAAGATGAGGAGGTATGGTTGACATACATACAATTCATATACACATCTATGCTGATCATTCTCTCAAAGATACAGTTGAGGACTATGCCACCAATATTTACATAACTTTGTCTTATTATTCCATATTACTGTATAAGGCTCTCTTCCCAAGAGAAATTAAGGAAAATAACAAAACAAAACATTGAATACTATTTCTGACTAAGCTGTAGCAATTAAGACTTGCAAATATATTGATATTTTCTTCCTTCCCCTCACCTTCTATTTTCTTTTCCTCCTGTTGGTCTATTCTGAATCATCCTTTTCATCTTTCCTCTCTTCTTTTCTCTAATAGTAACTCCTTGTTCTAGTTTCTCTACTTTCCACCTGTCCCTTCATTATGCTTTCAGCTTTGTTTAGAACAATGTGTTCTCTAGATGTTGAATAAAGAGACTCTGTTTTCAATCTTCTGCCCATCCAATACAGACTCAATTTTTCTCTTCCTACTATATATAACACTATTACACTACCCATTATAGTAGAGCCAGTACTTTTATAATGACATATAACACAGTATATATATTTTAACATATTTCAAGGTTTTGGTTGACTATATTTAAAGTAATATAGAATTACATATCCAAATGTTTTGAAATAGGATGATTATTTACCCTACTTCTCTCTCAGTGTTAGAATCACCTTAAATATATTTGTTAGCAGGTTAAGAAAGAAAATTACTTTTCTTCCCACTTCCCTGTGTCCATCTGAAACAATGCACAAGTCAACCCCCATTCCTTTGCTTGCTCCTAAAACACTACATAAATATACATACATACCCACTCCTAACAAAGCAGCCAAATGAACTAGGAAACAGATGGGAAACTGAGAGTCCATGTGTTCACGTTCCTACTATGCCAATAACTTGCTGGGTGATCTTAGGCAAGCCACATATCTTTAGCTAATTGCCTTCTCTGTAAAAGAACAGAGCCCTAGGACCTGAATATTAACTCTCAGAAGCCAGTAATGAATTTGTCCCATCATCCTTCTTATATGGAAAACATTTTCAAATAATAAAGAGCTAGAATTGATCTTATTATTATTGCATAATCTCACTAGGTCTTCCCTGCTGTTCTGAAGGCTGTAACCAAATGCTTTGCAAAATCCATTTTTAAAAAAGAACTTTCTCCACTACAAACACACTAAGAATTGTGAAAAAAATGAATTCTTTTATACTCACATAAGCAGCAAAAGAAAAATAGTACATTTAATTTGTCCAAACAATAATACAAATGGGCAATACATGCATGAAATAATTATCAATATCATTAGCCATTAGAGAAATGGAAATCAAAACCACAATGATATTATCATTCACACTCACTAGGATGGGTAAAATTTTTAAATGCAGAAAATAAGAATTAGTAAACATGTAGAAAAACTGGAACATTGATACACTGATGATAAGATTGTAAAATGGTTTGGTCACTTTGAAAAACAGTTTCAATGTTCTTCAAAATGTTGAACATAGAGTTAGTTACCAGATACTTCACTACTGGTTACTCATCAAAGACCATTGAAAACGTATGTCCACATAAAAAACATCTACACAAAGGTTTCACAGAAACATTACTTATATTAATTGCAAAATGGAAACAATCCAAATGTTCATTAGCTGACAAATAGGTAAACAAAATGTGATATATTCATACAATGAAATGTTATTCAGCCATAAAAAGGGATGAAGTAGTGAAACAGGCTACAACATAGATAATCCTTGAAGACATAATGCTAAGTGAAAGCAACAGTATTATATTATATGCCACATATCATGATACCATTTATATGAAATGTTCACAATAGGCAAATCCATAGAGAGAGAGAGTAGATTAGAAGTTATCAGGGGTTGGCTCAGTAATGGTCACTGTTAACCTCAGTTTACCCTTATAGGTTTTAATAACTAAATTTCAGAAAAATATCAGAGTATGTATGGATCTTATTCATCCATTCCTCTGTCCATGGGCATTTAGGTTGCTTCCATGTCTTGGCTGTTGTAAATAGTACTGCAATGAACATTGGGGTGCATGTTTCTTTTCAAATTATGTTTTTCTCTGGCTATATGCCCAGGAGTGAGATTGCTGGATCATATGGTAGTTCTATATTTAGTTTTTTAAGGAACCTTCATACTGTTATCCATAATGGTTGTACCAATTTACATTCCTGCAAGCAGTGTAGGAGGGTTCCCTTTTCTCCACACCGTCTCCAGCATTTATTGTTTGTAGATTTTTTGATGATGGCCATTCTGACCAGTGTCATAAAAAAGAATGAAATAATGCCATTTGCAGCAACATGAATGGACCTAGAGATTATCATACAAGTGAAATTAGTCAGACAGAAAGACAAATATCATATATCACTTATATGTGGAAGCTAATAAAAATGATACAAATCAACTTATTTACAAAACAGAAACAGACTCACAGATCTTGAAATCAAACTTATGTTTATTAAAGGGGGAACGTGGAGGAAGTGATAAATTAGGAGATTGAGATTAACATATATACACTACTATAAATAAAATAGATAACTAATAAAGACTTACTGTATAGCACAGGGAACTCTACTCAATATTCTGTAACAATCTATATGGGAAAATAATCTGAAAAAGAATGTGTGTGTATATATATATATATATATATATATATATATATATATATATACACACACACACACATATAACTGATTCACTTTGCTGTACACTTGAAACTAACACAAAACTGTAAATATGCAATAAAATATAATACTGCAATAAAATTTTAAAAAATCAAGGTAAAAATCACATAATATAAAATTTACTATTTGAACCATCAAAAAAGAAAAAAAGAAAGATATTGGAGAGGCTAAGGCTGTTTTCTTCAGAAAGCAGATCCTGAGGAAATGTTTTTGTGCAGGTTGTTAATTTGTTTTTTTTTTTTTTTTTTTTTTTTTTTTTTTTTTTTTTTTTTGCATTACGTGGGCTTCTCACTGCTGTGGCCTCTCCCGTTGCGGAGCACAGGCTCTGGACGCGCAGGCCCAGTAGCCATGGCTCACGGGCCTAGCCGCTCCGCGGCATGTGGGATCCTCCCAGACCGGGGCACGAACCCGCGTCCCCTGCATCGGCAGGCGGACTCTCAACCACTGCGCCACCAGGGAAGCCCTGTTAATTTGTTAAGAGTGAAACAGGGATGTAGTTACAACTGAACAAGATTGCATTATGGTGCAGGTAAACTCTGTCAACAACTATCACTCAATCCTGGTAGGAGCACATGTGTGTCCCCCCCCCCATACATATAATTATCCATGTAAAGTGTAACTTGAAATTATCTGCCTGGGAGGAAAGAGGATCATTTATCGCTCAGTATCCAGTGCCCATTGGTCACAGTTCACCCAGTGCATGTTACCACCCTCACAGTCCAGTTCTTGAATACACACACAAAAAGCTAGTAGTTTCCCTAGGTTGAGACCTCAGAGTAGCTCCTATCCAGAAAGCCAGAGATATTGGCTATAGCTGAGGTCAGGTGCTGTCAAATTGCACATGGCAGAAACATTGTGTATTAATGGCTAAAGGAAAGATATATCGAGAGATTCTCATGCTGAGAACAAGGTGCATTTGCCAGCATATCTCCTATCCATCATTCTTTCTAGTTCTCGCTAACTAGATACTATACTAGGGGAATCATGTACTAACCAATGCTTAGAAATAAGACACTACCTCTGACTCCCTTCTTTGGTCTTGCTGAAACAAAAGGTTAAGGAATATTTGGAGAGCAAGACTATGGAAGTATAAATTAATAGCAACAAAGAACTTGACACATCTGTAGAGTGTGTTTTTTTATTATAGTTTTTTTAAATTATAGTTAAGTTTTCCACAATTGACACTCTGAATTTAAGACGTATCACGTTATCTAAAAGGGAATAATGTTCATAGAACAGCAGAATATACAAAGCACTGTAATAGATTTTTTACATAAGCAATTTTTATGTTGTTCTCATGATGATCCTATGAGATAGGTAATTTTATTATTCCCATATTGTCAATGAAAAAAACAAAGATTCAGAAAGATTCAGCAGTTCATGCAAGGTAACAGAGTTGAAAGTTATTTAACTTAAATTCAACTACAGTTATCTTAGACTGTGAATGTCAGTGATATGTCTACTGTACTTCAGAAGCCACCATTAAAACACTATTTTCAAGAATAAAGAACACCCGGCTCAGGGTCTCTTCCCTCCACCATCACGGAACTGCCCTGGAGCCCGAGGTGAGGGCGGCCTCACTGAGGATACCAGCTCTGGAGGGGTGCCAGTGACTGAAGCCGTGACAGTCGTGGGGATAGCAGGCCAGAATCATCGTACCTGGGGTGTTTGGGGAAGATGGCAGAAGAGTAAGACGTGGAGATCACCTTCCTCCCCAAAGATACACAAGAAATACATCTACGTGTGGAACTGCTCCTATAGAACACCCACTGAACGCTGGCAGAAGAACTCAGACCTCCCAAAAGGCAAGAAACTCCCCCACGTACCTGGGTAGGGCAAAAGAAAAAAAGAAAAAAAAAAACAGAGATAAAAGAACAGGGATGGGACCTGCAACAGTGGGAGGGAGCTGTGAAGGAGGAAAGGTTTCCACACACTAGGAAGCCCCTTCGTGCGCAGAGACTGCGGGTGGCGGAGGGGGGGAGCTTCAGAGCCACGGAGGAGAGCACAGCAACAGGGGTGCAGAGGGCAAAGTGGAGAGATTCCCACGCAGAAGATCGGTGCCGACTGGCACTCACCAGCCCGAGAGGTTTGTCTGCTCGGCCACTGGGGCGGGCGGGGCTGGGAGCTGAGGCTCAGGCTTTGGTCGGAGCCCAGTGCGAGGACTGGCAGCGTTAAACAGCCTGCAGGGGGTGAGTGCTCCACGGCTAGCTGGGAGGGAGTCCGGGGAAAAGTCTGGACCTGCCAAAGAGGCAAGAGACTTTTCTTGCCTCTTTGTTTCCTAGTGTGTGAGGAGAGGGGATGAAGGGTGCTGCTTAAAAGAGTGCCAGAGATGGGTGCGAGCTGCGGCTATCAGTGCGGACCCCAGAGATGGACATGAGATGCTAAGGCTGCTGCTGCCTCCATCAAGAAGCCTGTGTGCGAGCACAGGTCACTATCCACGTCAACCCTCCTGGGAGCCTGTGCAGGTCCCTACTGCCAGGGTCCCAGGATCCAGGGACAACTTCCCTGGGAGAACGCATGGTGCGCCTCAGGCTGGTACAACCTCATGCCAGCCTCTGCTGCTGCAGGCTCGCCCAGCATCCGTACCTCTCCCTCCCCAAGGCCTGAGTGAGTCAGAGCCCCTGAATCAGCGAATCCTTTAACCTCGTCCTGTCTGAGCGAAGAACAGATGCCTTCAGGAGACCTACACACAGGGGCGGGGCCAGATCCAAAGCTGAACACTGGAAGCTGTGCAAACAAAGAAGAGAAAGGGAAATTTCTCCCAGCAGCCTCAGAAGCAGGGGATAAAATCTCCCCAATCAACTTGATATACCCTGCATTTGTGGAATACTTGTATAGACAATGAACCATCCCAAACAGAGGAGGTGGACTTTGGGAGCAAGAAACATTATTTTCTCCCCTTTTCCTCTTTTTCTGATTGTGTATGTGTATGATTCTGTGTGAGATTTTGTCTGTATAGCGTTGCTTTCACCATTTGTCCTAGGGTTCTGTCTGCCCAATTTTTTTTTTCTTTTTTACTTAAAAATTTCTTTTCATAATAATTATTTTTTATTTTAATAACTTTATTACATTTTATATTATTTTATCCTCTTTCTTTCTATCTTTCTCTCTTTATTTCTTTCTTTCTTTCCTTATTTATTTATTTATTTATTTCAATATTTTTTCTCCCTTTTATTCTGACACATGTGGCAGGCTCTCGGTGCTCCAGCCAGGTGTCAGGGCTGTGCCACTGAGGTGTGAGAGCC
This sequence comes from Hyperoodon ampullatus, assembly GCF_949752795.1. Lineage (NCBI taxonomy): Eukaryota > Metazoa > Chordata > Mammalia > Artiodactyla > Ziphiidae > Hyperoodon > Hyperoodon ampullatus. The sequence continues at coordinate 35,120,688 of NC_136929.1, read as the reverse complement.
AGGTTCAGGACACTGGTCCACAAAAGACCTCCCAGCTCCACGTAATATGAAACAGTGAAAATCTCCCAGAGATCTCCATCTCAATGCCAAGCCCCAGCTCAACTCAATGACCAGCAAGCTACAGTGCTGGACACCCTGTGCCAAACAACTAGCAAGACAGGAACACAGCCCCATCCATTAGCAGAGAGACTGCCTAAAATCATCATAAGGCTAGAGACACACCAAAACACACTACTAGATGTAGAACTGCCCACCAGAAAGACAAGATCCAGCCTCATCAACCAGAACAAAGGCACTAGTCTCCTCAACCAGGAAACCTACACAACCCACTGAACCAAACTTAGTGACTGGGGACAGACACCGGAAACAACGGGAACTACGAACCTGTGGCCTGTGAAAAGGAGACCCCAAACACACTAAGATAAGCAAAATAAGAAGACAGAAAAACACACAGCAGATGAAGGAGAAAGGTAAAAACCCACTAGACCTAACAAATGAAGAGGAAATAGGCAGCCTACCTGAAAAAAATTTCCGAATAATGATAGTAAAGATGATCCAAAATCTTGGAAACAGAATAGAAAAAATGCAAGAAACATTTAACAAGGACCTAGAAGAACTAAAGAGGAAACAAGCAATGATGAACAACACAATAAATGAAATTAAAAATTCTCCAGAAAAGATCAATAGCAGAATAACTGAGGAAGAAGAACGGATAAGTGACCTGGAAGATAAAATAGTGGAAATAAATACTGCAGAGCAGAATAAAGAAAAAAGAATGAAAAGAACTGAGGACAGTCTCAGAGACTTCTGGGACAACATTAAACACACCAAATTTCAAATTATTGGGGTAACAGAAGAAGAATAGAAAAAGAAAGGGACTCAGAAAATATTTGAAGAGATTATAGTTGAAAACATCCCTAATATGGGGAAAAAATTGGTTAATCAAGTCCAGGAAGCACAGAGAGTCTTATACAGGATAAATCCAAGGAGAAACATGCCAAGACACATATTAATCAAACTATCAAAAATTAAATACAAAGAAAACATATTAAAAGCAACAAGGGAAAAACAACAAATAACACACAAGGGAATCCCCATAATGTTAACAGTTGATCTTTCAGCAGAAACTCTGCAAGACAGAAGGCAGTGGCAGGACATATTAAAAGTGATGAAGGAGACAAACCTACAACTAAGATTACTCTACACAACAAGGATCTCATTCAGATTTAATGGAGAAATTAAAAGCTTTACAAACAAGCAAAGGCTGAGAGAGTTCAGCACCATGGAACCAACATTACAACAAATGCTAAAGAAACTTCTTTGGGCAAGAAACACAAGAGAAGGGAAAGACAATTAGTAAATGGGAAAGGAAAACAATTAAGTAAATGGGAATAGGAGAATACATATCAATAATGACCTTAAATGTAAATGGATTAAATGACCCCACCAAAAGGAACAGACTGGTGGAAAGGATACAAAAAAAAAAAAAAAAAAAAAAAAAAAAAACCCGTATATATGCTGCGTACAAGAGACCCACTTCAGACCAAGGGAACATACAGACTGAAAGTGAGGGGATGGAAAAATATATTCCATGCAAATGGAAATCAGAAGAAAGCTGGAGTAGCAACTCTCATATCAGACAAAATAGACTTTAAAATAAAGACTATTACAAGAGACAAAGAAGGACACTACATAATGATAAAGGGATCGATCCAAGAAGAAGATATAACAATTGTAAATATTTATGAATGCAACATAGGAGCACCTCAATACATAAGGCAAATACTAACAGCCATAAAAGGGAAAATCGACAGTAACGCAATCACAGGAGGGGACTTTAACACCCCACTTTCACCAATGGACAGATTATCCAAAATGAAAATAAATAAGGAAACACAGCTTTAAATTGTACATTAAACAAGATGGATTAATTTATATTTATAGGACATTCCATCCAAAAACTACAGAATACACATTTTTCTCAAGTGCTCATGGAATATTCTCCAGGAGAGATCATATCATGGGACACAAATCTAGCCTTGGTAAATTTAAGAAAATTGAAATTGTATCAAGTATCTTTCCCAACCACAATGCTATGAGACTAGATATCAATTACAGGAAAAGATCTGTAAAAAATACAAACACATGTAGGCTAAAAAATACACTACTTAATAGCGATGTGATCACAGAAAAAATCAAAGAGGAAATAAAAAAAAATACCTAGAAACAAATGACAATGGAGACATGACAACCCAAAACCTATGGGATGCAGCAAATGCAGTTCTAAGAGGGAAGTTTATAACAATACAATTCTACCTTAAGAAACAGGAAACATCTCAAATAAACAATGTAAATTTGCACCTAAAGCAATTAGAGAAAGAAGAACAAAAAATACCCAAATTTAGCAAAAGGAAAGAAATCATAAATATCAGATCAGAAATATATGAAAAAGAAATGAAGGAAACGATAGCAAAGATCAATAAAACTAAAAGCTGGTTATTTAAGAAGATAAACAAAATTAATAAACCATAAGCCAGACTCATCAAGAAAAAGAGGGAGAAGACTCAAATCAATAGAATTAGAAATGAAAAAGTAGAAGTAAAAACTGACACTGCAGAAATACAAAAGATCATGAGAGATTACTACAAGCAACTCTATGCCAATAAAATGGACCACATGGAACAAATTGACAAATTCTTAGAAATGCACAACCTGCCGCGACTGAACCAGGAAGAAATAGAACATATGAACAGACCAATCACAAGCACTGAAATTGAAACTGTGGTTAAAATTCTTCCAACAAACAAAAGCCCAGAACCAGATGTCTTCACAGGCGAATTCTATCAAACATTTAGAGAAGAGCTAACACTTATCCTTCTCAAACTCTTCCAAAATATAGCAGCGTGAGGAACACTTCCAAACTCATTCTATGAGGCCATCATCACCCTAATACCAAAACCAGACAATGATGCCACAAAGAAAGGAAATGACAGGTCAATATCACTGATGAACATAGATGCAAAAATCCTCAACAAAATACTAGCAAAAAGAATCCAACAGCACAATAAAAGGATCATACACCTTGAACAAGTTTTGGTTTATTCCAGGAATGCAAGGATTCTTCAATATACTCAAATCATTCAATGTGATACACCATATTAACATATTGAAGGAGAAAAAACACATAATAATCTCAATAGATGCAGAGAAAGCTTTTGACAAAATTCAACACCCATTTATGATAAAAACCCTGCAGAAAGTAAGCATAGAGGGAACCTTCCTGAATATAATAAAGCCCATATATGACACACCCACAGCCAGCATCATCCTCAAAGGTGAAAAACTGAAAGCATTTCCACTAAGATCAGAAACAAGACAAGATTGTCCACTCTCACCACTCTTATTCAACATAGTTTTGGAAGTTCTAGCCAGAGCAATCAGAGAAGAAAAAGAAATAAAAAAAAACCAGCTTGGAAAAGAGGAAGTAAAGCTCTCACTGCTTGCAGATGACATGATACTATACATAGAGAATCCTAAAGATGCTACCAGAAAACTACAAGAGCTAATCAATGAATTTTGTAAAGTAGTAGGATACAAAATTAATGCACAGAAATCACTGGCATTCTTATACACTAATGATAAAAAAATCTGAAAGATAAATTAAGGAAACACTCCCATTTACTGTTGCAACAAAAAGAATGAAATATCTAGGAATACACCTACCTTAGGAGAAAAAAGACCTGTATGCAGAAAATTATAAGTCACTGATGAAACATTTAAAGATGATACAAATAGATGGAGAGATATACAATGTTCTTGGATTGGAAGAATAAACATTGTGAAAATGACTGTACTAGCCAAAGCAACCTACAGATTCAATGCAATCCCTATGAAACTACCACTGGCATTTTCCACAGAAGTAGAACAAAAAATTTCACAATTTGTATGGAAACACAGAAAACCCTGAAGAGTCAAAGCAAACTTGAGAATGAAAAATGGAGCTGGAGGAATCAGGCTCCCTGACTTCAGACTATACTACAAAGCTACAGTACTCAAGACAGCATGGTACTGGCACAAAAAGAGAAAGATAGATCAATGGAACAGGATAGAAAGCCCAGAGATAAACCCATGCACATATGGTCACCATATGTTTAATAAAGGACAGAAGAATATACAGTGGAGAAAAGAAAGCCTCTTCAGTAAGTGGTGCTGGGAAAAGTGGACAGGTACATCTAAAAGTATGAAATTAGAACACTCCTTAACACCACACACAAAAATAAACTCAAAATTGATTAAAGACCTAAATGTAAGGCCAGACACTATCAAACTCTTAGAGGAAAACATAGGCAGAACGCTCTATGACATAAATCACAGCAAGATCCTTTTTGACCCACCTCCTAGAGAAATGGAAATAAAAACAAAAATAAACAAATGGGACCTAATTAAACTTCAAATCTTTTGCACAGCAAAGGAAACCATAAACAAGACCAAAAGACAACCCTCAGAATGGGAGAAAATATTTGCTAATGAAGCAACTGACAAAGGTTTAATCTCCAAAATTTACAAGCAGCTCATGCAGCTCAAAAACAAAAAAGCAAACAACCTAATCCAAAAATGGGCAGAATATTTAAATAGACATTTCTCCAAAGAACGTATACAGATTGCCAACACACATGAATGAATCATGAACATCATTAATCATTAGAGAAATGCGAATCAAAAATATAATGAGGTATTATCTCACACCGTTCAGAATGGACATCATCAAAAAATCTAGAAACAATAGATGCTGGAGAGGGTATGGAGAAAATGGAACTCTCTTGCACTATTGGTGGGAATGTAAATTGATACATCCACTATGAAGAACAGTATGGAGGTTCCTTAAAAAACTACAAATAGAGCTACCATATGAACCAGCAATCCCACTACTGGGCATATGCCCTGAGAAAACCATAATTCAAATAGACTCATGTACCAAAATGTTCATTGCAGCTCTATTTACAATAGACAAGACATGGCAGCAACCTAAATGTCCATCAACAGATGAATGGATAAAGATGATGTGGCACATATATACAATGGAATATTACTCAGCCATAAAAGGAAACGAAACTGAGTTATTTGTAGTGAGGTGGATAGACCTAGAGTCTGTCATACAGAGTGAAGTAAGTCAGAAGGAGAAAAACAAATACATATGCTAATACATATATATGGAATCTAAGAAAAAATAATGTCATGAGGAACCTAGGATTAAGACAGGAATAAAGACACTGACCTACTAGAGCATGGACTTGAGGTTATGGGGAGGGGGAAGGGTAAGCTGTGACAAAGTGAGAAAGTGGCATGGACATGTATACACTATCAAACGTAAAATAGATAGCTAGTGGGAAACAGCCGCATAGCACAGGGAGATCTGCTAGGTGGTTTGTGACCACCTAGAGAGGCGGGTTATGGAGGGTGGGAGGGAGGGAGACGTAAGAGGCAAGAGATATGAGAACAGATGTATATGTATAACTGATTGACTTTGTTATAAAGCAGAAACTAACACACCACTGTAAAGAAATTATACTCCAATAAAGATGTTAAATAAAAGAATAAAAGTAATTCTAATAAATGAATTTTTTTGTGTCCTTTGATAATGATCAGATTGATATTTGCCTCCTTTTTTTGGTCACTGATGAATTCTGTTGTAAATTTCAGTAATATCAATTTGTTAATATGTATGAAATATGTTTTGGTGTTCAAGGATAAAGTTTTTAGATGAGTAATGTGGTCATTTTTTGTCCCCTCTCCTCATAAGGAAGAACAAACATCACTGTCCATATTTTTTGCTGCTTTTACTGTCTCCTCACCCAGGAGAGTCTATCTACATTGAGAAGCTAAGACAGCAGACAGAATTATGGTGCCATTCTTCCCTGCTCTTCAACTTCCCCATTTCTGAATTTGTTGATCCAAATAAGTGACCTTATATTTTCACATTTTTTTCTATGATGTCCTACTCGTTTACTCACTGTTATCATTTCCTCACATTAATACTAAGCTTAGCTACTCTCAAGTTCTGAGCTAAGTACATCAGGCTCAGGGGGTCAGGAGCTAGGTTACTTAAGACACAGGAACTCCTGAAGTAAGGGAAATGTCTTACTGTGTACTTTATTATTGGGGATGTACATAACATTGGCCTTTTCTTTTATTGCTGTGGTATAAATATAACTTTAGATTGGGAAGTTATAAATGAAGGGATTCCAATGAGTGAAAATAAGATTACTCCTATGGGTCAACTGCCAACTTAATCCAGATAAATCTGAAATGGATGAGGTAGTCACCTACAGAGGAAAAAGTGTTCAAAATTTGCAACCCCATTAAAAATTTTTAGTTTGTTTTCCTCTTGATGTGGGAGAAAGAAAATTACAAAGATGAGGTCATCATATTCCATCTGAACAATTTACATGTCGGGGGTTGATGTGGTATCATCTGAATATATTTAAAAAGACATTAATTTTGGAGAAGAGTTTTGTGAGAAAAGCCTGAAGACTCTGATGTGGCAGAGGTGAGATCATATACAGTCTATTGCTGTATTATTGGCAAAAATATTTTTATTCTTATCTCAGAAGAGACAAATATAGGCAGATTCTGTGATAGAGGTTGAATAGATTTTACGCTAACTCTGTTGTTGTTTTTCTTACCCAGGTATGCAAAATGAAACTTTAAAATGAAAACAAGCAATAAAACAAATTTAGGAAACCAGAGTGCAAATATGTGACTTTGGGACTATATAAAATTTGAGAAATTGATCTGCAGAAGCATGGGGCCTGGCTTTGTTCAACTTTGTTTTCCTCTATATCTATGAATAACATTCAAGGCCAAGGCAGACATTGCCTTAAGAGTAGACTTTAAATCCCTGTGGCATTCACAGAAGCTCCTGTAGTCATCTCCCACACACCATGTTTTCAGACTAGCTCTGACATTTCCCGAGATTACAATTGTGGATTTCAGGAACCCACAGTTTGTGGATAAATCAACATCACAGTGGGATGTGTTTGTTCAGTGAACAGGTCATGTGGAACAGAAATTTGATACCATGAGAAATTATACCACTAAGCTGTGATAGAAAAATATATCAGTGTAATTATTATAAACCCAAGGGCGAAGTGATAATTTAAAAATAGTGTTCTCTTAATACTTTGTCAGTTAGACTTATGATTGCACAGAGACATAGTGAAGAATGAAATAATTTTAAAAAGCAGTTTATTTTTTTTTAGTCAGAGTTGAAACTGTATTGAAAATGAAAGAAAAGCAAAGGAAGGCATGTTATTTAGCAAAAGAAGAAAAGAGATTTGCTTAGAAAAAAAGGTGAATTTCTCAAATAGAAATCTACAAAATAAAAAAGAAGAAAGATAATTCTCCATACTTGACTGCTTTTGAAATAAAAAACTAGCAAAGTATGTCATGTCAATAATATCTCAATAAAGCTGGAAAAATGAAAAAAAAAAACTAGCAAAGTCAAGGCTACTTTCTTTCTGGATCAGAACTCAATGAGATTTCATATAGGAAGAAAAAGTTAAGATGTTGGCAACATTAAAAAATGTGGAAATCTTCCATAAGAAGAGTGGGAGGCAGAAATGTATAAAGTTATATCCTCTAACAGTGTTCTTTGTTTATAGGAACAATTGCACTAGTTTACCAAGTAAGGTTTGGACACATCTCAGAAAGAAAGTTTGAAAATATCAGTTTGAAATTCACACATTTGTTGAGTTTCCTGATTAAAAAATAAAAAAAAGAATCCTAAATAAAGTAAAATACAAATAGAATCCTAAGTTGGAAAGCAGGTCATGCTTGTGCCATAAGGGAATGCCAGACTACAAGTGAAACTTTTTGGATGATGAGATGTTAAAGTTATGCAAAACATGAAATGAGAAATTAAATCAAGTTCTTTTGGAATTCTGGACAAGTAGTTGATGACCTTCCCAGTAGAATTAACCTATCTGGGGAAGTGAGGATTATTTTTTTTTTTTTTGAGATAAGTGGATGTTTCTTCACATTCAGAATTCAAAAATTGTATCTCTCACTCTAAGTGACTTATAAGGTAGAATTAGGAAAAATACATGAATAAAACATCTGGACCCAAAGCAAAAGGAAAGCAAAGGGAAAGATGATCCCTCAATTTCAAATAGTGTTCTTCCTGCATCAGGTAGAAAAGTAATGGAACTAAAGTTAAAAGTAGATTAACTCTTAAAAGATTTATCAAGTCCTGCTTGAGAAGTGTAGGAGACTAAGAAAAGTTAATGAAATACACAAAACATTTATTCAGAGGATTATTAGTTTCCTGTGGCTGCTGTAACAAAAATACTACAAACTCAGTGGCTTAAACAATACACATTTATTGTCTTGAGGTTCTGGCAGCTACTAAAAGTTTTAAATTAAAGAGTCATAAAGGTTAGGTTCTACAGAGAGCTGTGGGGGAGAGTTTACTCCATGCCTTTCTCCTAGCTCCTGGTAGCCTTAGGCCATCTTTGGTGTGTGGATGGCATAATCCTTGTGTCTGCATACTGTCTTCTTCTATAGATGTCCATCTCTGTGTCCAAATATCCCCGTCTTATAAGGACACCAGTCATATTGGACTAGAACCCATCCTAATGATCTCATTTTAACTTCATTTGCAAAGATTCTACTTCCAAATACGGCCACATTCACAGGTACTAGGAGTTAGGATTTCAACAACTTTTGAGAGGATACAATTCAACCCATAACACAGGAAAGACTGTAGACAGAAATATTTCTGATGTCTTTGAAATAGCTCAAATTACTCGAGTACTGTGAAATTAACCAATAAATTACAAAATAACATACTGAAAAGATTTTGTCAAGCATAATACAGCATAACCTGTAGGGGTTCTCATTAGACCCTTGCTTCCTCAAGATCTGAAGCCAAGCAGTTTGATTGGGAATAGTGTGGTAAGTGATTCTCAAACAGAGAAATGATAAGGAGGAAAATATCTTAGGCAACAGGAATCATGGACCTGGAATTATCCTTTAGGAATATGCAGCAAGGGCTTCCCTGGTGGTGCAGTGGTTGAGAGTCCGCCTGCTGATGCAGGGGACACAGGTTCGTGCCCCATTCCGGGAGGATCCCACATGCCAAGAAGCAGCTAGGCCCGTGAGCCATGGCTGCTGAGCCTGTGCATCCAGAGCCTGTGCTCCACAACAGGAGAGGCCACAACAGTGAGAGGCCCGTGTACCGAAAAAAAAAAAAAAAGAACATGCAGCAAACTCATCAACATGGAGACAAAATAAAAATGATGTTGTTACCAAACCAAACTTGTGTCCACTGGCCAAGCAAGGAGTCCAGGCAGCTAGTGCTTAAAAGACCCATGTCCCCTAATGACTTTTAGGGAAAGGTTTTTAAAGACAGGGTGAGGGATGGGGGTTGTGGGGTGCATGATCAGCTCATAGACATTCTTCTGATTGGTTGGTGGTGAGGTAACCGGGTGGATTTTGGGAGTCAACATTATCAACCTTCTTTTTCCAAACAGTCTGGGGTCCACATGCTTGTGGGCAACATACAGTTAAATTCTTCCACCCAGTGGGGGTTCAGCAATTGCAAAATAGCTCAAAGGACATGGCTCAGAATATTATCTATAGCCCTTGAGGAGGAACTAAATGTTCTTGACTTTGTTTAATGGCTAAACTATTATAATTTTGTCTTGCTTGACTCTTTTCCTTTATTTTCACTCCAGGAAGGTCTAGGAGGCTAAAGTTTTTCTACAAACAAGAGGCAGGCAGAGGATATGGCAGGGGCTGGGGTCGGGCATCTGTCCTAGGAAAGCCCCATAGGGTCCCACTCCATTACAATGTGTGGTCTTTCTTGAGAAGGGAATACAGAAAAACCTGAACATAAGAGGCCATTGGGACTTTGAGGAGTATTAGAGTCTTATGTTTCATATTGGGGCATCTTGGTAATAGATTTGAATATATTCTGTTTCCTTACAGAATTCTCATATTGATTTCAACTATACAGTGCCTTGAATTCAGAGTATAAAGGACTATGTAGGTACAGAGGTTTGTGAATATATGAAGGGAAACCAAGGGAATGCAGGAACTTCAGGGAAGCACAAGAGGCAAGAATATTCACCTTTGCAAAAATTTACACCTGGGCAAAAACAGAGCCATTTCAAATACTGAGAGAGAAAGCGAGTATGGATGCACGACTTTTTTAAGCAAGATGTCACACTAACATTTTGGTGGGTGATTTTTCCCAAATGGACACTAAATTCTGAACAATTGGTACTGACTGGCATTTTGTGAAGGCTGAAGCCCTAAATTATTATTTTCTTCTTTCTCATGTTTTTCATCTATACCCACTTCTGAGTAACACTGAATCATCACTTTTTTTTTTTTTTTGGAAATGAATTACAGAGATTGCATTAAGGTTAATTTTAGAGAAATGATGTTATCCTTTTAGAATTTTTGGAGTGTGAGAGACATGAGGAAATTGAGGTTGGTTTAATTCAAATTTTGAGATGTTATTCTTAGATAGCTGAAGAAGAAAGTATCCAGAAATCTCAGAAGCATCCAAATAAGACTTTTGTGGCTGCCCATGAAACAGAAGGCAAAACAAAATAAACAAACAAAATTGGAAAAATTTTTTGAATTTTGAATTGAATTTTGAAAATTAGATTTTAGTGGAAATTAACTTTGCATTTTATTTTCTGGTAACAGAAAAAGACAGTTTATATGCATATTTTCATTTTCATTTTTTTATTGGATACACTGGATAATTCAAATAAGCAATATTGAGAAATCTCTCTTGAAATGGGAAATAAAATTGGCTAAATCATGGCAAAAATGTTAACTTACTGTCCAATGTGGAACCATTTCAAAACTTCTTATGAAAAATAGATGAAATACTTGCTACCATATAGTTGCTTGATAAACCTAAAATGTTGAGGGAAAAAAAAAAGTTGAGTATTATCACAAAGGAACTTTTCTTTTTTTAATACAGACATTGTCTTTTCAGTGTATTTACAAAGTATATGTGCATATACAACAGTCTACAATCCTATTCTAACCTGAAAATATTCTGGTATCTTTTATTTATTTTGTAGCTATCTGATTTTGTGTATTTTAACAAATTATAAATGATAATCTATTGTGATAATTTATTAGAGAAATTTATAGAATTCTGGGAAATCCTTTTACTGTCTTTGTTCTAAATTAAGGAAAGTTGGAGTTTGTACACTGAACTTTAATTAAGCTCTTCACCTTGATTGTTTTCACCCACGAAATTATAATGTATTACATGTATTAGTCAACTATTGCTACAACAATGCTTCATAACAAATCACCCCAGAATTCAGTGGCCTGCAGTAAGCATTTATTTTTCTTGCTCAAGGGTTTACAAGTCAGCTGGAACAGTTCTGTTTCTGGCTACATATCAGCTGTCCTTGGCTCTAATCTTTGAGTTAGGTTCATGTCTGCTCTACACGTCTCCACATCCTTCTTGGTCCAACTGTTATCCAGGTATATTTTCCTTGTGGCAAATCTCATGGGTAACAGAGAACAATATAAACCAAATAAGCCTGCTTTAGCCTCAGCTCTTAACATATCTGCCTACCCCCACCATCTGAAACAAGTTACATGACCAAGTTTAAAGTCAGTGGGGCAGAGACATATACTGATTTAGATCACCTCTTCCAATGGCACCTATTGCACATTATGAAATTATAAAACAATGTTTTTTTTAACAAAGTTTTATTTATGACCAACATCATCTTGTCTATGATTCTCAAAACTGTAATCTCAAACTTATTTTCTTACCTTAATTTCAGCCACCTTACAGATTGCTATTTTCAATTATGCATATAATGACCAATTGTTTTATAATCTTTAAAACTTTATTATCCAGAAATTGTTTCTCATTGTTTTGATTCTGTGCTTTTATAGTTACTGCCATTTTATGGTTCACATGGGCCCACATCCCATATCTCATATTGTACCTTTTTATTCACCCTACTTCTTCTTGTCATTTTAATATCCTTCCCATCATTCCAGAATCTCTACTCTCAGTAATTCTATTCACCCCTAAAAATCTACCAGATCAAATTTCCAATCAAGAAATGGTATCTATCTCTTCTGAATCTTCACTATATATGTTTTTCTTTCTTTCCTTTTTACTTACTGATCATATTTTGCCTTAAAGTATAATACAGGAAGGTTAATTGGGTTTGGGTGTTATTCTTATAAAAATAAAAATAATAATGAATAAGAATTATATACATATGTAAAACACAAACCTTACAAATTAAAATATTGTTCACTAAATTCTTACTATATGGCATACAATATTGAAGTAATTCATGATATAGTGATGATAGAAATTTGTACTCATTAGTTTAACAGAGAGAATTTACTATAAAGGATTTTAGATATTGAAGAATTGAATAGGTAAAAAGGAATCAATGAAGTATAACAAAAGTAGCAACTGCAAGGAACAGCTATCAACCATAGAGATGGGGAACAGAGGGAAGAAGTTCTGATTTATTAACATGTAGAAACCTGGGAGGAGGGTTCTGTGGAAGGAAAATTCATATATTTGAGAATGTGATGTTGCTTGACTGTGCTAATGATTCTGAGTAAGAAGAGGGCCCTGTGGAGTTGAACCAAACCCCAGAGAAAGGAACATAAGTCACCTGGTGCTGATGTCTCTGAGGGAACACAATGAGACTAATTCTGTGAGAGGTGGGAATACTGTTACATGTAACAAACTGTTGGTTTTGTGGTGAAAATATAAGACTGATGACACTGACAGGAATAGAAAAGACAAACAGGATAACAATTCCAACAGAAAGGAATCTCTCCTTCTCTCCTCCAGCCTTGCAGTCTTCTTTCCAGAACACCACAGTGGAAAAGCCTACCAGGAAATAAGGTGACAAAGGAGAAATATAGTTTGCCAAGTTACAGCCTCTGCACCACAAAGTCAACTTTAGAAGAGAAGATTTGGAATTGGAAGATCACTTTTTCCCATTCATAGAAATACTCAAATAAGGGGAAGAGTGCTTAAAATTTCTTTTGTATGATTATACAAACATTTTCCCAAAAGTATATAATCTTCATCACAGTAGATCTTTGAACAACATTACCAACATTTATTAGTAGTAACAGTATTGACAGTAATCAATCATTAACATTATTATTAAATAGTATAATACTTTAAGATGTTGAAACTGTTGAGATGTGAGCCCTCCAAGTTATTCTTAGTTTCCTAAGAAGGTATAAAAAATAAACATATCACATTTAAGAGAATTAAAAATATATGTAGTATTTTATGTAACTGTAATAAAAAAGAACTTAGTAAGAAAAGCAAGAAGCATTAAAAGTTTATATGTGACCTATTGGCTTTAATCTTAGTCACCGCTAAACACCAAATTCTATCAACATGACTTGAATATAACAAATGGACCTAAACTGACTTTGGAATGAAAAAAAACTCAATGAGATAAATAATACAAAATTTTGGTCTTGTTGATAATACATCTGAAGTGGGAAATCTTATGAAGTTAAATACAAAGCTTTCCTGGAAGGAAACTCTTTCATCCAGGCTGTCATGGATAAAGTTTCATTGAAAAGAATTACAAAGTAAATGATTAAAATATACTGGGAAACAATCCACCATGAGTGAAAGTCACATGATAAAACCAAAAGTAACACTAGACCATCCAAGTCCTAAAAATAATATGTGTAAAATTAAGGACACAACAAAAGAAATAAAAGCACAAGAAAATAATATGTTTAAACAATGAAAGACAAATTTGAAAAATAAAAAAATAGAATTGAGATGTTGAAAAATATGCTCATGAAGTTAAAAACTCATGCAGAGGTTAGAAATGTAGGAAGAAAAAAAAAACAGATATAAGTAGTACTTTGTACTGTTCAGATTTTGTTTTGTTTTATAGGTTTCAAAGTGGGTGGTAGAAATCTTTTAAAAATTACTTTTATTCACCACCTTTTATAAGAAAACTTCTTTTAGATAGTATTCATTCTGACAGGTGTGACGTGGTATCTCATTGCAGTTTGATTTGCATTTCCCTGATAATTAGTGATGTTAAGCATCTTTTCATGTGTCTTTTGTCCATCTGTAGGTCTTCTTTGGAAAAAAAGTGTCTATTCAGATCTTCTGCCTATTGTCAATTCAGTTGCTTGTTTGTTTGTTTTTGATGTTGAATTATAGGAGTTCATTATATATTTTGGTTATCAACCCCTTATGAGATATATTGTTTGCAAATATCTTCTCCTATTCAGTAGGTGGACTTTTCATGTTGTTGATCGTTTCCTTCAATGTGTAAAAGCTTCTTAGTTTAAGGTAGTCCTGTTTGTTATTGTTTTTCTCTTCTCTGAGGAGACAAGTCTTAAAAAACATATCTAAGGCCAATGTCAAAGAGCATACTGCCTATGTTTTCTTCTAGGAGTTAAATGGTTTAAGGTCTGAAATTTAAGCATTTGATTTATTTTGAGTTTATTTTTGTATATGATGAAAGAAAGTGGTCAAGGTTCATTCTTTTACATGTAGCTGTCTAGTTTTCCCAACACCATTGGGAAAAAGAGCTATACACTCTTCTCCCCATTTGTATATTTGACATCCTTCATTATAGATTATTTGAAGCATGAGTTAATTTTTGGACCCTATATTCTGCTCCATTGATCTATGTGTCTGTTTCTGTTCAAGTACAATACTGTTTTGATTATTATGGCTTTGGAGTATAGTTTGAAATCTATACTGATACCTCCAGGTTTGTTCTTTTTATTCAAGTTTGCTTTGATCATTTGGGGTCATTTTTGGTTTCATACAAATTTTAGGATTATTATTTTAGTTATGTGAAAAATGACTTTGGTATTTTGATAGGAATTGCATCAAATATGTAGATTATTTTGGGTAGTATGGGCATTTTAATAATTTGATTCTTCCAATCCATAAGCACATTGTATCTTTGCATTTATTTGTGTTGTTTTCAATTTCTTTCATTAATGTCCCATAGTTTTCAGAGTATAGATCTTTCACCTCCTTGGTTAAATTTATTCCTAGGTATTTTATTCTTTTGTTGCAATTGTAAATGGAATTGTTTCCTTAATTTCTCTTTCTGATAGTTTGTTATTAGTGTATAGAAATGCAACCAAATTCTGTATATTAATTTTATACCCTGAAAATTTACTGAATTCAATTTTTAGTTCCAATAGTTTTTTGGAGGAGTCTTTGAAGTTTTATATATAGTATCAAGACTTCTACAAAAATGATTTATTTTCCAACTTGAATACCTTTCATTTCTTTTTCATGCTTACTTGATGTGGCTTGATGAGAAAGACAAGTGTTAGTGAGGAGGTGGAGAAAATGGAAGGGTCGTGCATTGTTGGTGGGATTGTAAATTGATGCAGCCACTATGGAAACATTATAGAGATTTCTCAAAAAACTAAAAATAGAATTGCCATATAATACAGCAGTTACACTTTTGGGTATCTATCTGAAGTAAACAAAAACACTAATTCAAAAAATATGTGTACCCTTATGTTCACTACAGCACTATTAACAATAGCCAAGATATGGAAGCAACCTAAGTGTCCATCTGTAGTCAAATGAATAAAGAACATGTGGTATATATGTTGCATTTTGAGACAACATGGACAAACCTAGAGGATATTATGCTACCTGAAATACATCAGACAGAAAATGACAAATACTGTATGATTTAACTTGTATGTGAAGTCTAAAACAAAATAAAACAAACAAAACAAAACAGAAGCAGACTCATAGATTCAAAGAACAAGCTGGTGGTTGCCAGAGGGAAGGGGGTTAGGGAATTGAGCAAAATGCGTAAAAGGGATTAAGAGGTACAAATTTTCAGCTATAAAATAGATAAGCCACAGGGCTGTAATGTACAGCATAGGAAATACAGTCAATAATATTGTAATAACTCTGTATGGTGAAAGATGGTAACTAGACTTGTGGTGATCTTTTCATAGTTTATTAAAAATTGAATCACTATATTCTACAACTGAAACTAATATATTTTATGACCATTATAATACAACTAAAAAACTTCTATTTTAGATGTATATATAATGTCACATTCATCCATACAACATAGTTGCTAAGTTCCTTTTAGCTTGTGTAAACACACCTTAAATTTCAAAGAAAAATTTATTCAATTGTTTATTATTAGATATCATTTACTAATTGGGGAAAATTTTTTAAATAACTTATTTTTAATAACTAAAGCATACTCAGGGTTTTTTTCAGTGTATTATTCTTTTTCCTTCACTGTCAGATTAATTTAGGTTTCAAAAGGCAACTGAAAGTATATTGACAGATTGTTTTTGAGCCCATAATGATTAAAAAAGTTGACAGTCATGTTTATCAGCATTGAGTTATATAGAAAATATGCAGCTACCTGTCACTGTGAAACACTGGATGCTATGGAAACCACCATAGTACATTAAATTTCAAGTATTTATTTAGCTAACAAAATGTATAACTTATTTAAAATTGATATCTGAATACAAAATATATAAAGGATAACCAATGATAACATTTTGGAAAAATTGAAGGAATACAAAAATCATAAACATATTAACTACTAATGATGTGAAGAAAAGTTAGACTGTGACTGGTTGGCATCATAAGACCTTTAGAGTTAAAAGAAAAAAATTAATTCTACTTCAAGCTATATACCAAATATTAAATGTTATCCTAGTACAAGTAATAATTAATGGTTCAAATTATTAAATAAGTTCCCATAATTATCTCAATCCTTCAGGGCTGAGAAATAATACCAGTTTTAAAACTAGAATATTTACAAAACTAAAACAGTCTTGAATTCACTAAAACCCTCATAAATATATCCAATCAAACTCAAAGCCATATAAAATTTATAAGAACAGGTACATTGCAACAAGAAGAAAATTGACTTCACATTCAGTTGTAGTTCTCTATTTCTGATTAAGTCACAATGCTAATTTTGGTCCCATGAAATCATTCTTTCACACTAGTAAATTACTACCATGTTTTTGGACAAATATTTCAATTCTAATCCACTACCCAAAATTATTTAGTTCAAATAATAACCCAATACTATTTTTTTCTTTTAACACTTCAATTGTGAAAAATCAACAAAAAATATGAATGATGTAAAAGTTAGTTTATAAAATTTTACATTTTCTAAGGAGTTTTGAGAGTTCTTCTTTTCACAAAGTATTGCAAGGGCTTATGGAGAACGTGCACAATTAGTAAGAGAAGGAAGTATTTACAAACTTGGAAAACTTGGAAATGAAGCAAAGGGATTGTGACCATAGCCAGTAAAGGGATTTCACATTTTCTTACCAAAAATTGGAATGTATGGTTAGGCACTTGGAACTTTCCCTTCAATATCCATTTTCACATTTCTCTTTAGTAAAGGAACATAGATGTTAAACTTAGTATTCTGAAACCTGGCTAAATTCTTGCATCACATAATTCCCTACAGCTAGGTATGGCCATGTACTCTAGTTATTACCAATGAGATGCTCTTATAAGGGAGCAGGACCCTGTGGGTACTTCCCACCCCATGTCTCTCACCTGCCTCTTGTCTGTAAAACAACCTTTAATCGAAAAATAAATTTAATCAGAGAAATGAAAAAAAAAAAAAAAGAAGCAAAGAAAAGCAGTCAAATAGGACAAAATGATAATAGTTTAGTTATTAAACAAAGCCAAAGACATTTAGTTCCTTTTCAAGGGCTATAGATAATATTCTAAGCCATACCTTTTGAGCAGTTTTGCAGATTCTGAAACTCCCACTAGGTAGAAGAAGTTAACTACATAGTAACCAGACTGCAGTCATGACATAGACTGCTCCACTTTACACAATTCCAAGAACTGGCCTCAAGGAAACGGGAATTAACTGACCCTGGAAGTAAAGATTAACTTAAAACAATCAAGGTGATGATGATCAGACCACCACATGACTAATTTCAAGATGACTCTTGGAGTAGCTGGGCTGTTCTGCATGTAGACCCTCTTTCCACATATAGACCCATGAAATTTCCCTTTAAAAGCTCTTGCCCCTGATAGGCAGTGGGGAGTTGGCTTTTGGACACAAGTCCACCTTCTTGCCAGGTTGCTGGTCTCCTGAATAACATAACCTTTCCTTTCCTACCAACACTTTTGAGTGATGAGCAGCCGAATCTGACTTCGATAACACCATTGAGTGACATTTGTGCCTCTGAGACATCTTTAAAAGATGGGAGTGACTTCTCTTCTTTTTTTTTTTTTTTGTTTTCCATACTGCCTAGAACATGGATGAAATGTCTCAAACATGAGGACCTATTGTAAACATAATGTGACCTTGGGAAAAGAAGCTATGTACATCAGATCAAGAAGAAAGAAGGATCATGAGTTCTGGACATGTTGGAGCAGCTTCAACAGCCATGACTGCCTCATTACAAATTTCTCTTAGAATTTTTAGCTCATTTAATCTCTTTTTTGGGGCCTGTGTTATTTGCAGTAATTCTAATCCTAACAGGGATTGTATATTTTTAGACCAAACTAAATCAAGAGAGAGGGGAAGAGAGAGAGAGAATGAATTAGAAATGCAAACCGTACACCAAAACCAGGGTAATAAAAGAAAAAACAATAGCATCAAGAAGACAGATGGCATATCTTAGATGGAGAAAAAAACTATTCAAAGAAATAGTTTAAAAATGGAAAAAGGAGAAACAGAAATAAAGGCCATTGGTTTAGAATCATCACTGTATTGAAGGTTCATTTGGGAAATTAACTGAAAGAATGGAAATCCCTGGAATAGTCAATGAGGGGGATTCAATACAGAGTGTTAACAGAGGATGCATAAATAGACAATGATGAAGCAGTGGGTTCTAAATTATACCTCTTTTCACTCTATTAACCTTGTCATACTTATGTGATCTTAATTATCTTTATTTTTTATAAGTGCTTAAATACTGTTTCTATTTAAAACTTGTTTCTGTAAAACAAAAGAAGATGCACAGTATATCTAGCTCCAATACCAGATGTTCATTACTTTATTACATATTACATTCTTTATTATATCGCACTGCCTTTGAAACTTCAAGTCTATCAACTAATTTTTGTTTATTTCAATAGAATGTTTAATTTGTCTGATGCAGGAAATTATATATATATATATATATATATATATATATTTGTTTTTTTGCAGAGTTTTAAAACTATCTATTTTGAAGTCAAATTGACTCTATTTAGAGTCACAGATCAGCCATTTCCAGGTCTGTAATTGCAGGTAAATTCTTAAAATAATGTATCCTCAATTTGCTTATCTGTAAAAAGTAGTATACTAATAATC
Source organism: Hyperoodon ampullatus (assembly GCF_949752795.1). NCBI lineage: Eukaryota > Metazoa > Chordata > Mammalia > Artiodactyla > Ziphiidae > Hyperoodon > Hyperoodon ampullatus. Next base: position 35,101,330 of record NC_136929.1, on the reverse strand, counting down.
AAATTGAACATGTATTTTTAATGAATATTAAATGAGTCAATTTGTGTGCATGTACACAGTCCATATGTGACATAATAGCTCATTTTTTTAAAGTATGTTGTCCATGGAACACCTGCATAACAGTCTGTGGCACTCATTAAAAATGAAGGTCCATTAAATCTTGGTTGGGTGCAAGAAATCTGGATTTTTTACAGGCACTGCTGTTAGTTGTTTTTCACTGTTTATATGGTATTGCACATAACAGGTCCTCAGTAAATATTTACTATTGTTTTTCTTTTTCTTTTTCTTACTTCAAAACTGGTGTACTATGACACAACTGCTATATATTTAAAAATGTGTAGATTTATATAGCTATAGATATACATAGATAACTGTAGTTATAGATTTCAACATAGATATCAATATTTGGTCTATCAACATTAAGCAAAACTAGCATAACAGCTTAATTTTACATTAAACTTTCACCTTGACTATATATTTTTAATGTTGATTTAAATCCTATTCCTTTCCAATAGCCAGCAATTAAATGATATTAATCATTCACAGTACTGTAATTAAATAATGTCAGCTTAAACAGTATTATCCAAAACCAGAAAATTGTCTACAGAGAAAAAAAATGAAAAAAAATAGTTGAATCATATTGACAATTCTGTTATATATTGCTTCTCAAATGCTTTCCATGGTAAATCAGATTAAAAAGAAGAATATATAGATAATTTTCATAGATACACAAATAACATCTGTTAAATTTAGTATGTATACCAAAAATAATGAGTGTAGAAAATTATACTGTATCAATAAGAATCAACTTTTATAAACACACACAAAAGACAGATGGTAGAGTTTAAATAACATTCAGCCAAATGGTTGGTTTCATTGCAGTTGTTACCACTATTATTTATAAATCTAAAATAAATTATAATGCCAAATAGAGAAAATATTTTAAATTATAATTGGACAAGTTTTAAAAATGATACCATTTCTGTACTTTCTACACTGAGGGAAAGGATATAATTGAGGGAGTTTTGACAAAAATTAAGAGTAAGAAAAAAATTACTTAAATAACAACATACAAAAATGAGAAAACAGAAGGGAAGAAGTGTAGAAAGTAGTAATGAGAATGAGGAATTGTTACAAACACCTTGAGTCAAATTCACTGTGCCATTTTCTTTAATTTGATGAAGACAAAAATCTTATTCAGTTAATTAAGGATTCCATTGCCTCTCATTTTTTTTTTCCTTTTCACTCTCTCTTTTCTTCTCAGTTCTGTAAGTGGTGATAGATGTTCACATTCCTATCTATTTAGTTTTAATCTCCCAAATTAGAGCCCTAAGAGTCATTATTTTTTAAATCATGCATTGTTTTGTACCATCCAGTACATATTTGTATAATGTTTTTGTTTTAATGTACTTGACTGCATACTTTAACATTTACTAAATAAAGATGAGAACTATGACCAAATTAGATCTAATGATGGACCAGAAGTAAAAAGATATAAATGGACTCCTTCAAAGTCTGATGGCTAGTAGGTAGTAAATCAGAAAGGACTAAAGCATAAGTCTTTTCACTCAGACAATTTTTTTTTCCACTGAAAATTAATTAACTTTTTTTTTTTTTTGACAAACCTAGAGTTAGTAGGGCCATATAGTCTTGAGAAAAAAAAAAAAAAAACCTTTTTGGAAATGCTAGTAGATTCCATTAAAAAATGCATTTGGGAAATAAATCACTTATAAAGCTGATTTTAAGTTTGCTTTTTGAAACAATGTGCTATAAACTATGAGAGTAAAAAATTAATTGTTAAGATATTCCTGGTTCTAAAAATTACTGAAGAGAATTTATAAGTAAAATATACTTCTCTCTCATTTCAAATACATTTGATCTCTCACACTATATCATCTTCAAAAGCTACCCAATTATCCGATAGGTCAATCCCAGGGCTAAAACACACACACACACACACACACAAATGCAAACACACACACACGTGCACACACACACAGTCTGCCAATGAAGCTTTCCTCTGAGGAAAAATTGTCAAACACCCTACTTTTCCACTTAGGAAGTACGTCCTATACTACTTTGTTTTTTAATTTTTTTTTATTGGAGTATAATTCCTTTACAATGTTGTGTTAGTTTGTGCTGTATAAATAAGTGAATCAGCTATACATATATCTATATACCCTCCCTCTTGGACCTCCCTCCTACCCCCACCCCCCATCAAACCAACCTAGGTTATCACAGGACAAAGAGATTAGCTCCCTATGCTATACAGCAGGTTCCCACTAGCTATCTATTTTACACATGGTAGTGTATTTATGTCAAACCTAATCTCCCAATTGGTCCAACCTTCCCCTTCCACCACCGTGTCCACATGTTCCTTCCCTATATCTATGTCTCTATTCCTGCCCTGCAATTACGTTCATCTGTACCATTTTTCTAGATTCCACAAATATGTGTTAATATACAATATTTGTTTTTCTCTTTCTGACTTTCTTCACTCTGTATGACAGACTCTAGGTCCATCCATATCTTTACAAATGACCCAATTTTTTTCCTTTCTAAGGCTGACTAATATTCTATCATAGAAATGTAACACATCTTCTTTACCCATTCATCTCTTGTTGGACATTTAGGTTGTTTCCATATCCTGGCCAATGTAAATAGAGATGCAATGAACACTGTAGTACATGACTTTTTTGAATTATAGTTTTCTCGGGGTATATGCCCAGTAGTGGGATTGCTGGCTTATATGGTAGTTCTATTTGTGGTTTTTTAAGGAACCTCCATACTGTTCTCCATAGTGGCTGTATCAATTTACATTCCCACCAATAGTGCAAGAGGGTTCTCTTTTCTCCACACCCTCTCCAGGATTTATTGTTTGTCGCCTTTTTTGATAATGGCCATTCTGACTGGTGTGAGGTGATACCTCATTGTAGTTTTGATTTGCATTTCTCTAATGATTAGTGATGTTGAGCATCCTTTCATGTGTTTGTTGGCAATCTGTATATCATCTTTGGGGAAATGTCTATTTAGGTCTTCTGCCCATTTTTGGATTGGGTTGTTTGTTTTTCTGAAACTTAGCTCCATGAGCTGTTTGTATATTTTGAAAATAAATATTTTGTCAATTGCTTCATTTGCAAATATTTTCTCCCATTCTGAGGGCTGTCATTTCATCTTAATTATGGTTACCTTTGCTGTGCAAAGGTTTTTAAATTTAATTAGGTCCTATTTGTTTATATTTTTATTACTCCAGGAGGTGGCTCAAAAAATATCTTGCAGTGTTTTATGTAAAAGAGTGTTCTTCCTATTTAGGTCTTTCACCCATTTTGAGTTTATATTTGTGTGTGGTGTTAGGGAGTGTTCTAATTTACTCTTTTACATGTAGCTGCCCAGTTTCCCATCACCACTTATTGAAGAGACTGTATTTTCTCCATTGCATATTCTTGCCTCCTTTGTCATAGTTTAGGTGACCATAGGGGTATGGGTTTCTCCTTGTGCTTTCTATTCTGTTCCATTGATCTATATTTCTGGTTTTGTGCCAGTACTATACTGTCTTGATTACTGTAGCTTTGTAGTGTAGTCTGAAGTCTGGGAATCTGAATCCTTCAGCTCTATTTTTCTTTCTCAAGATTGCTTTCAGGGTCTTTTTTGTTTCCATACAAATTGCAAAATTTCTTGTTCTAATTCTGTGAAAAATGCCATTGGTAATTTGATAGGGATTGCATTGAATCTGTTGATTGCTTTGGGTAGTTTAGCCATATTCACAAAGTTGACTCTTCCAATCCTAGGACATGGTATATCTCTACATCTGTTTGTGTCATCATTGATTTCTTTCATCAGTGTCTTATGGTTTTGTGCATACAGGTCTTTTGCTGCCTTAAGTAGGTTTATTCCTAGGTATTTTATTCTTTTTGTTATAGTGGTAAACAAGAATGTTTACTAAATTTATCTTTCTGATTCTTTGCTGTTAGTGTATAGGAATGCAAGTGATATCTGTGCATTAATATTGTATCCTGCAACCTTACCAAATTCATTGATTAGTTCTCGTAGTTTTCTGGTGGCATCTTTAGGATTTTCTATGTATAGTATCTTGTCACTGTAAACAGTAACAGTTTTACTTCTTCTTTTCCAATACATATTCCTTTTATTTCTTTTTCTTCTCTGATTGCTGTGGTTAGGACTTCCAAATCTATGTTGAATAAGAGTGCCGAGAGTGGATATCCTTGTCTTGTTCCTGATCTTAGTGGAAATGCTTTCAGTTTTTCACCATTGAGAATGATGTTGGCTGTGGGGTGGTCATTTATGGTCTTTATTATGTTAAGGTATGTCCCCACTATGCCAATTTTCTGGAGAGTTATTATCATAAATGGGTGTTGAATTTTGTCAAAAGTTTTTTTCTGTATCTATTGAGATTATTACATTTTTTTATCCTATAGTTTGTTAATATGGTGTATCACATTGATTGATTTGCATATATTGAAGAACACTTGCATTACTGGCATAAAACCCTCTTTATTGTGGTGTATGATCCTTTTAATGTGCTGTTAGATTTTGTTTGCTCGTATTTTGTTGAGGATATTTTCATCTATCTTCATCACTGATATTGGCCTGTAGTTTTCTTTTTTTGTGACATCTTTGTATGGTTTTGGTATCAGGGTGATAGTGGCCTCATAGAATGAGTTTTGGAGTGTTCCTCCCTCTGCTAAATTTTTCAAGAGTTTGAGAAGGATAGGTGTTAGCTCTTCTCTAAATGTTTGATAGAATTTGCCTGTGAATCCATCTGGTTCTGGACTTTTGCTTGTTGCAAGATTTTTAATTACAGTTTCAATTTCATTACTTGTGATTAGTCTGTTTATATTTTCTCCTTCTTCCTGGTTCAGTCTTGAAAATTGTACCTTTCCAAGCATTTGTCCATTTCTTCATGATTGTCCATTTTATTAGCATATAGTTGTTTGAAGTAACCTCTTATAATATTTTGTATTTCGGAGGTGTCAGCTGTGGTTTCTCCTTTTTCATTTCAAATTTTATTGATTTGCATCCTCTCCCTTTTTTTCTTGATGAATCTGGCTAAAGGTTTCTCAATTTTGTTTAGCTTCTCAGAGAACCAACTTTTAGTTTCGTTGATTTTTCCTATTGTTTTCTTCATTTCTATTTCATTTATTTCTTCTCTGATCTTTATGATTCCTTTCCTTCTACTGACTTTGGGTTTTTTTGTTCTTCTTTCTCTAGTTGCTTAGGTGTAAGCTTTAGGTGTATTTGAGATTTTTCCTGTTTCTTGAGGTGAGATTGAATTGCTATCAACTTCCCTCTTAGAACTGCTTTTGCTGCCTCCCATAGGTTTTGTGTCATCATTTTTTTCATTGTGATTTGTTTCTATGTTTTTTATTTATTTCTTCTTTGATTTCTTTAGTGATCTCGTGGTTATTTAGCAGCACACTGTTTTGGCTCCATTTTTTCAGTTATTTTTTTTCATATTTTTCTTGTAATTGATTACTAATCTAATAGCATTGTGATCAGAAAAGATGCTTGATATGATTCCAATTTTCTTAAATTTACTGAGGCTTGATTTGTGACCCAATATGTTATCTATCCTGGAGAATGTTCTGTGTACACTTGATAAGAAAATGCATTCTGTTGCTTTTGGATGGAATGTCTTATAAATATCAATTAAGTCTATCTGGTCTAATGTGTCATTTAAAGCTGTGTTTCCTTATTTATTTTCTGTTTGGATGATCTGTTCATTGGTGTAAATGTGGTGTTAAAGTCTCTACTATTATTGTGTTATTGTTGATTTCCACTTTTATCGTTGTTAACATTACATTTGCCTTATTTATTGAGGTGCTCCTATGTTGGGTGCATAAATGTTTATAATTGTTATATCTTCTTCTTGGATTGATCCCTTGATCATTATGTAGTGACCTTCCTTATCTCTGTAACAGTCTTTACTTTAAAATGTATTTTATCTGATACAAGTATTGCTTCTCCAGCTTTCTTCTGATTTCCATTTGCATGGAATATCTTTTCCATCCCTTCAATTTCAGTCTGTATGTATCCCTACATCTGAAGTGGATGTCTTGTAGACAGAATATATATGGGTGTTCATTTTGTATCCATTTAGCAAGCTTGTGTCCTTTGGTCAGAGCATTTAATCCATTTACATTCAACATTATTATCGATATGTATGTTCCTATTACAATTTTCTTAATTGTTTTGCATTTGTTTTTGTGGGTCTTTTTCCTTATCTTGTGTTTCATGCCTATAGAAGTTTCTTTAACACTTGTTGTAAAGCTGGTTTGGTGGTACTGAATTCTCTTAGCTTTTGATTGTCTGTAAAGGTTTTAATTTCTCTGTCAAATCTGAATAAGATCATTGCTGGGTAGAGTAATCTTGGTCATAGGTTTTTCTCTTTCATCATTTTAATTATATCCTGATACTCCCTTCTATCCTACAGAGTTTCTGCTGAAAAATCCACTGATAACATTATGGGGGTTCCTTTGTATGCTATTTTTTTTTTTTTTTGCTTTTCCCTTGCTGCTTTTAATATTTTTTCTTTGAATTTATTTTTTGTTAGTTTGATTAATATGTGTCTCAGTGTGTTTCTCCTTGGGTTAATCCTGTATTTGACTCTCTGCACTTCCGGGACTTGGGTCACTCTTTCCTTCCCCATGTTAGAAAAGTTTTCCACTATAATCTTTTTGAATATTTTCTCAGACCCTTTCTTCTTCTCTTCTTTATCTAGGACTACTATAATTCGAATGTTGTTGTGTTTAGTGTTGTCCCAGTGATCTCTGAGATTGTCTTCAATTCTTTTCATTCTTTCTTCTTTATTCTGCTCCTCAGCAGTTATTTCCACCATTCTGTCCTCCAGCTCACTTATTCATTCTTTTGCCTCAGTTATTCTGGTATTGATTCCTTCCTGTGTATTTTTCATTTCAGTTACTGTGTTGTTCATCTTTGTTTGTTTGTTCTTTAGTTCTTCTAGATCTCTGTTAACATTTTTTGTATTTTCTCTATCTGTTCCTCCTTCCTATTTCTGAGATTCTGGATCATTTTCAGTATGATTACTCTGAATTCTTTATCAGGTAGGTTGCCTATTTTCTCTACATTTATTTGGTCTTGTAGGCTTTTACCTTGCTGCTACATCTGTGACATAATTTTTTGTCATCTCTTTTTTTTTTTTTCTGATGGGTGTGATTTTGTTCCTGTCTTACTGGTTTTGTGTCCTGAGGCTTCCAACACTGGAGTTTGTAGGCTGTTGGGTAGAGCTGGTTCTTTGTGCCATGATGATGACCTCCAAGTGACCTCACTAAAATGAATATTCCCTGGGGTCTGAGATTCTCTGTTAGCCCAGTGGTTCAGACTTGGTGCTCCCACCACAGTAGCTCAGGCCCGACCCCTGGCTTGTGAACCATGATCCTGCAAGCTGTGTGTGGTGGCAAAAAATAATTATATAAACAGAAAGAAAAAAGGAAAAAGGAACAGAACAAAGAGTAAAAAAAATTATATAAGATTAGAAAACTAACACATATTTTAGAAGAAATTAAAAATATATATGAAACAATAATCAGAAGGTAAAACAGAGCCACAGCAGTGAAAAGGAGGAGGAAAAAAAAAAAAGCTAGAAAAGGCCTTGGTTGTTGGGGGCGGGGCTTAGTTAAAGGCAGGGTTTATGTAGTAAGTGGGGCCTATGCTTAGGACCCACAGGGCCAGAAAAGGCCCTGGTGGAGTAGGACTCAGGCTTAATGCAGCAGGAGGGACCCAGGAGTGCCTCTGACGTTGGAAGTGGAGGAGAAGGTCTGATAGCCAAGTAGGCTCCCTGGGCCTGAGGTGGTGGGGGAAACTCTATTGTGTTCCCCCATTCTCTGATTCCAGAGAGTCCCTCCCCTTTGGCCTCTCTTCTTTTCCCCACCCCTCTCTCCTATGCCCAGAGGACCTACATGGCTGAAGTGGGCCCCAGAAGTCAGTGGACCAGACCCAGAAGAAGCCCAAGAGGCTTCCTGGGGCCGAGTGGGTAGGGCAAATGCCTGCTGAACTTCCCCTGATTCTCTGGTACCAGAGAGCACCCCCTATCTGCCTCTCCTCCTCTTACCCCCTCCTCCCTCACTCTTCCATCCCTAGGACCCTTGCAGCTAGAGGAGGCCCCGGAATACTGAGGACCAGATGCAGGAGCTCTGCAGGCTTCCCAAGCCTGAGTGTGGGGGGAGAAGCTCTCTACACCTCCCCTGATCCTCTGATTCCAGAGGGCCCCTCCAGGTGAGGAAACCACTCCCCTCTCTCAGCTACCCCTCAGGGGTGCCGGTCCTGTCCATCCTCCACTTCTCCTCCCCCCTCACTCCTCTCCACATCCTACCATGTCTCTCAGGGGTTCCTCTCATCTCCTTGGGAGTCAAGGTCCCTACCAGAATCCAACAGGTACCCTAGTTGTGGGGAGGTGCAAACTCTGTGTCCTCCCATGCTGCCATCTTGACTCTACCCCAAGTTGAATCTAGCTGAACTTCATAGTCATCTCCAAGATTTGTAGTTACCTGAGGAAAAAATTACAATGGCTACCAAAACTAGCCAAGAGGGAAGGAGTGAGGGCCATTTGGAAAGCAGAATTTATTTTGACAAATTATAAAACCAAGTTACACACACACTCTAGCACACACAGAATTTTACAAGTCACCAGACTCTGGAATTGACATGTCTCTTAACCAGGAGAAACTGTGTTGGCCTTTGGAATCAATTAATATGACTAGCAGACATAGACTGTGAAGAATATTTCTTAAGTAGAAAAAAAATCAATGGTCATCAGCGTTTCCAATTAATCCTGTGTAATCTCCATGATAATATGTTTTAAAACAAAGGGATCACAATTAATTCTGCTTTTAAGGACAAAGGAGTGGTTCATTTTATTCTAGCAATGTTAAACAGAGGCATTGACATAGATTGCTCAGTAAGAATAAGTAATTTTTTAATAAACATCTTTGAATAGCCTAAAAAGAAAGCTTATTTTTTTAAAAAGTAACTTTGCATCTTTCCTCCACAATGATATGATAAAGACTCCAACTCCTCTTCCATTTTTTCTTATTTTCCAAAACAACCTGGACTAGGAGATGTAATTCCCAATACTCAGACTACTGTCTATTACTTTCTGCTGGGGACCCATTTAAATGGATCTTGAAAATATAAAAGTAAATTTTGCATGCAAATTTAGGGTAACTACAAGAAACAGAAGGGATAATGGCTCAAAATTATAGCTACAAATCCTAATTACAATTATTATGTAACATTTAAGATACAAACTAGTTAGAAAACACTCAATACATCTGTATCCACCTCTTAGCTTAAAAAATTAAATGCTACAAGTAGAGGTGAAATTCTCTAATTCTTCATGAGATGGCTCATATGCTGATTGTTTGGCTCATCAATCTCATTTATGCTTCTATATTTTTATTACATACCTGTCTATACTTACTCAATGTACAGTGTTGTTTGCATATGGTAACATTGTATCAGTGGCATTCTACTTCATGCTCTTGCAACTTCCCTCTCCTTCTGCCAGAGAGAGGAATAGATTTTACTTAGGTCACCCACATTTGATAGCAAAAGTATCCAATCTTACATTTTATATTTCTGTTATGTATTCTGGTGGAATTTTTCTACAGAAATAAATACTTACTGCTTTACCTTGAAAACTAAATGTATGGCATTGAAAATAAGGGAAACCTTTACATTCAATGTATAGAATGATAGAAAAAATATATAAATCATTTTTTAGGAATTCTGAAAAATGTTTTAATGAGGTATAGATGTGTATTTTAGGTTGATTCAGTGAAGACTAAATTGAACAATATGAAAGAAAGTTTATTGTAACATTGTAGGAGGCCTGTGGGGAAGATTTCAATGCATTGCTTCTCTGTGGAGAAGACCAAGATTTCGTACGTAGGGAGCAAGGCAACAGAGATTCCAAAAACTACATAGAATTTAATCAGTATTTTATTTATAGGTTTTGAAAATGTGTTTCTGCACTAGGAACTCAAAGGGGTCCAGTATCTCAAGCAAATAAGTATCCACAGCTTTCTCCAATATAAATAAATGTAAAAAGTGTAAATGTTTGGTCATGGGCACAAGTATTGCTGATCTTAATCTGGAGTTCTGGGTACTAATTTGAGATTAAGAGGAATACAGCATGCTGGTTCTGAAATAAAAAGTCAGTAAGAGCTGGATCTAATAGTCCAAGTAAAGAAATGTATCATTCAGCTTTGTTAAATATACTCATCATTCAGCTTTGTTAAATATATGTAGGGCAACCACTGAACATATATTTGGTGGTAATATTAATATTATTTTTCATCAGAACCTGTACAAAACAGACATACATTTTAGTAGTACCTATGGAAATTTACAAGTGTTACTGGTGGTACTCAAAACAAAAGAAAGGCCAATTCCTAGATTTTATGAATTGATTTTGGGAAAAGATTAATAATGATTAGTGACAAACTTCTCCTCATATCATGTCAGAGATTTATCAATTGCAGCCCTCTAGGTGGTACAATCAGTGCCCCATCTGGAATTGTTTTAATATATTTTAAAACTATCAAGTGGGGCAAAAATAAATGGTTCCACATCATAATAGAAATATATATGTATATATTTATACACAAACACAAATGTGTGCATATATGTGCATGTGTGTGTGTGTGTGAAAGAGAGACAGAGAGAGACCAAGACAGAAAATGAATGTGTATACTAGCCCAATAGGTGCCCAGATAGGTGTATATATTGGGGTTATCTATCATGTAACAGGTTCTCAGTGATTAATAATCAATGTTAAAATCGCTCTTCTTTATACACCATTGTGTCAGTTTTAGGTATGTTCTATATAGAGAATTAATGATATAAAAGATTTAAATTCAAATAAATTACTTTTCAAAAATAAAAACAAATCCTTACAGATAAGACCAATAGCATTTATTAATAATACTCAGTGTCATTTTGGATATTTCAAGTTTTTAATCATTAAGAAAAATTACTAATATTAATAATACTTTATATATGAAAATTAGGATAAAGTACATGCCTCATTTTTCCAACAAGTATTTTGCAAAATAAAATGATCTAATTATAGAAAGCATTAACTTTCTGAAAGTTAAACATATGGAAATTTAATCTTTTTTTTTTACAGATTTAAGTGTATATCTCAAAGTTCTTATAAACTTTTCTTACAAATATTATTACAAGATCTCCCTCTTCTGGCCACAATAGTTATTTCATTTCTTTTTATCAACAGTGGTTAAAATCTGCTGCAAAGATTGGGCAAAGCTAATTTATACTAATCTGGCATCAAAGAGATAAATGGACAGACACTACTAAATATGAAAAACAGGAAGCTCTTTTCAGTATCTCTAATACACATACTGTTCTATGAACATCTGTTTATCTAATTTCATTTAAGTCTTCTGCCTCACTGATAGTCTGAGGATTCATATGCCAAGCTTAGTAATAAGTTAATAAATGAACTGAATGCTTGAGGTGTTCCAGATGGACTTAAATTGCAAATGCGGTCATTCAAAAAAGAGACTGAGCTCAGACAGCAGGACTGCAAGTTTCCAAATGCAGACTCACCTATTACCTTAAAATTGAGGTAAGCGCCATTAATACCCTTTCAGAACTTAACTTTTCCTCTCAAATTTGAAAACTGGTTTGAAAATAATAAAGAGGATTTGAGGAATAGTCATAAACAAAGGGCAATAAATGTTTACCATACAATTTACATAACAATAATGTATCAAAAATATTCTTAAGGTATGTGCCTGTGTCACTATCACATATTTATTAGTCCACTTTAATCATTCTATTTAATTTTATAAAATTTCAGAAAAAAACATGCATGAAAAATTTGGTGGGAGCCATTTTTCCTATATAGCATATCGAATTAGTATACTAAAAGTCCTAGAAGCCATTACTTGATAATTTCCTCCATTTCTTCAAGAAATATTCACTATGTAATGGCAATTCAAAACAAGTGGAACACTCTTAGTGCTATCAAGAAGTATATGGAATGGTGCTAAACTTGGGTTACATTAATGTTTCAACAAATTTGGAATCCCTTGAGATTATACTCCACTTGATTTTGTACACATGTTCCATTTTCAGGAGAGAAGTTTGATAGCTTTCATCAGATGTTCAAAGATGTCAATGACCCATAATTTTAAGATCAAGTGAGATAAGCAAATAATTACAAATTACATAATATTTAGTATTTTAAAATACCATTGTAAACAGAAGACTCTAATAACACCTACTACATGGGAGACTCAAAAGAAGGTTCTTGAGGATTGATAACATATGCTCCGAATTTTGAAGCTCAAGGAGAAGTGTGTCAGGAAGAGAAGAAAGAGATGAGGATTTCAGAACACTCTAGAATATACGTAATATTGACTGCTAAAACCTTGATATATTCATTGGAGAGAGTTCTTTGGTGGGACTGAACTAAAGGATGCATATGGTGACTATTTATTTATTGCATGCATTGCTGTATTTCTTACATTGAAAAAAGTACTTGGTACATAGTACAGAGATCTATGGATGTTTGCTAAATGAAAAATGACAATAGGTTTAAATAATAAGATAGGCATAGATAATGAATTTCTTGATGGCCTCATTTAGAATTTTGGTGTCTATCCTTTTTGATTATATAATTAGTAGAGGATTATTTGAGGTTATTTTTTTAAATTTAATTTCATTTGGTTATTGTTGCATTTTTAGTGAAAAAAAATCATCAGATTTGAGTACAGTGTTAATTTTGTACAGAACAGAGAAGATACTGGATCCTAGGGAGGTGATGATAGGACCTCAACTAAAACATCAGCAGGGTTGGGAGAACTATTAAAAGAAAATTATTTTTTCAGGTATCTGGAAAAAGAATTAACTATTTAGATAATTAAGGGAATGAAGGAAATGGTAAAAGGAGAGATTGAAAGAAAAAATGTTTTTTTTTATCTTAGATGACTGTAGATGGTAGCTACTATTACTCAAGATTTTTTTTAAATGAAAGCAAAAATTTAAAAATTAAAGTATGTTTGGGGTAGTAACAAGTTAAATATGATCAATTTTGTGATAGCATGGTCATGTAGGGGAATAAAGGGAAATAAATTGTTAAATTTGCAAACTTACAAAAAAATTCTTAGTAAATTGTTCAAGTTTGGAGAATATACATGCTACACTACACTCCTCAAAGGTCAGATTATTAACATGGCACAGCAAAGACATTGAATGTTGGTTGGTGAACACCACCAATATTTTCCAGCAGCAGATGTTATTAGAGAAGTTGAATTGGGTTTTAACTTCATATTGTGAACATGAGAAAGATGACAGGGGAGATCACATAGAGTTCACTCTATTTTCTGTTTTCTGATGTTTTAAGAAGATTTCTTTTCTTAGAATATCTCCAGCCAGTTATGAGATGTCAGAAATTTCATCATTAAAGAAATACTACTTTTCTCAAATACTTTGTAAATATGCAGATCATATTGGGTCATTTCTAATTGGAAAGCATGACATCATTTTAGATGTTTTTTCTCATGGGGGGAATGCATCACTTTGGTAATTCTAAGCCACAAATTTCTCATCTAAACCTTTCCCTCCTAATAGAGTTAATGAGAAGATTTAAAGAGATAAAACAGAGTTACAACTTACCTTCTGGCATCTAATTTTAGGTATCATCTAGACAACTCCCCATACCTTTAATTATATATTGACATACATGTTTCAATTTCATATATACAGGCTAATTTACTTAATGACTTATAAAATAGTTTCTCTCTGAAAAAAAATTAAAAAAAAAAAACTCGCAAATGTTTTCTCCCCTGTGAGGTATCTAAATTATTAGTTTACTGATAATCGTTTTAAAATTTATGTTACACTGACCTCAGCTGAAAAATAACATAAATAATAGATGATAATTGAGCCTATTTTTGTTTCATTTAAATATAATATTAAAATGTTCATTTAGCTTTCTATACAGCAACTAATATTTATACATCATGCTAACATAGCCAAATCAGCAACAATTTGGATTATTAGGATTTTAGATTCATGTTAACAATTTATTTTTTGGCAATTGATCAAATTAACTACATTACATTTCAAAGAGCCAAAAATAACTGATTGGTTCTTTTGATTAAGTAGCTTCCAACCAAAATTGATCATTCTGCTGAAGCAGCTGGACATAGGAAGGATGACTGACAAGAGCAGAACTACATTATTCCCAATAATAACTATTTAGAATTCTTGAACAAGGATTAATTAGGGGAATAGACAAATAAAAATAATGTTTCTGAAATATGTAAAATTTCAGTCTATTCAAAATGCAGACAAATGCAGAGTATGACATACTAAAACATGCTGAAGTGCTATTCCTTGATGATTCACTAAACCAGTTGGTCATGAACACCAAGCATAGCACATTTCTCCAACCCATTTTTTAAGTGTAGGAATCTTACCCACCTTGCCACCTTTCCTGAATTTATATCCCTCCCTATCACATAGCACACAAAACCAACTTGTTCATGACAACTTCCCTCTTTGGCAAAGCAATAGAAGTCTTAGGCATTAATTTTGGCCTCTCTATTGCATTCATTCACTATGACCATTGTTTGCACTTCACCTAATGTCTCCTTTTACAACTTTAAGCAATAACAACTACACTTTGACATTTATCTAACCTTAAGGGACCAAGAGAGTACAGATAGCTCTACAACAATGAGACATTATCAATATTGAAGCAGTCCTTACCTATTGTTAAAAATGAGAAAACAGGCCACAAATGGAGTCAGTTATGCTAAGCCCCACATCACCAAACTGAGACTTACTTTAATTACAGCTTCAGCTCTCCCAGAAAAGGAATCCTAAACCAGTCAATCAGTAATCACCTAATCAATACTAGTTAGATAATCTGCCACATAGTCCCTTGCCATCCCCTAAACGAAAGTAAATTTGCAATAACCAACCTCCTATTTGCCTAGTATAACTTCCTTCTTCCCACTCCCTCTGCCTATAAGTCTTTCACTTTGTACAGCTCCTCAGAGCTCCTTCCTATCTGGTAGATTGGATGCTTCCTGAATCATGAGTCACTGAATAAAACCAATAAGATCCTTAAAATTTACTAATTGAGTTTGTTTTTTAACTTTATCAACTTTGAATTATGTAGTAAAACAACAAAAAAGAGTCCAAAAGTCTGTGATTGCAGGGCAATAGACACGTCTAATTTTCAATGTTAGGCTGCTGAAAAGGAACTAATCTTGAGGGTCTAAAACACATTTTCTTCATATGGCCACTTTAATAGTGTTGATAGAGGGGCTTCCCTGGTGGCGCAGTGGTTGAGAATCTGCCTGCTAATGCAGGGGACATGGGTTCGAGCCCTGGTCTGGGAAGATCCCACATGCCGTGGAGCAACTAGGCCCATGAGCCACAATTACTGAGCCTGCGCATCTGGAGCCTGTGCTCCGTAACAAGAGAGCCCGCGATAGTGAGAGGCCCGTGCACCGCGATGAAGAGTGGCCCCCGCTCACCACAACTAGAGAAAGCCCTCGCACAGAAACGAAGACCCAACACAGCCAAAAGTAAATTTAAAAAAAAATAGTGTTGATAGACAATTTAACTGAACTAAACACCAAACATCTTGAATACAAAATGATTACTTACAAGCAAAATGTTGTCTTTGGTAAACTATATCTGGGAATGACTGCATTGATGCTGATATTAATCTTTAAATAACAGTCAACTGTTCTAAATACTACTGAAATATGAAGCTCATTAATATAGTTATTAAACCTGGAAGCTCCAAACTGTATGGATCTCTTAACAGTATCACTCCTCAGAAAAGAAAACATTATATCTATCTTTCCTTAAATGATGTTGTACATATTTTCCCCGATGGCAAATGACATATGTTTTACAATCAATAATTATATTTTTACAAATATATTCAAAAAACTTTTTTTTTTTTTTTTATCCAGCCCTCCAGGGATTGTGCCAAGCACCCATTTGAGAACCAACCCTAGGACCCTGATGACCAAGTGTAGTCTGCCACAAAGCAGCAGCATCACCTGGGAACTTTTCAGAATAACAGAGATTTCAGTCCCTGCTCCAGATCTATGGAATCAGAATCTCCATATTTTAGAAAAAAATAAATGTATTTATTTATTTTTTTGAAGTTTTAATTTAGATTATTTCTGCATGTACTTGGATGGACATAAAAATCAATATCTCCATAATTTAAAGAATTTAGGGAAAGACTTAAAATAAATGTTGGTAGTTTTGTGTCTTTGTTTTTTTTTAATTGGTTTATGCTATGGACATTGATATTAGTCTGGATATAATCTACTTCTGATATCCATATAAGTAATATCAAATAACAGATAAATGTTAATAAAAGATTAATTTTTATCTATTACTTTATAACTGTTTATTTTCTTCTGTAAATCTATTGTTTAGGGATTCAACCTTTCCTTAAATCTCTATTGATACTCATTTTTAAAAATTATGCTATCTAGAGGATTATTGAAAATAATCTCTGAAGAAGGAATTGGAGGTATTACATAAAATCCTAGTTTTTATGAAGGTAACTTAATGGCTCTAGTATGAATAATAATAACAAAAATGGGATATAATGGGATTAATCCAAATGTTCTATATGAGAGACATTGTATTCAGTGATTTTGTAATATATGTTCCAATTTTTTACCTAGCTTTGTTATTTATGAGCCATTGGGTCTTAATTAAATTTTCAAATATCTTTGAGTCTTGGTTTGATACTTAAAGTTAGATGAGTATAAAAAAACCTACATAGTAGGTATTATTTTAAAAAATACTAATAAGTATGTAAGTCCCAATTATGTGATAAATATTTAGTAAATATTAAATTTCTTCTGCCATCTATTTGTATACACATCCAGCCTCTCTGGTCATATTATAAGTCTAATATCTGCATGGATTATTTCCTATTCCACACACAAAACCTTCAGTAACTCTTAATTTTATTAATAGCTTATACTATTATATATGAGTATACTATGAGTATAGTCTTATACTCAAAGTTACACATAATCTTGTTATTCTTTAAGTAGATACAAATCTTATTTACAAGTTTAGAACATAGACAAAGTAATACAAATATTTTTAGGGATAACCATATCAGACCAGATATTTCAAAAAACTCTTCTCTAAATGTATATACCAAAATTTTAAATGCCAACATCAAGGTGAATTTATTGGGTTAAGACAGTTTCTTTAAAAAGTTTTAAGAAATAATGTTTTTAAAAAAGATCAGGCAGAGAAACTAAACAAAGATGAATCTCTTCTTTTATTTATTTATCATAATAAATCCAAAATACTCTGGGTGTTATGAACTTAACAGTAGACAAAATACTTAAAATCCCAGTTGTTATGAAATTTATTGTCTGGTAAACTCAGGGTGACACACAAATAAATCAAATAAAATTATATATATATATCAGGCTGCATTA
Source organism: Hyperoodon ampullatus (assembly GCF_949752795.1). NCBI lineage: Eukaryota > Metazoa > Chordata > Mammalia > Artiodactyla > Ziphiidae > Hyperoodon > Hyperoodon ampullatus. The sequence continues at coordinate 35,083,820 of NC_136929.1, read as the reverse complement.
GGCTATGAATAAAATAAAGGAGATGGAAAGAAGTAGAATGTGACCAATTTGGTAAAGATATTTTTGATAAGGTAAAATTTGAACAAAAGTCAGAAGGAAGTAAAGGAACAAGCCATGCAAATCTGAAATAGTAAGTTGAAAGAGTAAGTCTCTTATAAATTGGGAAAAGGAGATTTGTAAGGCACACACAGTATAGTCAGGAGCTGGTGAAGAGTTTTAAGCAGTTAAGTGGCATCATTAGATTGATATTTAAAATATACACATAATAAATATTTACCAAGTATAATGTAATGTTATTATTTCAAAATTTTAGTTGTAGAATAGTTGATAGCCTGTCATTCAGAGAACACTATGCTTGTGTCCTGGACATTCCCATCCTCTCAGATTTTTCAGTCTAATAGCAATGCATACAGGGGAAAGGGGGCAAGAGGATGTAGATAAAAGCTGATTATGATGCATGATGGAAAATCAAAGATAGTAATACACAGAGAGTATGGGGAAATCACAGGAGGGTAACCATAGCCAAACATGGAATATCAATTTAAAATTACTGGCGGATGACTTAACTTATAAGCTGGAGTGAGACAAGTGAATTGAGGACACTTGATGGCTTTTAGATAAGAACATGTGATGCAGGAGTGAGACAAGTGAATTGAGGACACTTGATGGCTTTTAGATAAGAACATGTGATGAAGATGATATGTATATGATACTGAAAAAATTTAACATTATTAGAGTACAAAGTATAAGGCATTGGTTTATAAAATATTTTATATCTTATATATATGATTAAGGAGACTGAGATTTATCCAATAAAAAAGGGGAGGCCATTAAAGTATTTAGGAAATTACTTAAAATTTCATTTGATGTCACTGACATTTATGAGAAGGGTAGGTGAGAGGAGAAGAAGGAATGGGGCAAGAGTTATTAGGATTTTTAGTCATGAAAGAATTGGGGTCTGAAGGAGGACATAGGTAATAAGGATAGAGGAGATGGATGGTTGAAAAAATACATGGAGAATAAAATCACCAAAATCGATGGTTAGTCACAGGAGGAGATAAAGGGGGAAAAACGTGGGGAATAACTTCTAGATCTTGGCTGTGTTAATAGATCCAACACAGTGCTTCCAGCAGAAAAAGAAAATACAGAAGAAACAAGCCCTGAGAGGAAGAATATTTACTCAATTTTGACTTTTTGAAGCTCCTGTGTGTTGCCTACATTTGTAGAGCTAGGAAAAAGTTTGATTAATTAATGTGAGACTATTAAGAAAGGTTTAGGAGGACAAATAAATTTGGGGGAAAAAGTGACATATAGTGAGTAGTTGAAACACTGAGAGTCAGTAAATTATCCAAAGGTAACACGTAGTAAAAGAAAAGTAGTGTTCCAGAAATCAAATTTTAAGATGAATAAAGAGAGATCCTTTAGATAGAGAGAGAGACAGGCAGAAAAAGAGAGACACTAGGAAACTTTCAATAATGGAAAGAATAATGAAGGGTTTTCTCCATTAGGAAAGCTGAGGGATTAGAAAATTTCCAGGGAGATATTCCAAATTTGACTGTGAGCTTCTTAAGTGTAAGGGTTGTTGCCTTTACTTTTGTTCTGCCAAGTCTTAGCACATAACCTGGTAAATAGTAAACTCTTAGTACAAAGTAGGTAGAACAAATGAGAAGAAAAGAAAGGACCACTGGATTCACTGACAAAGCAAGGTTGTTCAGTAGTCCTTCCTAACAAGGAAGATAAGAAAATTATGAGTTTAGTTATGGTTTCTTGACTCCATATACTTTACAACTTCCCTAACCCTCTAAATCTATTTTCAGATTTGCAAAACAGAGAAGGGAAATATTTGGGGGAAAAATATGCAAAACAAAAAAAAAAGTTTAAAAAGATAAAATCTCATTCAAGTACTTAATCATTCCCACAGTTAGAAAGAAGTTGATTTAAAGAGAGTGAAATTTAAAATCAAAGAAGCTAATAAGAAGAAGAGTTCAAATTCACCATCCTTAAAATAGATATCCATCATAACAAGCCTCACTTTGAATTGTGAATGATGAAAATGATTTTCTGAGGCATAAAAAATGATTAGATTATGGCTTTACTATGCTGGACAAACTAAGAAATAAAGGAGGAAAATGGGACAGGCTGCTGGACAAATAGTTCATAAATCTAGTTCTATGAACACATTTCCAAATGACCTAGGCACAAGTACTTTATATTTTTGCATATAATCATTCATAAAAGTATAAAAAAGAAAGAGCTACATAAACTTGATGGTGATTTTCAGTGCTAAATAAATGATTTTAAAATTGCAGCTATGGCCAATATGTCAGATATCATTTTTCTTAATCTCACTACCTGCCATATAGAGCAATACAGAAAAATGGAAGGGGAAGAGAAGGTGTAAAATCTGAGATGGACAGAAATAAGTATAAAGAGGGAGAGGCAAAGAAAAGAAATTAAAAAAACAGCAAAGAAGATATAATGGAAAGAAGGATAAGAAAATATGCTTTAAAAGACTTGTACAATGTCAGGGATTAATTTGAACTGATAATTGGAAAATAGATATTAAGAATATACAAATTACTATATTGGCTCTATCCATCTTCCTAAATAAGATGAAATTGAAGCATAATGCATAGGTAGGTTTACATAAATTTTTCTTGAATTTGCCTATATTTTCAGACTAATAAATCTAGACATAGTCAATTTAATAAATTTAATACTTAGAATCAGATATGAGATACCAAAAAATAAAAAAAGACAGGAACAAAAACCTACCCGTCAGGACACAGACTACCTAAAGTCATACTAAGCTCACAGACACGCCAAAACACACCATCTGACATGGCACAGCTCATCAGAGGGAAAAGAATTAGCTCCACCCAAAAGAACGCAGGCACCAGTCCCTCCCATCAGGAAGCCTAAGCAAGCCACTGGAACAACCTCAGCACCAAAGGAAGAGAAAAGAAGGAAGAGGAACTACATCTCTGCAGCTTAGCGAAAGAAAACCTCAAATACTGTAAATTAGACAAAATGAGAAGACAGAGAACTAACTTGCAGGCAAAGGAGCAAGATAAAACCCCACAAGACCAAATAAAAGAAGAGGAATTAAGCAAATTACCTGAAAAATAATTTAGAGAAATGATAGGAAAGATATCCAAACTCTCAGATACAGAAGAAAGAAAATACAAGAAATGTTTAACAAAGACATAAAAGAACTAAAAAGCAAACAAAGAGTAATGAACAACACAATAACTGAAATTAAAAATACTCTGGAAGGAATCAATAGCAGAATAACTAGGGCAGAAGAACGTATAAGTGAGTTGGAAGATAGAATGGTGGAAATAACTGCTGCAGAGCAGAATAAAGAGAAAAGAATGAGAAGAATGGAGGACAGTCTCAGAGACCTCTGGGACAACATTAAGCACATCAACAGTTGAATTATAGTCGTCCCAGAAGAAGGAGAAAAATGGAAAGGTTCTGAGAAAATATTTGAAGAAATTGTAGTGGAAAATTTCTCCAACATGGAAAAGGAGATAGTCAAACAAGTCCAGGATAGGCAGAGAGTCCCATACAGGATAAACCAAAGGAGAAACACGCCAAGGCACATATTAATCAAACTAGCATAAAGAAAAAAATTAAAAGCAGCAAGGGAAAAAGCAACAAATGACATACAAGGAAATCTGCATAAAGTTAACAGCTGATCTTTCAGAAGAAACTCTACAGACCAGAAGGGAGTGGCAAGATATATTTAAAGTGATGAAAGGAAAGAACTCACAATGAAGATTATTATATCCAGCAAGGATCTCATTCAGATTTGACAGAAAAATCAAAAGCTTTATAGACAAGGAAAAGTTAACAGAATTCGGTACCACCAAACCAGCTTTACAACAAATGCTAAAGGAACTTCTCTAGGCAGGAAACATAAGAGAAGGAAAAGATCTACAAAAACAAACTCAAAACAATTAAGAAAATTGTAATAGCAACATACATATCAGCAATTACTCTAAATGTAACTGGATTAAATGCTCCAACCAAAAGACATAGACTGGCTGAATGGATACAAAAACAAGGCCCATATATATGCTGTCTATAAGATACCACTTCGGACCTAGGGACACATACAGACTGAAAGGGAGGAGATGGAAAAAGAAATTCCATGCAAACGGAAATCAAAAGAAAGCTGGAGTAGCAATACTCTTATCAGAAAAAAACAGACTTTAAAATAAATACTATAATAAGAGAGAAGGAAGGACACTACATAATGATCAAGGGATCAATCCAAGAAGAAGATATAGCAATTATAAATATCCATGCACCCAACATAGGAGCACATCAGTACATAAGGCAAGTGCTAACAGCCATAAAAGGGGAAATCAACAGTAACACAATAATAGTAGGGGACTTTAACACCCCACATACACCAATGGACAGATCATCCAAACAGAAAATAAATAAGGAAACACAAGCTTTAAATGACACATTAGACTAGATGGAATTTACTGATATTTATTTGATATTCCATCCAAAAACAACAGAATTCATTTTCTTCTCAAGTGCACATGGAACATTCTCTAGGATAGATCACATCTTTGGTCACAAATCAAGCCTTGATAAATTTAAGAAAATTAAAATCATGTCAAACATCTTTTCCAAACACAATGCTATGAGACTAGATATCAATTACAGGAAAAAAAGGTGTAAAAAAAACAAGCACATGGAGGTTAAACAATACACTACTAAACAAGCAAGAGGTCACTGAAGAAATCAAAGAGGAAATAAAAACATAACTAGAAACAAATTACAATGAAGACATGATGACACAAAACTTATGGGATGCAGCAAAAGCAGTACTAAGAGAGAAGTTTATAGCAATACAGTCTTAGGTAGAGAAACAAGAAAAACCTCAAACAAACTAACGTTACACATGAAGCAATTAGAGAAAGAAAAACAAAACACCCCCAAAGTTAGCAGAGAGAAAGAAATCATGAAGATCAGATCAGAAATAAATGAAAAAGAAAAGATGGAAGCAATAGCAAAGAACAATAAAATTGAAAGCTGGTACTTGAGAAGATAAACAAAATTGGTAAACCATTAGCGAGACTCACCAGGAAAAAAAAAAAAAAGACTCAAATCAACAGAATTAGAAATGAAAAAGGAGAAGTAAAAACTGACACCAAGAAATACAAAGGATCATAAGAGACTACTACAAGCAACTATGTGCCAATAAAATGGACAACCAGGAAGAAATGGACAAATTCTTGGAGTAGTACAACCTTCCAAGACTGAACGAGGAAGAATTAGAAAATATAAACAGACCAATCACAAGCACTGACCTTGAAACTGTGATTAAAAATCTTCCAACAAACAAAAGCCCAGGACCAGATGGATTCACAAGCGAATTCTATCAAACATTTAGAGAAGAGTTAACACCTATCTTTCTCAAACTCTTCCAAAATAGAGCAGAGGGAGGAACCCTCCCAAACAGATTCTATGAGGCTACCATCACCCTGATACCAAAACCAGACAAAGATGTCACACACAAAAAAGAAAACTAGAGGGCAATATCACTGATTAACATAGATGCAAAAATCCTCAATAAAATACAAGCAAACAGAATCCAACAGCATATTAAAAAGATCATGCAACATGTTCAAGTGTGGTTTATCCCAGGAATGCAAGGATTCTTCAATATACGCAAATCAATTAATGTGATCACCATATTAACAAATTGAAGGCCAAAAACCATATGATAGTATCAATAGATGCAGAAAAAGCTTTGATAAAATTCAACACCCATTTATGACAAAATATCTTCAGAAAGTGGTCATAGAGGGAACCTACCTCAACATAAGTAAAGTCATATATGACACACCCACAGGCAACATCATTCTCAGTGGTGAAAAACTAAAAGCATTTCCTCTAAGATAGGAACAAGACAGGGTGCCCACTCTCACCACTATATTTCAACATAGTTTTGGAAGTTTTAGCCACTACAATCAGAGAAAACAAAAGATATAAAAGGAATTCAAATTGGAAAAGAAAAGTAAAACTGTCACTCTTTGCAGATGACATGATACTGTACATGGAAAATCCTAAAGATGCCACCAGAAAACTACTAGAGCTAATCAATGAAGTTGGTAAAGTAGCAGGATACAAAACTAATGCACAGAAATCTCTCACATTCCTATATGCTAACAACAAAAAATCAGAAAGAGTAATTAAAGAAACATTCACATTTACCACTGCAACAAAAAGAATAAAATATCTAGGAATAAACCTACCTAAGGAGACAAATGTCTGCAGAAAATTATAAGAAACTGATGACAGAAATCAAAGACAATACAAAAAGATGGAGAAATATACCGTGTTCCTGGATTAGAAGAATCAACATTGTGAAAATGACTATACTACCCAAAGCAATCTACAGATTCAATGCAATCCCTATCATATTACCAATGGCATTTTTCACAGAACTAGAACAAAAAATTTCACAATTTGTATGGAAACACAAAAGACCCCGAATAGTCAAAGCAATCTTTTTTTTTTTTTTTTTTTTTTTTTTTTTGCGGTACGTGGGCCTCTCACTGTTGTGGCCTCTCCCGTTGCGGAGCACAGGCTCCGGACGCGCAGGCTCAGCGGCCATGGCTCACGGGCCCAGCCGCTCCGCGGCATGTGGGATCTTCCCAGACCGGGGCACGAACCCGTGTCTCCTGCATCAGCAGGCGGACTCTCAACCACTGCGCCACCAGGGAAGCCCAGTCAAAGCAATCTTGAGAATGAAAAATGGAGCTGGAGGAATCAGGTTCCCTGACTTCAGACTATACTACAGAGCTACAGTAATCAAGACAGTATGGTACTGGCACAAAAACAGAAAGATAGATGAATGGAACAGGATAGAAAGCCCAGAGATAAACCCACGCACATATGGTCACCTTATCTTTGATAAAGGAGGCAGGAATGTACAGTGGAGAGAGGACAGCCTCTTCAGTAAGTGGTGCTGGGAAAACTGGACAGGTACATGTAAAAGTATGAGATTAGATCATTCCCTAATACCATACACAAAAATAAGCTCAAAATGGATTAAAGACCTAAAGGTAAGCCCAGAAACTATCAAACTCTTAGAGGAAAACATAGGCAGAACAGTCTATGACATAAATCACAGCAAGATCCTTTTGGACCCACCTCCTAGAGAAATGGAAATAAAAACAAAGATAAACAAATGGGACCTAATGAAACTTCAAAGCTTTTGCACAGCAAAGGAAACCATAAACAAGACCAAAAGACAACCCTCAGAATGGGAGAACATATTTGCAAATGAAGCAACTGACAAAGGATTAATCTCCAAAATTTATAAGCAGCTCATGCAGCTCAATAGCAAAAAAACAAACAACCCAGTCCAAAAATGGGCAGAAGACCTAAATAGACATTTCTCCAAAGAAGATATACAGAGTGCCAACAAACACATGAAAGAATGCTCGACATCATTAATCCTTAGAGAAATGCAAATCAAAAGTACAATGAGATATCATCTCACACCAGTCAGAATGGCCATCATCAAAAAATCTAGAAACAATAAATGCTGGAGAGGGTGTGGAGAAAAGGGAACCCTCTTGCACTGCTGGTGGAAATGTGAATTGGTACAGCCACTACGGAGAACAGTATGGAGGTTCCTTTAAAAACTACAAATAGAACTACCATATGACCCAGCAATCCCACTACTGGGCATATACCCTGAGAAAACCATAATTCAAAAAGAGACATGTCATATGGTAGTTCTATTTTTAGTTTTTTAAGGAACCTCCATACTGTTCTCCATAGTGGCTGTACCAATTCGCATTCCCACCAGCAGTGCAAGAGTGTTCCCTTTTCTCCACACCCTCTCCAGCATTTTTTGTTTCTAGATTTCTTGATGATGGCCATTCTGACTGGTGTGAGATGATATATCATTGTAGTTTTGATTTGCATTTCTCTAATGATTAATGATGTTGAGCATTCTTTCATGTGTTTGTTGGTAGTCTGTGTATCTTCTTTGGAGAAATGCCTATTTAAGTCTTCTGCCCGTTTTTGGATTGGGTTGTTTGCAATCCCACTACTAGGTATATACCCTGAGAAAACCATAATTCAAAAAGAGACGTGTACCAAAATGTTCTTTGCAGCTGTATTCACAATAACCTGGAGATGGAAACAACCTAAGTGTCCATCATCGGATGAATGGATAAAGAAGATGTGGCACATATATACAATGGAATATTACTCAGCCATAAAAGGAAACAAAACTGAGCTATTTTTAATGAGGTGGATAGACCTAGAGTCTGTCATACAGAGTGAAGTAAGTCAGAAAGAGAAAGACAAATACCGTATGCTAACACATATATATGGAATTTAAAAAAATGTCATGAGGAACCTAGGGGTAAAACAGGAATAAAGACACAGACCTACTTGAGAATGGACTTGAGGATATGGGGAGGGGGAAGGGTAAGCTGTGACAAAGCGAAAGAGAGGCATGGACATGTATACTCAACCAAACGTAAGGTAGATAGATAGTGGGAAGCAGCCGCAGAGCACAGGGAGATCAGCTCAGTGCTTTGTGACCGCCTGGAGGGGTGGGATGGGGAGGATGGGAGGGAGGGAGATGCAGGAGGGAAGGGATGTGGGAACAGATGTATATGTATGACTGATTCACTTTGTTATAAAGCAGAAACTAATAAAAAAATTTAAAAAAAGAGACATGTACCAAAATGTTCATTGCAGCTCTATTTACAATATCCCGGAGCTGGAAACAACCTAAGTGTCCATCATCGGATGAATGGATAAAGAAGATGTGGCACATATATACAATGGAATATTACTCAGCCTTAAAAAGAAACGAAATTGAGCTACTTGTAATGAGGTGGATAGACCTAGAGTCTGTCATACAGAGTGAAATAAGTCAGAAAGAGAAATACCATATGCTAACACATATATATGGAATTTACGAAAAAAAAAAAAGTCATGAAGAACCTAGGGGTAAAACAGGAATAAAGACACAGACCTACTTGAGAATGGACTTGAGGATATGGGGAGGGGGAAGTGTAAGTTGTGACAAAGCGAGAGAGGCATGGACATATATACACTACCAAACATAAGGTAGAAAGCTAGTGGGAAGCAGCCGCATGACACCAAGGGATCAGCTCCTGCTTTGTGACCACCTGGAGGGGTGGGATAGGGATGGTGGGATGGAGGGAGATGAAAGAGGGAAGGGAAATGGGAACAGATGTATATGTATAACTGATCACTTTGTTATAAAGCAGAAACTAATACACCATTGTGAAGCAATTACACTCTAATAAAGTTGTAAAAAAATAAAATTTCAAAAAATTAAAAAAAATGAAAAGAATGACCGTCCTCAAAAAATCTAGAAACAATAAATGCTGGAGAGGGTGTAGAGAAAAGGGAACCCTCTTGAACTGTTGGTGGGAATGTAAATTGATACAACCACTATGGAGAACAGTATGGAAGTTCCTTAAAAAACTAAAATAGAACTACCATATGACCCAGCAATCCCACTACTGGGCATATACCCTGAGAAAGCCATAATTCAAAAAGAGCCATGTATGAAAATGTTCATTGCAGTACTATTTACAATAGCCAGGATTTGGAAGCAATCTTAATGTCCCTCAACCGATGAATGGATAAAGAAGTTGTGGCTCATATATACAATGGAATATATTGTCTATGGGGAATGTGAAATTTTAAGGTTGTAGGTGCCTGAAACCTCAGGATTATTCTTTCATAGGATGGGAGGGGTCCTTTAGCATTTAAGGATCTGGATTATTATAGTTAAAAGATACAATTAAACCCTGAGTTTATGATACCAGTCTTGGTCCTAATTAACATTTGCTATGCTACAGGGCCTGAATTGAGTTCTACAACAGTTTTAAGCTATTAATTTCAGCAGCTACTAGTTGGGCTTTTAGACCTACATGGGATCTTCATGCAACAGGTCTAGCCATCCACAGATGAAGGGATTTGCTTTATATAGTCTACTTTTTCAACATTAAAAAAAATACCCTTGCTTCTGGAATATTGTACTTTAATAACACTCCATTGTGCATTTTCTTCCCACATCTCGAGATTTCCCTAATTTAATAAAATGGTGCTAAATGTGTAGCATCTCCATTTTTTTCAGACATTTCTTCTACATGAAGGTGTTTTAACCCAGTAACAATTTTAACTGTCTTGAGATACAGGATAACATTTATGTAAATAACATAAGTGCAAAGTATCTGCAGCATGCAAAACAAGATATTAGACACTAGGATATGATGAGTTATAAATAATTTTCTATATATGCTACACCCTGAAAACACAATAGGAATAAGTATACTAAGAATCTAACAAAACCATTTACATTTTTTCTTATATTTACATTCCCATAAATATAAAATCAAAATAAATTTTTATTCTCTTTATAAATTTAGCTAGAACTTTGTTCTTATGGTACATTTTATTTACTTCCCCTCATGTTACATTAGAAGTACTACACTGAATAGCCACCAGATCATAAACTGAATATCCACCAGATGTCAGTGTATGGGTGCAAATGTTTTACTTTGAAACAAGTGCTAGTAAAAAAAGTTGGGAAATCTTTTATTAAAAGGTACTCATAAGAAATACAAAATAAATGCCTTTTCTTTGGAAAATTAAAATTCTTTAATAATCTACCCTCTATTCATAGATGATTGAAGGCCATCTTTGAAGCTTTCATTCTGACCAAATATAATACTTTATTTTGTCAATGTGAAATGTTTTTCTGGTACTTTGTGAAAGTATTTACTTAAAAAACATGTTATTTTCAGTTGAAATTATTATTCAACTGAAATTCTTTTTCAATTATTCAGTTAAAATTTTTTATATAAATGAATGTAAAATTTTTAGTTAATAAAATTATACACCTGGAAAATTACAGAGAATAACTTGAAAATCCAGTCAATAAGATTATCTCTAAGATGATCAACTACAAAATTATGGGACAATAATGTATTAGTTTTCCCATATACTGGGGAAAAACAAAATGCAAGGAAGACAATATTTCATTATAAATAGAAATAAAAGCTATGCAAGAGAAAAAAGAGAAGTGTATGTACCTATCCCATAAATGAAAATTTTATTAGAAAATATTAAATGGCACTAAAAAATAATTCTAAGAAAAAAAGTCAGTGAAAAAAAAGTGTTCTCCCAGGATTATTCTGTGTCTTTAGTGACATATCAATTAGGATACCAATTAGATATTATGAGGCTTGTTCACAATTTCACTAAAATTATGTAAAATTCTAATCTAAGAAAGGTTTGACCCTACAGTTATAAGAATTTCTTGTAAGGCTACAATTATTTTTAGCTAATATTGAGGAAATATAGAGGAAAAGAGAAAGCCCCTGAACGGAAGTATGTAGAATCCACAAATTCACCCAAAATGAAAAGCCTGGTTTATTATATGATAAAAAGTGGTATCAAATCAGTGAAGAAAATATTTATTGTTCAATAAATATTTTAAGATAATTGGCCTGCCATAAACATACATAAATAAACAAAACTAAGTTTCATAGGAGTAAATATAAATATATCGACCTGAAGTTATGTCTTGGAATTATTTTCAGGAAAATTACAGCAGTTCTAATTTTCTAGAGGCATACTGCTTTTGTCATTTTCCATTTTTATTCATATTGCTGTTTTATAAGCTTAAAATTGAAATAATAAAAAAACACTATGTAGTCCTGTTGAGTGAAAACAGGAGTTATCAAAACAAAGAAGGGATAAATACAATTTTAAGATTATAAATTATAACTTAATAATTAATTATATGTATTAATAACATTCAACAGAATATAATATCGTGAACAAAGAAATTAACAAGATGAAAGAATGTGAAGGGATCAAGGAAATAAAGGCCATAATCATGGTGAAATGAGAGTAGGTAATTGTATGGAGTGATAGCTTGTCATCATTATAGGAAAGAAAAATCGAATGATCCTTTCTGAATTTGGGCAGTCATAGGGTGTCTTCAGACTCCATTCCAAAAGCAGTAAGACTTTAGGGCACATTCTAATCAAAACTTTTACTTTTCAACATGCAGTAACACCTTAATTTACCTTTTGTGATTTAGTCAGTTTTTCATGCAAACTGAGTTCCCACTTTGGGTCAAGAACTGTGCCAGAAACTCAGCAAATATTTGTGCACAAAATAGGCATTTCTGCCTTGAGATTGATGGTATTTACAGATGATGGATTCAGATCGAGGAAATGGAACAGAGAACCAATAACTAAAGCTTTACCATCAGAACTTCAGTTTTTTCAAACCTAAGTATTTACCATATTTAATGGAAATATTTTATTAAATATTTTCCATAGTCTTCAATCTCCTGACGACAGCACTGTAGTGTGAAATGTGTAATGAATGTATGATTTAACCTATATATTTCCTCTGTGGTTTTTTACTACCACTTTCTTTCCACCCACTCCCTATCTTTATCTATTAATCTCTTCTTTATCCTCCATGCCAGGAAGAACATGCTTTCTTTTTGCTAAAGCAGACATTTTTACATGTGTTATAAACTCTAAATTCTCTCAACACTTCTGGAAAACTGTTCAATCTATTCAATCCTACTCCATTCATTTTCTGTATCTCTTGTCACAAGATATATCTTCTCAGGGGAGAAAAATATTCTAATCTAAACACCTGCAAGCAAGCACATATATATCACTATACAAGATATGCTTTGAAATTATTATGTTTTCCTTCTTAATTTTATAACTCCTAATTGTTATTTTGTCACTCACTATTCATTTCGTAGTCTCTTTTTCCATTGTTTATGATAAACATTTTGCAGAAACATATGTCTATTGAATATCATGATTTTATGTGTTATGATTTTTGCTGATTGAGCAGATGTTTCCATACTCATGCAGAAAATTTATTACCTAAAAAAAGGATAAAAATGTCACTCAGATCTTAATTAAGCAGAGAAAATCGTTTTTAAAAAAGTTAAGGTAAGATTGAATTTATCTTAATGTGCAACCATCCCTATATTTACCAAAGGTTTTATGTGGCAAATTTTCTCCACTGTAAAATTACTGCTTATTCATTTTAAATTAATAAAGATTTGTTTGAGGGAAGATATTTTGAGACTGCAAATATCCTGTTGCTCCTTATATTTGCCCACTCATTTTAGAATCTATTAGGAGAACTTGCCTGTGGTAAGTGTTCTAATGGTGCTAATGGTGACTTTTAATTTCATTCATTCCTTTCATATTTATTAATCAGAATTATCTTGTAAGAAAGAGGCATTCCCTTCTCCCACATTTACTTTTCTACTGAGTTATTTATTGGTATGGAACCATAGATATTTATTTTATTAGTTAATTATAATTTAATACTATTATTATTTACTTGGTTGTTCAAATTTTTCCTGCTTTGGCTTTTGGGAGCACTTTTAATCTGTCTCCTGTGCCCTTTGAATATGAACCAACTTTCAAATTTTTTGGCACTTTTTTGTGATCACAAGATGCTCTGGGCTTATCTTGCATATTCCCTACCTCTGCCAGGAATCATCCACCTCTCCAAGGAGTTCTTGTTCATTTTTTTTGGACAATGATATTAAAAATCACTATCTGGATGCTAAATGTGCTCATTGTTACTGGGGTGACAGTGCACTTAGGCCCTTTCAGTGGGTAGATCTGAGAAATTTATATGTATATATACTAACCTCATGTATACACATCTATATTTATTTCTGTATCTAACATGTATTAAAACTGCAACAGTATATTAAAACATGAGTTCACACTTATACCTACAGACTTCAATCCAGCACCACAGAGCTCTTTCCACACTATCTGTCCACTCACCCATGCCAGTCCCCTCATTTCTTATTTGTAAATTGTTTCTCCAATAATGAAAAACCTGGATTCCATTACCTACAATATATTTACTCATTTGTTCAAACTTCTATACTTACGGATTTTACAGAAGTAATCAGACAACAAAAAAGGACCTTTCACGAAGGATATTTGCACTGACAGTAGATGTCATTCTTTCCAGTGAGGGCGGGGAACATAATTTAAATTATTCAATATTATTTAGAAAATCTCCTGGGTGAGACAAATATTAATTGTACAACTCTAAGTGAACCTACTTTTGGAGGGAACAATTTAGGTGCTTTGTTAGAAATTATTTTGGTAGCATTTCAGTGTCATAAATAATTGAGTTTTTTATTAGAAAGAGCCAGAAATGAAGTCTTACGTGACTGAAGTTGGAGAGGGATTATTTGTTTTGTTGTTTCATTGGTTGGTTAAATTTTTAACTTGTTATAAGACAAAAAAAGTCCACACATATTATAGAGACATTAAAAGCAAATTTTCTGCTACAGATTAGGAGAAAAAGAATAGCTAAGAGCAGGGGCTTCCCTGGTGGTGCAGTGATTGAGAGTCTGCCTGCCGATGCAGGGGACACAGGTTCGTGCCCTGGTCCAGGAAGGTCCCACATGCCATGAAGCAGCTAGGCCCGTGAGCCATGGCCACTAAGCCTGCACATCCGGAGCCTGTGCTCTGCAACGGGAGAGGCCACAACAGTGAGAGGACCACGTACCACAAAAAAATAAAAAATAATAATAAAAAAAATAGCTAAGAGCAGAGTGTGATCAAACTTTGCCTCTGGGCTGTAGACTCTTCAAATCAAACATAACCTAATTAGGTCTAAGTGAAATAAACTTTCTAGTCTCTCTTATGTCTTCTCAGTATTTTCTATAGTTATTTTTCTTACTCAGTATTTCCTATAGTTATTTTTCTTAATCTCTCAGTAAAACTAAACTTGATTGGCAATTTTGTAGGTAGCCTACATTTTCTGTTAGGCTATCTTTGTGATGGACTGCCTCACTTGAAGAGTAAGGCCTTCAAATTGAGGGAGGCATACATTTAATTTCATTCTATGTTTTGATTTTCAGTTTTCTTATCTTTAAAAAATATGATTATATATAGATATATACATATCAGTATCAATGTCAGAATAGAATGAACAACACAGAGTGCACAGTACAAATGCAACCACACAGTAACTGTTTAATCAGTAATTTTAAAATTGTTATAATAGTATTTTGTAATACACAGTAATATATATTTATTTATATACATTAAGCAGTGTGTGAAACAACTGTTTATTTATTTTAAAAAGTGCTTATTTATATAAGCATTTTCACATATTTTGCATCAAAAAATTCCCTATTTATATTTTTAGATATTGCTTTTCTATCAGTTTTCTGTGTTCCCTCACCTGAACTACCCACTCACATGTCTACACGTACACACAGGCTCTGGTATAAGAATTATTCATTAGTTTAATCTATATCTTCTTTTTTCTAGATTTATCATAATCTCCATCATAATCTTAATCTTTT
The DNA here is from genome assembly GCF_949752795.1 of Hyperoodon ampullatus. NCBI lineage: Eukaryota > Metazoa > Chordata > Mammalia > Artiodactyla > Ziphiidae > Hyperoodon > Hyperoodon ampullatus. The sequence continues at coordinate 35,068,393 of NC_136929.1, read as the reverse complement.
TGTCATGTTTTTTGAAACTGTAGAAGAACGGTTTACATTGTTCTTTAAGCCTCTGATACAATATTCCACATTGTCAAATCCGTTCTTTACAATTCAAATGAGAATGTTCATTCTTTTATTGCATTTTCATTCATTTTACTCCATTTTTTGGACTACTTTAACATTTGTCCTTATCTATAATCAATTTTCTCCTTAAAATTTGCTGTTCACTTCATTTTTTGCATAAAAATATTACCTTATTTTATCCTATAGGGAATTCACAAAAATATTGCCCATATATATGTGCATATATATGATTATGTATCAATGCATTCATACTGGTATATATAGATACACATACACTTATGTATATAGTGCTAAGATAAAGTCTTATAAGTATTAAAGAACAGTATTATGGCCTTGGTATTAGTAGTGCAGCTCTGCTAATCCAAAAAAGGGAAACTTGTAATTACAATTTTGCACTCTGATACTATGAAATGATGTGGTACTTAAGTGACTACAATCCCTGGTACCCAGCTATGTCCTGTCTGCAGTCTTGCCTAGACTTCTTTGATTATAAATCTGTGTATATAAGGATGCAGAATGCCTTGTGTACTGTTTTCTATTTCCTGCACAACTGCTTTCTGAGATCAATGTTTGCCACTTCAACATAAGGGATACTTTGAACTTAAGGCACTCAAAAAATAGCAGATGCAAGAACATTCTCATCTCCCCTTTCTTCTTAAGGAGAGGAGAAGAAATTCCATAAGAAAGCTGTCCTACTTATATCAGAAAGAAAGTAACATTTTAATCAAGGATGATTTGAGGTCAGGAGAATTCTGTACAAGCAGAACTTGTTAAAATAGTACTTACCTTCCTTTATTCTTCTCATTTTAATAGCTACTATAGGTTTTGCCACTTTTTTTGGGTTTTTATTTCCTTATGAGGGCTCCTACATCATGTAAAACTTCAGTTTGTTTGCTTTTCTCGTGTTAATCCGTCTTTTGTTAAGGAGACCTGAAAGAAGTAGAGGACAAAATATTCCTCCTCTATTCTTCAAATAGATGGAGAAAGATGCTTATTGTTTGAGAGACACACTATTCTGGTGTTGCACTGGGCTAAACAATGACGCCCTAAAGATATTCATGTCTTAATCCAGAGGAACATTTTCCATGTTAAAGAAATATGTTGCTTTAACATGGAAAAAGGGATTTTGCTGATGTGATTAATAATTAAGTGTCATAAAATGGGAGGATTATCCTGGATTATACAAGTGGACCCAGTGTAATCACAGGTCCTTATAAAGAAAAGAGGGAGACAGGAGAGTTAATCAAAGAAGAAAATGTTACCATGAAAGCAGAGTTCTAAGTCATGTGTGAACACAAGCCAGGGAATGCCGGCACTGTCTATAAACAGGGAAAAGCAAAGAAATGGGCTATTCCGATGAGCTTCTAGAAGGAATACAGCCCTGCCTACCCATTATAGACTTCTGAGGTACAGAATTATAAGATAATAGTTTGATGTTTTAAGCTACTAAATTGGTTTCTAAAATGTTCCAGTAATAAGAAGAAATTAATACAGGTGTCTTGAAACACACCCTTCATAAAGAAGTTAAGAAGACTTTTTTCCTGTCTAGCCTGGTCTTACACTTCTAAAATATTACATTTTCCAAAACATTGGGAAAGATATGCAATATCTCGAGTAAATTTTTAGGTGTGGAAGATCACCACACTGCTTCTAAGCAAGATTTATTCTGTTTTGAAAGAGCTCCATTAGCCTGATAGTTAATGAAAATTGTTCTGAGAGTTTAGCAACAATTTAAACATCAATACTTCAAAGTTGTTTTCCTTTGTTTTCTTTAGTAAAAGTTTCATCTTGGTCCTTATAGTACTCATTTGTTTTTCTCTGTATGTTTCTAAAGACATGTCAAGTTTTTCTAGTTTGATGATATTTTAAATCAAAGATATAGAAATTATTTATCTCATCACTTAGGTGCCAGTTCATTCATTAAATAGCAATTCAATTAAAACAATCATTGTATCTGTCCTCAGGGAGTTTACAGTCTCACTAGTAAGATGGTCATTAAACAAGTATCTATAATCAATAAATTATTTCAAAAGCAGAAAATACTCTGTGATTGTATGATAGAGAGAAATTACCTAGTCTAGAAGTGTTCAGAGGAGATACTCTTAAGGAAGTGATATGGCTGTGATCTACTACATGAAATTAGAGGCAAAATATTCCATCAATAAGAAGAAAAGTATCTGAAAGTGAGAGAGTAACGCCTAGGAGCAATGGGAAGTTACTGAAAGTTCTGAAACAGTTAAGTAGCATAATCAGTTTTCATCTTTGAAGAGATATTGTGGTTGAAATTTGAGAAACTAATGAATCAGAGTGCTCTCTTAATGTGTTGTTTTAGTAAACAGGAAATATTTAACACAATACAACTACTCTGTGCTTTAAGATTGTTAGAATTGATGCAATTTTTTTGGTTTTCTTTACTACAACTTTGTTAGATTTTCAAAGTAAGTGTTTCTTTTCAGACTGTTCACTTATCACTACTGATGTATTTCATAGAACCAGCCCTTCTTTGCAATTGTTAACTTTTATCCAGAGGTTCACCCTGTGATGCAAATGGGAGCTAGAAAATCAAACTTATCCAGTCAGCTCTATAAATATTGCAGAAGCTGCTAGATGAAAAGGAAACACTGCTGTATAAAAAGGATATTGGTTTTGTGAGACCTTTTCCCTTTTTGCTCAAAGATTATATTATTGTTCTTTGTATTCTGTTTAATTTTCATTTGAAGTTTTGGAATATTCCATTACATATGAAATATTTCAAGTCAAGTATTGCTTAAATATACATGTTTGTATTTAAAATCATGTTTTCCCCCACCTACCTTGAAAGTATAAATTGCTTGCTGTTTGATCCTGACATTGTTATAGATAATAATGAAATAATCATATTTTATATATTTAGTTTATTCCCAAGAAAATGGCATGTCAGCTTTTGGGGTTGGCTAGATATGCTAAACATTTAGAGTTTCATTACAGGATGCCAGATTCCCCCTGCAATGGTGATATTATAGACTAATACCAAGAAAAACTTTTCCCAATAAGTGGGCAACATTTGTAGCTAGAATGCATGACATCTGAAATTGTTTCGAAAATACAGAGTATCTGATTTAAAAGGGTACAAAATTACGAGATTTTTCTCTCATCCATAATGAAATTCACTGCTATTTGTGCATTCCTAAGAAAAAGTGAATAGATAAATTTTCATTTTCTGTTACTATGTAACATTTTAAATATTTTAAATTTGAAGTACAAATAAAGCCACTTTTCTATCTTATGCTGTTTTTCCTTCTGATATTAAAGAAATGTGAATTTCTTGGCAATACTTCCAGTTGTTCATTCTCTAAAAATATCTGTGAGGTAAAACATTTTTGTCTTTCAGAAATCTGGCCTTCAGGTTTTTGATTATTTAAATTTTCTAGAGTCTTTGATTCCTACAATCTCCTACCAAGAAAATATTTCTTCCACATCAGTCTGCTCAGGAAAATCATTTTCTTTGTAACTCTATTCAAGTTATATTGCATTTATTTTAAAAGCCATTCCTGACACAATATTCTGAAATAGAAATTGTTCCTATCACTTTTTCTACCTCTAGGATATACTATATAGATTTATATCATAGCCTGTATAAAACTTTACCACATTTTTCTTCATGTCCTCCTCCCTCTATTTCTCAGTAAGCTTCTTCAAAACCATGTTTATATCTTTAATTGTCTTTGTAGCCCTTAAACATGTGAGGCACATTTAAGTCCTTAAATAATATTTAGAGCTTGAGTCACAGCTCACACTGAGAGTAAATCATGCTGATCCCAATCTGGATTGGGCAAATCTTCTGTGCACATAAAATATTATAAAGGTATAGTTGATGAGCATAAGAACAACAAACACCATGTTTCACAGAACAAAATAAGCATTGTTCTATATTTATAACTTTTATATGTTTATCCAGTAATATACAATAAACCAATGTATGTTAAAAATAACAATTTAGGGGGCTTCCCTGGTGGCGCAGTGGTTGAGAGTCTGCCTGTCGATGCAGGGGACGCGGGTTCGTGCCCCGGTCTGGGAAGATCCCACATGCCGCGGAGCGGCTGGGCCCGTGAGCCATGGCCGCTGAGCCTGCGCGTCCGGAGCCTGTGCTCCGCAACGGGAGAGGCCACAGCAGTGAGAGGCCCGCGTACCGCAAAAAAAAAAAAAAAAAAAAAAAAAAAAAAAATAACAATTTAGGGAGTATCATTGTCAACCTCCTCCCACACATCTGCCCATAATTACATAAGAGTTTGTGTGTGCTTGTGTATAATTTTGCTATGAACATCTTCACATAATATAGGGAGTGTGCATGCTTAAGTTTATAAAATAATGGTAATCTTTTTTCAAAATGGTTCTGACAATTTATACTACCACCTATAAAATATAAGATTTTTGCTCCACATCTTTAACCACCCAATCCAAGGAAGAGTGCAATCCTTTGTAGATCTGGTTGGAAAATTGCTCATCCCATTCAATGGGTCAAAAGGTTTAGGGTGGTGATGAAGGAAGTACTAAAAAGGCCATTTTGCTCTCAGACACAAGTGCAGTCTCCTATAATAACATAACACAACACAACACAACATAACATATTATGTATATTTTGATATCTATCCCATTCCATACTTCCAAATTGTTTCAAAACTTGGATTACAGGAGTATATGCAAAATTATTACTTAACACTCTAACATATGTGGCCTGGGCAAGGAAACCTTGAGAAATTGGCTAAAGTAGTAACATTTTGGAGACAAAAGTACCCCCTAGTGAGAACTACCTTCCTGATGCAGCTATCTTGGCAGGTGTGTGTAGGCAGGTGAAAGTGTGTAACAGGTGCATGTTTGAGAAATGCAAGCTGCACAGGTTGGGTGAACAGACTGTGCAGATTTCTGTGTCCAGTGAACCTTAGCACTTGGCCACAGTTGGCTGTGCAGGTATGGGTGATGGGCAAGGTGGCATTTTCATGATTAGAAAGAGTCTCTAATGTAAAACAAGGCTCACTGCAAAAGTGACAGAGTTAGATGTATGCGAATTTTAGTCGTTGGTGGGTTGAATAATTTTAACTTATTTCATTTTCTTTCTCAGTCAGGACTGCAACCTTGGGGTAAAATCACAAAGGTGCTAAATTTGGTACAGGCAACAATTTATTATTTTTTAAAAAATTTAATTTCATTTAAATTTTTTATAGAACGGTTCTTATTAGTTATATATTTTACACATATTAGTGTATATATGTCAATTCTAATCTCCCAATTCATCCCACACCACCACCCCCACTTTCCCCCCTTGGTGTCCATATGTTTGTTCTCTACATCTGTGTCTTTATTTCTTCCTGGCAAACCAGTGCATCTGTACCATTTTTCTAGATTCCACATATATACATTAATTTATTATATTTGTTTTTATCATTCTGAATTGCTTCACTTTGTATGACAGTCTCTAGGTCTATCCATGTCTCTACAAATGACCCAGTTTTGTTCCTTTTTATGGCTGAGTAATATTCCATTTTATATATGTACCGCATCTTCTTTATCCACTTGTCTGGGCATTTAGTTTGCTTCCATGACCTGACTATTGTAAATAGTGCTGCAATTAACATTGGGGTTCATGTGTTTCATTGAATTATGGTTTTCTCTAGGTATATGCCCAGTACTGGGATTTCTGGGTCATATGGTAATTCTATTTTTAGTTTTTTAAGGAACGTCCATACTGTTCTCTATAGTGGCTGTATCAATTTATATTCCCACCAACAGTGCAAGAGGGTTCCCTTTTCTCCACATCCTCTCCAGCATTTGTTGTTTGTAGATATTCTGATGATGTTCATTCTAACCAGTGTGAGGTGATACTTCATTGTAATTTTTATTTGCATTTCTCTAATAATTAGTGATGTTGAGCATCCTTTAATGAGTTTATTGGCAATCTGTATGTCTTCTTTGGAGAAGTGTCTATTTAGGTCTTCTGCCCATTTTTTGATTGGATTGTATTTTGGTTTTTTTTTAATATTAAGCTGCATGAGCTGTTTATATATTTTGGAGATTAATCCTTTGTCCATTGAATCATTTGCAAATGTTTTCTCTCATTCTGAGGGTTGTCTTTTCATTTTGTTTATAGTGTTCTTTGCTGTGCAAAAGCTTTTAAGTTTCATTAGGTCCTATTTGTTTATTTTTGTTTTTATTGCCATTACTCTAGGAGGTGAGTCAAAAAATATCTTTCTGTGATTTATGTCAGTGTTCTTCCTATGTTTTCCTCTAAGAGTTTTATAGTTTCCAGTCTTACATTTAGGTCTTCAATCCATTTTGAGTTTATTTTTGTGTATAGTGTTAGGGAGTGTTCTAATTTCATTCTTTTACATGTAGCTGTCCAGTTTTCCCAGCACCATTTATTGAAGAGACTGTCTTTTCTCCATTGTATATCCTTGCCTCCTTTGTCATATATTCTTATGTCATGATTTGACCTTTAAATTATTAGCGCCAGACATAGGTAAGCAAGACTAGACCATTTCCTTCAAATTCTATTTCTTTTCATTGTATTTTAAATGATTTTCTATGGAGGAGTTCATTATGAAATACATGGACCACAAAAAGAACACACGTATCATACAAGTAAGTTATTACACATGATGATAAAATGAACACCTTTAAAGCCAGCACATACTTAAGTGCAAAACATTTCCAAATAAAAAATTTACATATGTGCACTGCCTTAGTCTCATCTCTCTGCTTAAATTTTACATGAGTCATTTCCTTTTCTTATTTCAATATTTCATAGAGTGAGTAACCATGTACATATGTATGCATATCTGATTAATACATCAAGCATTTTCTTTATTTAGAGTCATAAGTAATAGCATCACACTGAAAGTACCATTCTGTGACTCATTTCCTATTAAATTTTGTTTCTAAAATTAATCCACATCATCCTTTCAAGTCCAATTAATTTATTTTCAATTTTATAGTGTTCCAATTTATGAATATACCACAATTTATTCATGTACTCTTCTACTGATGGACAACATTTCCAGATTTTTTTTACTATTATGAATAATTTTGCTAACAACCATTCTTGAATATATCTCATGTCTATGTATGGGACTTTATGTAGGTGTTATACCTAAGAATGTACATTGCTTGATTGAAGGGTGAGTGTGTTGAAACTTATAAGGTAATGCCAAATTATTTTTCAAAGTGTTTGTAACAAATTGCGCTTCAGCAACATATAAGAGGATTTCTTGTTCCATAGTCTCACTAATTTATATTTTCAAACTTCTTAAATTTGCTACTCTCATTATATGTAAAATCTAACATTACTGCTGTCTTAATCTATATTTTATTACTTACTAGGGGAACTGAGAATCTCTTTTATTAATACTTTAAATTCAGGACTGGGTTTCATAGTGTCTGAAATATTTACACTATTTTAACAAAAATTTGCTTATTTTCATATGGAGGTTTATTTCCCATTCAGTAGGTTGTCTTTTTGTTTTATCAATGGTTTCTTTGCTATGCAAAAGCTTTTAATTTTAATTAGGTTCCATTTGTTTATTTTTGCTTTTATTTCCTTTACTTTAGGAGATGGATCCAAAAAATATATATATTGCTACGATTTATGTCAAAGAGTATTCTGCCTAGGTTTTTCTCTATGAGGTTTATCGTATTTAGTCTTACATTTAGGTTTTTAATCCATTTTGAGTTTCTTTTTCCGTATGGTGTTAGAGACATATATAAACAGCTCATACAACTCAACATAAAAAAAAAAAACACAATTAAAACTGGGGAAGAAGAACTGAAAAGACATTTTTCCAAACAGGAAATACAGATGGCTGACAGGCACATGAAAAGATATGCAACATCACTAAACATCAGGGAAATGTAGATCAAAACCACAATGACATATCACCTCACACCTGTCAAACAGTCATCAAAAAGAACACAAAGAACACATGTTGGCAAGGATGTGGAGAAAAGGGAACCCCCATACACTGTTGGTGGGAATTTAAATCGGTGCAACCACTGTGGAAAAGAGTATGGACGTTTCCCAAAAAACTAAAAATAGAGCTACCATATGACCCAGCAATTCCATTCCTGAGTATATATCTGAAAAAAAACCAATTAATTTGAAAAAATATAGGCATCTCAATGTTCATAACAGCATTATTTACAATTGCCAAAATATGGAAGTAAGCTAAGTGTCATCAACAGATGAATAGATAGAGAATATGTGGTATATATGAATAATGGAATACTACTCAGTCATGAAAACAATGTAGCAATTTTCAACAACATGGACTGACATGGATGTCACTATGTTAAGTGAAATAAATCAAACAGAGAAAGACAAATACTGTATGATATCACGTATGTGTGGAATCTAAAAAATACAACAAACTAGTGAATATAACAAAAAAGAAGCATATGCATAGATATAGAGAACAAACTAGTCATTACCATCAGGGGAGTGGGAGGTACAAAATATTGGGTGTAGGATAGGCTATAATGATGTATTGTACAATACAGGGAATATAGTGAATATTTTGTAATAACTGTAAATAGAGTGTAAACTTTAAAAACTGTGTAAAATTTTTAAAAATGTAATTAAAAAATAAATAAATGTAGCTCTTCAGTTATCCCTGCACCATATATTGAAGACACTGTCTTTTCTCCATTGCGTCTTCTTATCTCCTCTGTCATAGATTAATTGACCATAGTGTGTTGTTTTCTTTCTGGGCTCTATATCCTGTTCCACTGATCTATGGGTCTGTTTTTGTTCCACTACCATGTTATTTTGATTACTGTAGCTTTGTTGGAGAATCTGAAGTTAAGCAACAGAATACCTCCAGCTTTGTTCTCTCTTTTTTTCTCAAAATTGCTTTGGCTAGGGACTTCCCTGGTGGTGCAGTTGTTGAGAGTCTGCCTGCTGATGCAGCGGACATGGGTTTGTGCCCCGGTCCAGGAGGATCCTGCATGCCGCGGAGCGGCTGGGCCCATGAGCCATGGCTGCTGAGCCTGAGCGTCCGGAGCCTGTGCTCCTCAACGGGAGAGACCACAACAGTGAGAGGCCCGTGCACCGCCAAAAAAACAACAATTGGGGTCTTTTTGCTTCCATGTAAGTTTTAGGATTATTTGTTCTAGTTCTGTGAAAAATGTCCTGGGTATTTTGATAGGGATTGAATTAAATCTGTAGATTGCTTTGGGTAGTATGGACATTTTAACAATATTAATTCCAATCCATGAACATGGCATATCTTTCATTTCTTTGTATCATCTTCAATTTCCTTCATCAATACTTTATAGTTTTCAGAGTATAGGTTGTTCATCTCCTTTGTTAAGTTTATCCTTAGGTGATTTATACAGGATTTTTTTCTTCTTTTCTCTTTCTGGTAGTTGATAATTAATTAATAGAAAAGCAATAGATTTCTGTATATTATTCTTATATCTGATAACTTTACTGAATTCATTTATTAGTTCTAATAGATTTTTGCTGGAGAGATTTAGGGTTTTCTATATAAATTATCATGTCATCTGCAAATAGTTACAGCTTTACCTCTTCCCTTACAATGTGATGCATTTCATTTCTTTTTCTTGTCTGATTGCTGTGGCTGGAACTTCCAATACTATGCTAAATAGAATTGGGCAGCATGAGCATCCTTATCTTCTTCTTGATTTTAGGAAAACAGGCTTTCAGCTTTTCTTTGTTGAGTATGATGTCAACTGGGTTAGTGGTTTTTTCATATATGGCACATTATTATGTTGAGCTATTTCCCATGATACTCACTTTTATGAGTGTTATTGTCATAAATGGATGATGAATTTTGTCAGAGGCTTTTTCTGCACCTATTGAGATGATCATGTGATTTTTATCCTTCCTTTTGTTAATGTGGTTTATCACATTAATTAGGTTTGAGAATATGGAATGATCCTTGAATCTCTGGAATAAATCCCACTTGTTCCTTGTGTATGATTATTTTTTATATATTTTTGGATTTTTGCTCATTCTTTTTTTTTATATCTTTATTGGAGTATAATTGCTTTACATTGTTGTGTTAGTTTCTGCTGTATAAGAAAGTGATTCAGCTATACATACACTTATATCACCATATCCCCTCCCTCTTGTGTCTCTCTACTACGCTTCATAACCCAACCCTCCAGCTGGACAGAAAGCACTGAGCTGATCACCCTGTGCTGTGCAGCTGCTTCCCACTAGCTATTTTACATTTGGTATGTTGTATATGTCCATGTCACTCTCTCACTTCGTCCCAGCTTAACTTTCCCACTTCCCGTGTCCTTAAGTCCATTCTCTACATCTGTGTCTTCATTTTTGTCCTGCCCCTAGGTTCTTCAGAAACATTTTTGTTTTTTAGATTATATATATATGTGTGTGTGTGTGTGTGTGTGTGTGTGTGTGTGTGTGTGTTAGCATATGGTATATGTTTTTCTCTTGCTTTACTCTGTGTGACAGATTCTAGATCCATCACTTCACTATTAATAACTCAATTTTGTTTCTTTTTATAGCTGAGTAATATTCCATTGTATATATGTGTCACATCTTCTTTATCCATTCATCTGTCGATGGACACTTAGGTTGCTTCCATGTACTTGCTACTGTAAATAGAGCTGCAAAGAACATTGTGGTAGATGACTCTCTTTGAATTATGGTTTTCTCAGGGTATATTCCCAGTAGTGGGATTGCTGGGTCATATGGTATTTCTATTTTTAGTTTCTTAAGGAACCTCCATACTGTTCTCCACAGTGGTTATATCACCCTATATGTAAATTGTAAATTCCCACCAACAGTGCAAGAGGCTTCCCTTTCCTTCACACCTTCTTCAGCATTTATTGTTTGTAATTTTTTTGATAATGGACATTCTGACTCCTGTGAGGTGAAACCTCATTGTAGTTTTGATTTGCATTTCTATAATGATTAGTGATGTTGAGCATCCTTTCACGTATTTGTTGGCAATCTGTATACCTTCTTTGGAGAAATGTCTATTTCGGTGTTCTGCCCATTTTTGGATTGGATTGTTGGTTTTCTGATATTGAGCTGCATGAGCTGCTTGTAAATTTTAGAAGTTAATCCTTTGTCAGTTGCTTCATTTGCAAATATTTTCTCCTATTCTGAGGGTTGTCTTTTGGTCTTGTTTATGGTTTCCTTTGCTGTGCAAAAACTTTGAAGTTTCATTAGGTCCCATTTGTTTGTTTTTGTTTTTGTTTCCCTTTCTCTAGGAGGTGGTTCAGAAAGGATCTTGCTGTGATTTATCTCATAAAGTGTACTGCCTATGTTTTCCTCTAAGAGTTTGATATTGTCTGGCCTTACATCTAGGTATTTAATCCATTTTGAGTTTATTTTTGTGTATGGTGTTAGGGAGTGTTCTAATATCATTCTTTTACATGTAGCTGCCTAGTTTACCCAGCACCACTTATTGAAGAGGCTGTTTTCCATTGTATATTCTTGCCTCCTTTATCAAACATAAGATGACCATATGTGCATGGGTTTATCTCTGGGCTTTCTATCCTGTTCCATTGATCTATATTTTGGTTTTTGTGCCAGTACCATACTGTCTTGATTCCTGCAGTTTTGTAGTATAATCTGAAGTCAGGAAGTCAGACTCCTCCTGCTCCATTTTTCTTTCTCAAGATTGCTTTAGCTATTCGGGGTCTTTTTTGTGTTTCCATACAAACTGTGAATTTTTTTCTTCTAGTTCTGTGAAAAATGTTTGATAGGGATTGTACTGAATCTTCGGTAGTATAGTCATTTTCACAGTGTTGATTCTTCCAATCCAAGAACTTGGTGTATCTCTCCTACTGTTTGTATCAACTTTAATTTATTTCATCAGTGTCTTATAGTTTTCTGCATACAGCTCTTTTGTCTCCTTAGGTAGGTTTATTCCTAGGCCTTTTATTATTTTTGTTGCAATGGTAAATGGGAGTGTTTCCTTCATTTATCTTTCAGATACTTTATCATTAGTGTATGGGAATGCAAAAGATTTCTGTACATTAATTTTGTACCCTGCTACTTTACCAAATTCACTGATTAGCTCTAGTAGTTTTCTGGTAGCATCCTTAGCATACTCTATGTATAGTATCATGTCATCTGCAAACTGTGAAAGTTTACTTCTTTTTTTCCAGTTTGGATTCCTTTTATTTCTTTTCCTTCTCTGATTGCTGTGGCTAAAATTTCCAAACTATTTTGAATAACAGTAGTGAGACTGGGCAACCTTGTCTTCTTCCTTACCTTAGTGGAAATGGTTTCAGTTTTTCACCACCGAGAATGATGCAGGCTGTGGGTTGGTTATATATGGCCTTTATCATATTGAGGTATGTTCCTCTATGCCTACTTTCTGGAGAGTTTTTTTTTTTTTTAATCATAAATGGGTGTTGAATTTTCTCAGAAGCTTTTTCTGCATCTATTGAGATTATCACATGGTTTTTATCCTTCAATTTGTTAATATGGTGTATCACAATGATTAAATTGGGTATACTGAAAAATCCTCGCTTTCCTGGGATAAACTCCACTTGATCATGCTGCATGATCCTTTTAATTTGCTGTTGGATTCTTTTTGCTAATATTTGGTTGAGAATTTGTGCATCTATGTTCATCAGTGATATTGACCTGTAGTTTTCTTTCTTTGTGACATCTTTGTCTGGTTTTGGTATCAGGGTGATGGTGGCCTTGTAGAACGAGTTTGGGAGTGTTCCCCCCTCTTATATTTTGGAAGAGTTTGAGAAGGATAGGTGTTAGCTCTTCTCTTAAAGTTTGATAGAATGTGCCTGTGAAGCCATCTGGCCCTGGGCTTTTGTCTGTTGCAAGAGTTTTAGTCATAGTTTCAATTTCAGTGTTGTGACTGGTCTGTTTATATTTTTGATTTCTTCCTATTTCAGTCTCAGAAGGTTGTGCTTTTCTAAGAATTTGTCCATTTCTTCCAGGTTGTCCATTTTATTGGCATATAGTTGTTTTTAGTAATCTCTCATGATCATTTGTATTTCTGCAGTGTCACTTGTTACTTCTCCTTTTTCATTTCTCATTCTGTTGATTTGAGTCTTCTCCTTTTTTTTTTTTTTTGATGAGTCTAGCTAATGACTTATCAATTTTGTTTATCTTCTCAAAGAACCAGCTCTCAGTTTTATTTTTCTTTGTTATTGTTTCCTTCATTTCTTTTTCATTTGTTTCTGATATGATTTTAAGATTAATTTCCTTCTGCTAACTTTGTTTTTGTTGTTGTTGTTGTTATTGTTCTTTCTCTAAATGCTTTAAGTGTAAGTTTAGGATGTTTATTTGAGATTTTTATTGTTTCCTGACGTTGGATTTTATTACTATAAACTTCCTTGTTAAAACTGTTATTGCTGCATCCCATAGGTTTTGGGCATTCGTGTTTTCATTGTCATTTGTTTCTTGGTATTTTTTGGTTTCCTCTTTGATTTCTTCAGTGATCTTTTGGTTATTTAGTAGCATATTGTTTAGCCTCCATGTGTTTGTATTTTTTACATTTTTGTCCTGTAATTGATATCTAGTCTCATAGTGTTGTGATCAGAAAAGATGCGTAATATGAACTCAATTTTTGTACATTTACCAAGGCTTGATTTGTGACTCAAGTTATGAGCTATCTTGGCAAATGTTCCATGAGCCCTTGAGAAGAAAGTGTCTTCTGTTGTGTTTGGATGGAATGTCCTATAAATATCAATTAAGTCCATCTTGTTTAATATGTCATTTAAAGCTTGTTTTCCCTTAATTATTTTCATTTTGGATATCTGTCCATTGGTGAAAGTGTGTTGTTGAAATCCCATACTATGGTTGTGTTACTGTTGATTTCCCCTTTTATGGCTGTTAGCATTTGTCTTATGTATTGAGGTGCTCCTATATTGAGTGCATAAATATTTACAGTTGTTATATCTTCTTGTAATTGATCCCTGATCATTGTGTAGTGTTCTTCTTTGTCTCTTGTAATAGACTTTATTTTAAAATCTACTTTGTCTGATATGAGAACTGCTTCTCCAGCTTTCTTTTGATTTCCATTTGCATGGCATATCATTTTCCATCCCCTCACTTTCAGTTTGTATGTCCCTAGGTCTGAAGTGGGTCTCCTGTAGACAGCACATATATGGGTCTTCTTTTTCTATCCATTCAGCCTGTCTATGTAATTTGGTTTGAGCATTTAATCCATTTACATTTAAGGTAATTATTGATATGTATCCATTTACATTTAAGGTAATTATTGGTATGTATGTTCCTATTAACATTTTCTTCATTTTTTTTTTTGTAGGTCTTTTCCTTCTCTTATGTTTCCTGCCTAGAAAATTTCCTTTACAATTTGTTGTAATGCTGGCTTGGTGGTGCTGAATTCTCTTAACTTTTTCTTGTCTGTAAAGTTTTTAATTTCTCTGTTGAATTATAATGAGATCCTTACTGGGTAGAGCAATCTTGATTGTAGGTTTTTTCCTTTCATGACTTTAAATATGTCCTGCCACTCTCTTCTGGCTTGCAGAGTTTCTGCTGAAAGATCAGTTGTTAACCTTATGAGGATTCACTTGTATGTTGTTTGTTGCTTTTCCCTTGCTGCTTTTAATATTTTTTCTTTGTATTTAATTTTTGATAGTTTGATTAATATGTGTCTTGGCCTCTTTCTCCTTGGATTTATCCTGTATTTTGTCTCTCTGAGCTTCCTGGACTTGATTGACTGTTTCCTTACCCATATTAGGGAAGTTTTCAACTATAATCTCTTCAAATATTTTCTCATCCCTTTCTTTTTCTCTTCTTCTTCTGTTATCCCTATAATTTGAATGTTGGTGCATTTAATGTTGTCCCAGATGTCTCTGAGACTGTCCTCAATTCTTTTCATTCTTTTTTCTCTATTTTGCTCTGAGGTAGGTATTTCCACTATTTTATCTTCCAGGCCACTTATCTGTTCTTCTGCTTCAGTTATTCTGCTGTTGTTTCCTTCTAGAGAATTTTAAATTTCATTTATTGTGTTGTTCATCATTGTTTGTTTGCTCTTTTGTTCTTCTATGTCCTTGTTAAAGGTTTTCTGTATTTTCTTGATTCTATTTCCAAGATTTTGGATCATCTTTACTATCATTACTCTGAATTATTTTTCAGGTAGACTGCCTATTTCGTCTTTGTTTGTTTGGTCTGGTGGTTTTTTTACCTTGCTCCTTCATCTGTTGCATATTTCTCTGTCTTCTCATTTTGTTTAACTTACTGTGTTTGGGGTCTCCTTTCATCAGGTTGCAGGTTCGTAGTCCCCACTGTTCTTGGTGTCTGCCCCCAGTGGGTAAGGTTGGCTCTGTGGCTTGTGTAGGCTTCCTGCTGGAGGTAACAGGTGCCTGTGCTCTGTTGGATGAGTCTAGATCTTTTCTTTTTGGTGGGTAGGACTGCATCTGGTGGTTTGTTTTAGGCTGTCTGTGAACTTATTATGATTTTAGGCAGCCTCTCTCCTAGTTGGTGGGGTTGTCTTCCTGTTTTGCTAGTTGTTTGGTATTGTGTGTCCAGCACTGGAGCTTTCTGTTCATTGAGTGAAGCTTGGTCTTAGTCTTGGCATGGAGATCTCAAGGAGTGTGCTCACCGATTGATTTTACATGGGGCTGGGAGGTCTCTGCTCGTCCAATGTCATGAACTCATCTCTTCCACTTCACAGGCTTAGGCCTGACTGCCGGCTGTAGTACCACCACCCTGTCAGCCATGCAGTTTTGGGAAGTCTGAGGTCTTCTGCCAGCATACAGTAGGTGTTCTGTAAGAGTTGTTTGTCATGTAGATGCATTTTTGATGTACTTGTTAGGAGGAAGGTAATCATTATGTCTTACTCCTCTGTCATCTTGAAGGTCCTCTCTCTTCACACCTCCTGTTGCTAGAGGATCCACATTTCATCTGGGAAGGACATAAATCTGGCAATCTCACTTCAGACCTAGCCCATCCACCTTTTTTTCCTTTGTGCTTAGTCTGTTTCACTTGCTCATAATGGGCCCCATACAGAGACCCTGCTCCCGGCTCTTCAGACCAGAGGTCTTTGTGAAATGGCTGAACTGACACCTCAGCTCGGAACATAAGCTAAAGCTCCTCATAGGACACTCTGATGATTTGCTAATATTTTACTGAGGATTTTTGCATCTATGTCAGAGATACTGGTCTGTAATTTTTTGTAATGTATTTGAGAAGTTCTTTATCTCTCCTTCATTTCTAAACAATAACCTTGTTGGGTAGAGAGTCCTAGGCTGCAGATTTTTCCCTTTCACTCCTTTAAATATATCATGC
Source organism: Hyperoodon ampullatus (assembly GCF_949752795.1). NCBI lineage: Eukaryota > Metazoa > Chordata > Mammalia > Artiodactyla > Ziphiidae > Hyperoodon > Hyperoodon ampullatus. Next base: position 35,052,075 of record NC_136929.1, on the reverse strand, counting down.
CACTTCCTTCTGGCTGGCAAGATTTTTCCAGAAAAATCAGCCAGTAGCCTTTTGGGTGTTCCTTTTTTTCTCTTGCTGCCTTTAGAATTATCTCTTTATCATTAATATTTGCCATTTTAATTGTAATATATTTTGTGGTGGATTTGTTTAGGTTCATCTTGCTTGGGACCCTCTGTTCTTCCTCTACCTGGATATATGTTTCCTTCTGCAACTTTGGAAAATTTTCAGTCATAATCTCATCACATACATTTTCAACCCCTTCTTCTCTTCTCCTTCTTGGACCTCAATAATGCAAATGTTGCTTGATTTTATCACAGAGGTCCCTTAAACACTTTTCATTTTATTTGTTTTTCTTTTTGTTCTTCTGATGGATGATTTCCATTATTCTGTCTTCCAGATTACTTATGTGTTCTTCTGTATCACCTAGTCAGTTGTTAACTCCTTCTAAATATGTTTTCACTTCACTTATTTTATTCTCTGGTTCTAACTACTTTTTTCAAATATTTTCTAGTACCTTGTTAATATTGTCACTGTGTTCATCTATTCTTTTCCCTAATTCAATTATTATTATTATTATTATTTTTTTTTTTACTAATGCTTGGAACTCTTTTTCTGGTAAATTATTTATTTCTGTTTTATTAGTTGTTTTGCCAGGTGTTCTCTTGTTCTTTCAATTGAAACAAATTCTTCTGTCTTCTCATTTTGCTTAACTTTCTCCATATCTATGAAATTAGGTTAAACAGTTACCTATTCTGGTCTTGAAATAGTGTCCTTATGTAGGAATGTCTGTATACAGTCTACATGAGCCCAGTGTTTCTGGTAGGAGAGCTGGATCTGATCTGATCATGAGTCACATCTTCCTACAAGTTGTGCTGGCAGCTATAACCTTAGTAGTACATGGGTCTGAAGATTGAGGGACTAGACCCAGAGCCAGGGCTTCCCCTCTGCTCAGTGTTCAACACATCTAATTGGGGGCAAGGGCAGTTTCCAAGATGCTGAAGCAGAAGCCCTTAGGGTTTTTGTCTGAGCTGGCTCTGTTCCAAAGTGTATGTTTTCCCCCTCTTCCAGCATGGGCACCCTCGCCTCAGAAGGTAGCAATGCTGGAACAAGAGAGGCTGGAGCAGGTGCTCACTGTGGGTCAGGGCTTGAGCTGTGGTGGTCCCAGTCCCAGAGTTCCAGACTGTTCCTGATGGGCTGCCTCCATAAATGCAGTAATGACTCCCCCCTCACTGTTCAGATGCCATTCCAAGTCTGGTCTGAGCTGCTCTATTCCTCACAATTGAGCACTCCCCTCACCCTTCACCTTGCCCTAGTGTGGAGCTGCATTGCACAGTAAGTGAGGCTGAAATGGGTGCCCAGCTCAGGCTGGGGCTCACACTTGGCAGTTGCAGGGAAACCAGCCAGAGTCACCTGCAGTTTCAACCTGTTTCCTCCAACTTTGATTAGAAAGTAAGAAAATGTATGCACACTCTTCATAAGTGGAGTTTAAGTATCTTACAACTCTGTTAGTCCACTGATTTTCAAACCAGCTAAGGGTCTTCCTCTTCCTGGTGTCCACCCCCAGGGCTAGTGTGCCCAATATGGGGCTCAAACCACTGATTCACCAGGGAGGATCTCTGCCCATGGAATGCCCTTCATCTTCTGTGTCCCCTTCTAGGGGCACAGGTTCATACCTGATCACTTCTCTTCCTACCAAATTCCCTGTGGATTTTTCTTACAGCGTTGGTTTTATAAGAGTCCTTCTGTAAGTCTGTAGTTTGTTTTCAGTGAGAACTGTCCCACATGTAAAGATATTTTTGATGTGTTCATGGGGGGATGTGAGCTCCACATCCTTTTACTCCACCATCATCTTCTCCCCTATAGCTGAATTTTTAATCCAATCTGAAAAAAATATTTATTTGGACTAATGGGTTTAATTAATTCATATTTGCTTTTATTCCTGTGATTTAATTTTTCTCATTACCTACATTTATTCTTTCTATTTATCTCTTGTATTATGCTTCTTTATATCTTTTTCCCCTTATGGCTGAACACTGTTTTCTCATAGCTCCCAAATTTTCTATTTTCTTTTCTAGTTTTTTTTTTTCTTCTTTCAATGGTTACCCTTGAAATTCTACTATTTTGACTTGACTCTAATGTTAATTAAATTTACTCTTTTCCTTACAAATGAAAATACCTTAGAGAACTTTAATACTAATTAACCTCGAGATGATTTACATGCTAATATTGTTCAGGGTTTTGGTCTGAAATTTTCTATTTCTTCCAATTATACATTATTGTTAATTATACATTATTATTATGATCTTAATTTTTTAAAATTTTATATGTATAATTCTTATATTACATTTTTTTACTAATGTATATGCCTACCATTCTTTCTTGTATTTCACACCTTTCTACTGTGATATTTCCTTTCTTTCTGAAGTGAAATTCTATTGCTGATAAACTATTTACATTTGTTTTTATGAAAATGAACTCACATTTCCATTATTCTGAAAAGAGCCATATATAGAAGAAAAGTGATCCATTAAAAATAAAAGTGAAATGTTAATATATTCAGCTAAAATAATTCGAATGGAGAAGGAGAACTCAATGAAGTCCATGAAAGTAAAAAGTCTTATCTATTTTGGTCACTGATGAACTCCAGTCTGAACCCCAATCTTGTGATGGATGTCTGAACATACCATATGCTCAGTAATTATTCAGTGATGTAATGCCTGATCATGTAGAATTAGGAACTTTTAATCACATCCTTTTAGAGCAGGAAAAGAATGATTAGAAGGGAACACATGTGCTACCATTGAAATAGTAAAGTTATACAAGGACAGAAAAATTCCAAAGCTGGGGAAAAGAACATCTGAAAGAATATTAAACAGTTATTGGCCCTCCCTAAGACTTGTGAGCATTGTCTCTGTAAACATGAATAATTGCTTCAGTGTAGAAATCAGTGGTAAGTGATTCTCTAAGTGAAACAAAAGTGGGGATTTGAGAAAAGTTTTTATTTAAGCACATTTAATAAGTTGAAGAAATTTCAGAGCAACAAGCTCTGACAGCAGCCAATTCCACACAGGACTAAAGTGCCTCAGGGACATTTTGAGTATGAGATTAACACTGTGAAGAATGCAAGTTTTCTTGGAGCATAGCTTGTTTCAGATGTGTGGTGCTCTGTTCCTAGAAGAGAAATGAAGTTTTCACCAGATAGAACTCATAATCAGTTCAAAACTTGGTGTCAAGGAAGGTTGAGGTATAGTGGAAATTATGTAATTTGAAATATGTTAGATGGGGAAGACAACAGCTTCAAGACATGAGGATTTGGACCTATCAGAATAACTTTCTAAATAAAGTAAATGTTGAAGGATATCTAAAATAAAACTTTCAGTACATAATATGAATAACACCCTTTTCCCTCTTCATGTCACAATCCCTTAACTGACAGAAGATTACTTTTAATCCAGTTTAAGGTCTGAAAGAATTATATCCACTGTGATGGTTAATTTTATGTGCCAGCATGGCTGGGCCACAGAGCACAGATAATATGTTCAAATATTATTATGAGTGTTTCTGTGAGGATGTTTTTGGATGAGATTAATATTAAATCAGTGGAATGACCTTTTTAAGACTCAGTTATAGTGCCAGTTAGGTGTCAGTACCTTGAAGAACTGGGGCCAGGTTCTCCAAGAGGTACTGCTCTGAGTCAGTATCTAGTGTATGGTGTTCTTTCTCAGATTGCCAAGATTCACAGATATAGAAATGAAAGGGGAGAAATGGGAGTTGCACTCCTTACTATTACCCCTAGTCACCCATTAGCAAACTGTTTGCTCCCTGTCCCTGTGACCTTGTACTCTGTTGGTTTAGAGGTCATAGTTCCAAAGGAAGAAATGTTTCCACCAGGAAACACGACAATTATTCTATTGAACTAGAGGTTGAGACTGCCACTCAGCCACTTTGCACTCTATACCTCTGAATTAATAGGCAAAATGAAAGTCATGGTGTTGGGTGGGGTGAATCATCCTGAGTACTAAGTGGAAACTGGACTCTACTCCACAACAGAGGTGCCCTAAGAGATCTCCTATATTCTCCTGGAATATAGGAGATCTCTTAAGACATCTCTCAGTATTACTATGACCTGTGATTAAAGTCAATGGAAAACTACAGTAATCCAGTCCAGACAGGTATACTACTAGACCAGACTATTAAAGAATGGAGAAGGTTTTGGTCATTGTACCAGGTAAAAGACCATGACCAGCTGAGGTGCTTGTTGAAGGCAAAGGGAATACAGGATGGGTAGTGGAAGAACATATTTATAAATACCAGTTATGATCATGGCACCAGTTACAGAAATGAAGACTATAATCGTCATGAGTATTCCTTCTTTATTTCATTACAAATTTGTGTGATGTATATATACACAAATATGTACATTTATACACATGTTTATGTATTTGTATGGTATATATGTGATATGTATTTTATATATATTTATATATACATGTAGACGTAAATATTTTTGTTTTCTCCCTTCTCTTATTCCCCTATCATATAACATAAGATATATTGACTTTATATCATAGTATTTAAGTATTCTTAACTTTGCATTATGGTATGTTAATTATGGAATAAAGAATAGTAAACATCAGTCAAGGAGTTTTCATCCTCTTCTGGGCAAAGAGTATGTTTTCTGCTGTACATAGGATAGTTACATTGTGTTAGATGGAAGTATGACTTTGTTATTTTCTTTATTTGGAGATTAAATCTGATTTAAGGAGAAGCATTTGGGTGCCATGTTGACAGGGGGTGCTGGGTCATGGTTTTCAACATGGTTTTCATGTTTTCAAACATTATTCTGGATGTTTTTATGAAGGATTTTTGGATGTGAATACATTTAAATTGGTGGACTTTGAGTAAAACAGATTGTTCTCTGTAATGTGAGTAGGCCTCATGCAATCAGTTGAAGGTCTCAGTAGAACAAAAGACTGACTTCTCCCAAGCAAGATGAAATTCTACCAGCAGATGGCCTTTGGACTTTAATTCAACACCTGTTCTTCCCTGTGTCTTCAGCTTGACTGCCTCTGGATTTTAGCTATTAATACAACATCGGTTCTGCCCTGATGTCCAGGCTTCCAGTCCACCCTGCAAATTTTGGACTTGCCAGCCTTCACAATATCATGATCCAATTTCTTAAAGTAACCAACCCCTCTCTATATATTAGTATGTATATATATGTATATATATATATACATATATTATATATACACACTAATATATACAGTGACAGGAAAAACACTGACTATTATAGCCATTGTGGCAGAACCACAGTCTAGTTTGCATATACTGAATGAATCTCAATGCAACACACATAAGTTTATGACTGCTGACTTGTTTTTCCCACAAATAAATCCTATTATTAATGATTCAGTAACATTTATAAACCAGCAGCTCTTATGGTTGAATGAAGAGGCTGAGTTTAGGGAGACAAAGAGATAGAGAGAGAGAGAAAGAGAAAGAAACAGATAGAGAGAGAGATTAAGAAAAGTAGGTATACAAACATATGAGAATGTGACACTACTAGCTCAGCGTCTGGATCAGAGCACAAATTCAATAAATGTAGCCTCTATTATCATAACCATCATCAACTGCAATTGTTATTGAATTCAGAAAAGAATCATAGCAAAAGGAGAAAATTAGATACACTATGGCTATGTTGATTAAAAAATGCTCAACCACGAGAGAGCTGAATTTGAGTTGCACGTTTCTTTCCTACTTTATAATTCATCATAAGAATGTGAAAAAACACCTATTCTTTTAAAAAATGATTTGTCTCCACTGATTATTATCCCATATATAGAAATAAACCAAAATTGAAATTATTTCTACTTTGCAAAACAAAAGATGCTATAAGCATGCAGATGTTGAAAATCAACATCTTAATGCTATATTTTGATTTAAATTTTATTATATTTCATGTGTGCTTAATCTTCAGTGAGTCTACAAAATAACTTAGGACCACTTATACCATATTGCATTTTCTTATAATTCTTATAATTGTTTTCTTTATTCTCTTGGTCAAAATTAAAGTATGTAAACAACTCCAACCATCCACCAGTTACTGCCTATAGCTCAAAGCAGGCTCCCTGAATTCAGACTATACTACAAATCTACAGTAATCAAGATGGTTGGACAAAAACAGAAATATAGATCCATGGAACAGTATAGAAAGCCTAGAGATAAACTGACACATATATGGTCACCTTGTCTTTGATATAGGAGGCAAGAATATACAATGGGGAAAAGATAGGCTCTGCAAAAATTTGTGCTGGGAAAACTGGACAGCTAAATGTAAAAGAAAGAAATTAGAACACTTACTAACGCCATACACAAAAATAAAATCAAAATAGGTTAAAGACCTAAATGTAAGACTGGACACTATAAAACCCTTAGAGGAAAATAAAGGAAGAATACTCTTTGACATAAATTGTGGCAAGATCCTTTTAGATCCACCTCCTAGAGTAATGGAAATAAAAACAAAAATAAACAAATGGGGCTAAAGAAATTTAAAAGATTTTGCACAGCAAAGGAAACCATAAACAAGACGAAAATTCAACCCTCAGAATGGGAGAATATATTTGCCAATGAAATATCTGACAAAGGATTAATCTCCATAATATACAAGCAGCTCATGCAGCTCAATATCAAAAAAAAAAAAAAAAAAAAAACCCAATCCAAAAATGGGCAGAATACCTAAATAGACATTTCTCCAAAGGAGATATACAGATTGCCAACAAACACATGAAAGGATACTCAACATCACTAATTATTACAGAAATGAAAATCAAAACTACAATAAGGTATCACTTCACACTGGTCAGAATGGACATCATCAAGAAATCTACAAACAACAAGTGCTACAGAGGGTGTGGAGAAAAGGGAACCCTCTTGCACTGTTGGTAAGATTGTAAATTGATACAGCCACTATGCAGAACAGTGTGGTGGTTCTTGAAAAAAACTAAAAATAGAACTACCATATGACCCAGCAGTCACACTACTGGGCATATACCCTGAGAAAACCATAATTCAAAAAGAGACATGTACCACAATGTTCATTGTGACCCTATTTACACTAGCCAGGACATGGAAGCAAACTAAGTGTCCATCAACAGATGAATGGATAAAGAAGATGTGGCACATATATACAATGTAATATTACTCAGCCATAAAAAGAAATGAAATTGAGTTATTTGTAGTGAAGTGGATGGACCTAGAGTCTGTCATACAGAGTGAAATAAGTCAGAGAGAGAAAAACAAATATCGTATGCTAACACGTGTATATTGAATCTAAGAAAAAAAAAAACTGTTCTGAAGAAACTATGGGCAGTACAGGAATAAAGACACAGACAAAGAGAATGGATTTGAGGACATGGGATGGGTGAAGTGTAAGCTGGGACAAAGTGAGAGAGTGGCATGGACTTATATACACTACCAAATGTAAAATAGCTAGCTAGTGGGAAGCAGTCACATTGCACAGGTAGATCAGCTCAGAGCTGTGTGACCAATTAGAGGGCTAGGATAGGGAGGGTGGGAGGGAAACACAAGAGGGAGGAGATATGGGGATGTTTGTACATGTATAGCTGAATCAATTTTTTTATAAAGCAGAAACTAACACACCACTGTAAAGCAATTATATTCCAATAAAGATGTTTGAAAAAAAATGACCATTCCCTGTCATTACTGAGGCAGAATATCTGTCTTAGAGTGCCACCTGTAGATTTGTTTTTGCATGAGATAAAGAAATCCTTATTTGCTTGAGCTATTATAATTGTCTCACTTGTGTTTCACAAGCTCTAACTAATATACAGTAAAAAAGAGAACTTGAGGACAGTATAATCATGGATACCAAGGAAACAGGGTCTATTTTCTCTATTAAGTTCTAAGACATGTCCAACAATATTAGAAACATAAATTTAAGCATGAGCATAAATTCATTTGGTAGGTAAACAGGGAATACAATTGGTAAAATAAGAAAATTCTTATATTTTTAATATTTTATACTATATATATATATATATATATTCTTTTTTTACATGTACACGGGCCTCTCACTGTTGTGGCCTCTCCCGCTGCGGAGCACAGGCTACAGACATGCAGGCTCAGCGGCCATGTCTCTCAGGCCCAGCCGCTCTGTGGCATGTGGGATCTTCCCGGACCGGGGCATGAACCCGTGTCCCCTGCATCAGCAGGCGGACTCCCAACCACTGCGACACCAGAGGAGCCCTGCTTTTAATATTTTTGATACATCCTCTGAAAAATATCAAAATTTTGAAAATATGAGATAGATCTATTAGTCATTTAGAAGTTCCCAGATTATTCTAAATACTATTTTATTACTATTTCTGCATTTAGTCCTTGTTGCCTCCCATGGTAAGTTCTACTAACCCAAGCTGTTAATTAATAATCATTGATGACAATAAACAAAGCTTGTGAGTTCTGACTCTCGTTGATGTATGTACAATTCTTGGGGGGAAAATCATCTGCTCTGACAATTTCTCTTAAAGCACTGAAACATCACTAAGTACACCTCTGCATATTTTAGGCACTTAAAACGTCTGAGTTTGGGTGTGAGTATAAATCAGGAATTAAAGAGCGTTCACATTCTTGAATTGAGAAAAATACCTGAAACTCCAAACTCATCCTGGAATATGAATCTCCTATGAGAGAAGGGCTTCTGGTACATGACCTTACCATCAATTCATAAATCTCATTGAGGATCTCTACTATATGCTAACAGCATTATAGCAGCAGTGCACAGAGAATCAAGCATCTATAAAACCTCTCATTTTTTTCCTCCTGAAAGAGTTGAAAAGAAGAGGAAATTTAAAAAAGCTTTATTAAAGAATAATAAAAATACCCCATTATCAAGTGAATGATGTAAATTATTTTAAAAGCTTGTTTTTAAAGTACAGCTTGTGCACCACAGCTAACATATGTTTTTTCTCACTTAAAAAAGTAAAAATGTCCTAGCCTGAGTTATTCACTTCTTGCCTCCCATTCTGTTTTTTATATCCATCACTCATGGAGAGGTTAGACATTTAAAGCCTACCAAGAGAAGCAGCCTTTATTGTAATCTATCTAGGATACATTTGTTCAGTTGTAGTTTCTAGTAATAAGGCACATTGCTTTCAATAGAAGTATTATATAATTTCAACATTCTGGCAAGACACTCAGTTCTAACACAAAACAAACAAAAAAAAATTCAAAAACCAAACCAACACTGTTTTCCACTATAGAATGAAATTATAATATCATAGATTAATGAAACAAACATATTTCATAAAACAAATGAAACATATCAAGCAATATGTTTCATATTGCTCAAACCTACAAAGGTAATAAAACAGTTTAGAAAGTCTTTGCACTTCCAACATCTTGTGTGACATTCATTAAATTTAATTAATTAATTTATTTAGTTATATAATTCCTTTTTGTTAAGTTGTGAACTCCTAAAATGTAGTTTGTTAATGATTTGTCAATTTTTTATTTCTCTAGTGAGCTACTAATATATCATTAATTAACAATATAATGTTAGATAGATTTTTAAATTGATGTCAAGTTGATTTACAATATTATATTAATTTCAGATGTAGAAAATAGTGATTCAATACTTTTATAGATTATACTCCATTTAAAGTTATTATAAGATAATGGCTTTATTTCCCTGAGCCTTATCCTTGTAACTCATTTATTTTATACATAGTAGTTTGTACATTTTAATCTTCCACTCCTATTTTGTTCCTCCCCTCCTTTTCCCCACTCTTTACCACTAGTTTTTTCTCTGTATCTGTGAATAAGTTAGATGGATTTTAAAGGTGACCATATAATATAATAATAGCTCATTAGAGAGATGGTTACTTCCCTCAGGATGGTGGAGGAGATCAGTAGGATGCATGTAAGCTTTAGTATTGGATTTCTTTCTTAAAAGTTGAATGAGAATGTATTGTGTTACAAAGAACAGGAAGAGTATTCCAAGAAGAAAAGCAACAATGCCATGCTCTACTTTCCAGAGGTAAGCAGACCATCAGAACGAGTTGAAACACTGAATATACTATTTTTAATTAATGTTTTGGCATGAAGCAAAATACGATTTTTGGTCAAGAATTAATTTCCTTGAGAATAATTGTCCATCTTTTAGATGTGTATTAATATCCATTTTTTACAAATGGATCAATTTGGGGCATTGTAGTGGATCAGGTGGGTCAAAAGAAGACAACACTCCATAAATTTATTCAAAAGATGATCATTTCTTTCTGAACAGAAACATTGCACTAGTGTTACATGACAAATTTCTCCAAGGGTTTAAGTCCAAAATGTACATCAATCCCTATTAGAGCATCTCAATTTTTATTTGTTTTGATCAATTCTATATCCTCAGTGTTTAGGACAGCAGACTGGCCACATAGTAGTTGCCCAATAAGTGAATTGAATAAAAAAATGAGCAAACAAGACAAGTAGATTTTCAATATTCATCCTAGTAATTCACCTGAGGCTGTTATACCTTAATTATAATTTTATTTTTAATAGATTTTTCAAAATGTGTAATATTTTCCAGCAATTATGGAATTTAAAAGTTATTTTTATTAAGGTCCCAGTTGATACAAAATAATAAACCAGCTAAACAGGTATCCAGCTAATAAGGAGAAAGCTACACAAATGTTTCTAGAGGAACTCCAGTTATAACTGAGGAGTGCAGATATGCAAAACACAACTTAACTTTTAGTGAAAATTCATAAATTCCAAATTAATATGTTTAAGCAAACTATGGAAAGGTGAAGGATATGACATATGAAATATTAATATTAAAATTACATTGAGGTATAACATAAAATTTTTCCAAAAATAGTATTATCTCCATTGAAAATTCAAATGAAATCTAATCTAAAGAAGAATTTATACTTTTGATGGTGTAGACAAGATATTTCACCTCTTTGAAATATTCCTCTTTTGAAGTAGAACAATTTGTGAGGCAAAAGATAAAATTGTAGAAGAGTACACATCACATTTCAATTTTTTTTTAATGTCTTAGTTAATTCTTTCACTTCTGGGACTACAACTTTTTCATTATAGCTCTTTAACAAGTGAAGATAGATGGTAGATGAGAGATAGGTAGATAAAAAGTTTATTATTAAGTTGTTTTCACTGAATGTACTCTGTAAGCAAACTTCCGCACACTCATCTCTTAATTACCATTCTGAGAAAAGTTGAGTTACACAGGTATGCATAAATAATTATTTAATCTAAAATAAGATCTCTTTTTATAAAGAAATATATAAAGGGCAAGATGGAGAACTAAGAAAATCTAAAAAAAGACTTCTAAAACACAAATGCTAAATAAAATAAAGTAATATTTTGGTTATTATAATTATAAACAATAAAGTAATGTACCCAAATAACAGAATTAAACAAGCAAGTGAAAAACTGAGCCAAAAGCTGGTGTGAGAAGTGATCAACATATCAGTTTTGGCTGCTTAGTCCTTGCATGTCTCTACAGTCACTTGGAACCCAGACTGACTAAACCCTGGAAACTATGATCTTGAGAATATTCTTATATTACTGATTGATGGTAGTTTTGTACATATAGAACAATGAGATATGCTGTACCAGGTTTTCACGACTTGTACGGATGACTTTGTGGAAGCTTCAAGGCTAATAATGATGCGCCTCTTTTACTGTCAGGATCCTAAGCTGCTATTTTCATGACTGGTTGTGTAGTAGAATGTGTCTATGTGACACATCATCCACAAATGACTTGGAGCCTGAGATTCTAATGAGCTTCCTTGAGCTGAGGCATTTTGCATGTATCCTTATATTTGGTACAAGAGAGCAAGATGTAGCCTGTGAGAATTAGTAAGGGAATGAATTGAACACTTGCACCTGATCCCTCTGGATTCCACCAGTGCATTTTTTTTTATATTAATCATGCTCTGTATCTTTTGATGTAGTAAATCTTAGTTATACTATCACATGCTACTGAGCTTTGTGAGTCATTTTAGCTAATCAATTAACTTGAGAGTGGTTTTGAGACGCCAGATACAGCAAGTGATGCTGTGGTTACTAAGGGAGGTATGTGGTGTGGTTGCTATGGGAGAGATGTTGAGCATATAAAATTATGCCCAACAGGCATAAAAGTGGAATGAAGTGGAATGCCTTTTCAGGGACAAAAGATGGATCCACATAAGTATTTCAGAAAGAGGCTTTCTCAAACTAGGTTGCAAAATCACACAGACCTTCTAAAATATGAGTAATTCAAAATTACAAAATATATGAGGAAACAATCAATGATAATTTAGAATATGCAGATAAAACAAAAATGATAAAAGACTCTAAGACCTTGAACTAATAGTACTGTAATACTGCAGTAATACAGAGCTAATAGTACTGTATTACTCTTCAGAAAGAAAATATTTTAAAAATAGATTTATTTAAAATGATTAAAAGCTTATAAAATTAGAGATCTAAAAGAATGAGATAATATGAAAAAGTACAAGCAGATGTGAAAAAGAACCAAAATTTTATTTCTATTAAAGAAAAACATAGACTTTCAAATCTAAATCCCCTTAGGCAGTTTACTTTAAAGATATATACAGAGGGAAAGGGAATTGATAGCTAGGAGACAAAACTGAGTATATTATAAAATGCAACATGAGAAATTGAAAAGATGGATGATAATTCAAGAGACCTTGAAGATAAGATAAATGTGTCAGTACATGTATAAAAAGAATTCTCAAAATAGTAATAAATAAGATGGAGGAAATGCAATATTCAATTAATGTTTTGATAAGACATTTCTAGAGTTGGTAAAAGATATTAAATCAGAATGAAAGTAAGTGTATATTATATATTTAAAAAAAAATACCAGAATTTAAAGCAAGGAGCAAGACTATTGTCTCTGAGATCAATATTGGCAATATTGAGATCAAGATACATCCTTATGCAAAGAAAGCTGAAAGATCTGAGATTTCACTGTGCTTGCAAGTTAAAAAATTAGCATTCCAGTTTCCTGAGTAGGAACAGAAGACACAAGAATCCTGGGTCAGAGGCAAAGGACTGTATTACTGTAATAGCAGTAGCAGAGTATCAGCATTTGTGTAAGTTTCCTGAGCCTCAAATCACATAGGATGACAAGAAGAAGTCCTGGTGACACCTGCTTTTTTGGCATGAAGGACACTATGTGGTGGAAAAAAGAGATAAGAAAGTCAAAATCAAGATGAAATAGGAGGGAAGGGGGCAGGGTACAACTTTTTAAAGAATGACATGGTTGGACCCTGGGAAGATGGCGGAAGAGTAAGACACCGAGATCACCTTCCTCCCCACAGATACATCAGAAATTCATCTACACGTGGAACAACTCCTACAGAACACCTACTGAATGCTGACAGAAGACCTCAGACCCCCCAAAAGGCAAGAAACTCCCCACATACCTGGATAGGGCAAAAGAAAAAAGAATAAACAGAGACAAAAGGATAGGGATGGGACCTGCACCAGTGGGAGGGAGCCGTGAAGGAGGAAAGGTTTCCACACACTACAAGCCCCTTCGAGGGCGGAGGCTGCAGGTGGCGGAGGGGGAAAGCTTCGGAGTAGCGGAGGAGAGCACAGCAACAGGGGTGTGGAGGGCAAAGCAGAGAGATTCCGGCACAGAGGATCGGTGCCCTCAGGCACACACCAGCCCAAGAGGCTTGTCTGCTTGGCCGCCGGGGTGGGAGGGGCTGGGAGCTGAGGCTCGGGTATTGGCTTTCAGTCGGAGCGCAGGGAGAGGACTGGGGCTGGCGGAAGGAAGAGAGCCTGAGGGGGATAGTGCACCACGGCTAGCCCGGAGGGAGTCCGGGGAAAGGGTCTGGAGCTGCCGAAGAGGCAAGAGGCTTCTTCTTCCCTTTTGTTTCCTGGTGCGCGAGGAGAGGGCATTAAGAGGGCTGCTTTGGGAAGCGCTGGAGACGGGCGCAAGCCGCGGCTAAAGGCGCGGACCCAGGAGACGGGCGTGGGACGCTGGGGCTGCTGCTGCTGCAGCCGCCACGGGGCCTGTGTGCGAGCGCGGGTCACTGTCCGCCCCGCCTTCCGGGGGGCCTGTGCACCCCGCCACTGCCGGGGTCCCGGAACCTGGGGACGGCTTTCCCGGGAAAGCGCACGGAGCGCCTCGGTCTGGTGCAACGTCACGCCGGCCTCTGCTGCCGCAGGCCCGCCCCACTCTGCGCGCCTCTCCCTCCCCTCTGCCTGAGTGAGCCAGAGCCCCCGAATCAGCGGCTCCTTTAAACCCGTCCTGTCTGAGCGAAGAACGGACGCTCTACGGCGACCGACACGCAGAGGCGGGGCCGGTCCATGGCTGAGAACCGGGAGCTGTGAGAGCAGAGAAGAGACAGGGAAATCTCTCTGTGCAGCCTTGGAGGCAGCGGATTAAAGCTCCATGGTCCACTTGATGTGCCCTGCGTCTGTGGAGTGCATGAATGGACAGCGAATCATCCCAAATTGAGGAAGTGGACCTTGAGGACAAGATTTAAGACTTTCCCCCCTTTTCCTCTTTTTACAACGAATTATCCCAAATTAAGGAGGTGGACATAGAAAGATTTCAGACTTCTCGCCCTTTTCCTCTTTTTACAACGAAGTAACCCAAATTGAGGAGGTGGACTTGGAGAGCAAGCTTTTTGATTTTTCCCCCTGCTCTCTTTTTGTGAATGTGTATGTGTATTCTTCTGTGTAAGATTCTCTCTGTATAGCTTTGCTTCCACCATATGTCCCAGGGTTCTATCCGTCTGCTTTTTTTTTCAATAATTACTTTTAAATTTTAATAACGCTACTATATTTCATACTTTATTCTATTTTACTTTACCTGCTCTTTCTTTTTTTCCTACCTTCTCTTCCTCCCTCCCTCCCTCCGCCCCTCCTTTCCTTCTTTCTCTCTTTCTTTCCTTCCTCCCTCCCTCCTTCCCTCCTGTCTTTCTTTCCTTCATCCCTCCCTCCCACCTCTCTTCCTTTCACTTTCTTTTTCTTTCCTTCCTCCCTCCCTCCCTCCCTGCTTCCTTTCACTCTTTCTTTTTTTCCTTCCTCCCTCCCTCCCTCCCTGCTTCCTTTCACTCTTTCTTTTTTTTCTTCCTCCCTCCCTCCCTCCTGCCTTTCTTTCCTTCCTCCCTCCCTCCCACCCCTCTTCCTTTCACTTTCTTTTTCTTTCTTTCCTTCCTCTCTCCCTCCTGTCTTTCTTTCTTTCTTTCCGTCCTCCTTCCCTCCCTCCCTTCTTCCATTCACTCTTCCTTTTTCTTTCATTCCTCCCTCTTTCCCTCCTTACTTTCTTTCTTTCTTTCCATCATTCCTCCCTCCCTCCCTCCTTTCTTCCTTTCTTCCTTCCTTCCTTCCTTCCTTTCTTTCCTTCTTCCTTTCTTTCTCTCTCTCTTTCTTTCTTCTACTAATTCTTTCTTTCTACTTTTTCTCCCTTTTATTCTGAGCCGGGTAGATGAAAGGCTCTTGGTGCTGCAGCCAGGAGTCAGTGCTGTGCCTCTGAAGTGGGAGAGCCAACTTCAGGAAACGAGGCCACAAGAGACCTCCCAGCTCCACATACTATCAAGCAGCAAAAATCTCCCAGAGATCTCCATCTCAACACCAGCACCCAGCTTCAGTCAACGACCAGCAAGATACAGTGCTGTTCACCCTATGCCAAGCAACTAGCAAGGCAGGAACACAACCCAACCCATTAACAGAGAGGCTGCCTAAAAACATAATAAGGCCACAGGCACCCCAAAACACACCACCAGACGTGGACCTGTCCACCAGAAAGACAAGATCGAGCCTCAACCACCAAAACACAGGCATTAGTCCCCCCCACCAGGAAGCCTACACAACCTACTGAAACAACCTTGGCCACTGGGGACAGACACCAAAAACAACAGGAACTACGAATCTGCAGCCTGCAAAAAGGAGACACCAAACACAGTAAGATAAGCAAAATGAGAAGACAGAAAAACACACAGCAGGGGAAGGAGCAAGATAAAAACCTACCAGACCTAACAAATGAAGTAGTAATAGGCAGTCTGCCTGAAAAAGAATTCAGAATAATTTTAGTAAAGTTGATCCAAGATTCTATTTCCAAGATCCAAAATCTTGGAAATAGAATAGACAAAATGCAAGAAACAGTTAACAAGGACCTAGAAGAACTAAAGATGAATCAAGCATCGATTAAAAACACAATAAATGAAATGAAAAATACTCTAGATGGGATCAATAGCAGAATAAGTGAGGCAGAAGAACGGACAAGTGAGGTGGAAGATAAAATAGTGGAAATAACTGATGCAGAGCAAAATAAAGAAAAGAGAATGAAAAGAACAGAGGACAGTCTCAGAGACCTCTGGGACAACATTAAATGCACCAACATTTGAATTATAGGGGTTCCAGAAGAAGAAGAGAAAAAGAAAGGGACTGAGGAAATATTTGAAGAGATTATAGTTGAAAACTTCCCTAATATGGGAAAGGAAATAGTTAATCAAGTCCAGGAGGCACAGAGAGTCCCATACAGAATAAATCCAAGGAGAAATACGCCAAGACACATATTAATCAAACTGTCAAAAATTAAACACAAAGAAATCATATTAAAAGCAGCAAGGGAAAAACAACAAATAACACACAAGGGAATCCCCATCAGGTTAACAGCTGATCTCTCAACAGAAACTCTACAAGCCAGAAGGGAGTGGCAGGACATAATTAAAGTGATGAAGGAGAGAAACCTGCAACCAAGGTTACTCTACCCAGCAAGGATCTCATTCAAATTTGATGGAGAAATTAAAACGTTTACAGACAAGCAAAAGCTGAGAGAGTTCAGCACCACCAAACCAGCTTTACAACAAATGCTAAAGGAACTTCTCTAGGCAAGAAACACAACAGAAGGAATATACCTACAATAACGAACCCAAAGCAATTAAGGAAATGGGAATAGGAACATACATATCAATAATTACCTTAAATGTAAATGGACTAAATGCTCCCACCAAAAGACACAGAGTGGCTGAATAGTTACAAAAATAAGACCCATATATATTCTGTCTACAAGAGACCCACTTCAGACCTAGAGACACATACAGATTGAAAGTAAGGGGATGGAAAAAGATATTCCATGCAAATGGAAATCAAAAGAAAGCTGGAGTAGCAATTCTTATATCAGACAAAATAGACTTTAAAATAAAGACTATTAGAAGGGACAAAGAAGGACACTACATAATGGTAAAGGGATCGATCCAAGAAGAAGATATAACAATTGTAAATATTTATGCACCCAACACAGGAGCACCTCAATACATAAGGCAAATACTAACAGCCATAAAGGGGAAATCGACAGTAACACAATCATAGTAGGGGACTTTAACACCCCACTTTCACCAATGGACAGATCATCCAAAATGAAAATAAATAAGGAAACACAAGCTTTAAATGATACATTAAACAAGATGGACTTAATTGATATTTATAGGACATTCCATCCAAAAACAACAGAATACACATTTTTCTCAAGGGCTCATGGAACATTCTCCAGGATAGATCATATCTTGGGTCAAAAATCAAGCCTTGGTAAATTTGAGAAAATTGAAATTGTATCAAGTATCTTTTCTAACCACAATGCTATGAGACTAGACATCAATTACAGGAAAAGATCTGTAAAAAATACAAACACATGGAGGCTAAACAATACACTACTCAATAACGAAGTGATCACTGAAGAAATCAAAGAGGAAATTAAAAAATAGCTAGAAACAAATGACAATGGAGACATGACGAACCAAAACCTATGGGACGCAGCAAAAGCAGTTCTAAGGGGGAAGTTTATAGCAATACAATCCCACCTTAAGGAACAGGAAACATCTCGAGCAAACAACTTGACCCTGCACCTAAAGCAATTAGAGAAAGAAGAACAAAAAACCCCTAAAGCTAGCAGAAGGAAAGAAATCATAAAGATCAGATCAGAAATAAATGAAAAAGAAATGAAGGAAGCGATAGCAAAGATCAATAAAACTAAAAGCTGGTTCTTTGAGAAGATAAACAAAATTGACAAACCATTAGCCAGACTCATCAAGAAAAAAAGGGAGAAGACTCAAATCAATAGAATTAGAAATGAAAAAGGAGAAGTAAGAACTGACACTGCAGAAATACAAAAGATCATGAGAGATTACTACAAGCAACTCTATGCCAATAAAATGGACAACCTGGAAGAAATGGACAAATTCTTAGAAATGCACAGCCTGCCAAGACTGAATCAGGAAGAAATAGAAAATATGAATAGACCAATCACAAGCACTGAAATTGAAACTGTGATTAAAAATCTTCCAACAAACAAAAGCCCAGGACCAGATGGCTTCACAGGCGAATTCTATCAAACATTTAGAGAAGAGCTAACACCCATCATTCTCAAACTTGTCCAAACAATTTCAGAGGAAGGAACACTCCCAAACTCATTCTATGAGGCCACCATCACCTTGATACCAACACCAGGCAAGGATGTCACAAAGAAAGAAAACTACAGGCCAATATCACTGATGAACATAGATGCAAAAATCCTCAACAAAATACTAGCAAACAGAATCCAACAGCACATTAAAAGGATCATGTGTCATGATCAAGTGGGATTTATTCCAGGAATGAAAGGATTCTTCAATATACGCAAATCAATTAATGTGATACACCATATTAACAATTTGAAGGAGAAAAACCATATGATCATCTCAATAGATGCAGAGAAAGCTTTCGATAAAATTCAACACCCATTTATGATAAAAACCCTCCAGAAAGTAGGCATAGAGGGAACTTTCCTCAACATAATAAAGGCCATATATGACAAACCCACAGCCAACATCATCCTCAATGGTGAATAACTGAAACCATTTCCACTAAGATCAGGAACAAGACAAGGCTGCCCACTCTCACCACTCTTATTCAACCTAGTTTTGGAAGTTTTAGCCACAGCAATCAGAGAAGAAAAGGAAATAAAAGGAATCCAAATTGGAAAAGAAGAAGTAAAGCTGTCACTGTTTGCAGAGGACATGATACTATACATAGAGAATCTTAAAGATGCTACCAGAAAACTACTAGAGCTAATCAATGAATTTGGTAAAGTAGAAGGATACAAAATTAATGCACAGAAATCTCTGGCATTCCTGTACACTAATGATGAAAAATCTGAAAATGAAATCAAGAAAACACTCCCATTTACCATTTCAACAAAAAGAATAAAATATCTAGGAATAAACCTACCTAAGGAGACAAAAGACCTGTATGCAGAAAATTATAAGACACTGATGAAAGAAATTAAAGATGATACAAATAGATGGAGAGATATACCATGCTCCTGGATTGGAAGAATCAATATTGTGAAAATGACTCTACTACCCAAAGCAATCTACAGATTCAATGCAATCCCTATCAAACTACCATTGGCATTTTTCACAGAACTAGAACAAAGATTTTCAAAATTTGTTTGGAGAAACAAAAGACCCCGAATAGCCAAGGCAATATTGAGAACGAAAAACGGAGCTGGAGGAATCAGGCTCCCTGACTTCAGACTATACTACAAAGCTACAGTAATCAAGACAGTGTGGTACTGGCACAAAAACAGAAAGATAGATCAATGGAACAGGATAGAAAGCCCAGAGATAAACCCACGCACATATGGTCAACTTATCTTTGATAAAGGAGGCAGGAATGTACAGTGGAGAAAGGACAGCCTCTTCAATACATGGTGCTGGGAAAACTGGACCGGGACATGTAAAAGTATGAGATTAGATCATTCCGAAACACCATACACAAAAATAAGCTCAAAATGGATTAAAGACCTAAATGTAAGGCCAGAAACTATCAAACTCTTAGAGGAAAACATAGGCAGAACACTCTATGACATAAATCACAGCAAGATCCTTTTGGACCCACCTCCTAAAGAAATGGAAATAAAAACAAAGATAAACAAATGGGACCTAATGAAACTTCAAAGCTTTTGCACAGCAAAGGAAACCATAAACAAGACCAAAAGACAACCCTCAGAATGGGAAAAAATATTTGTAAATGAAGCAACTGAGAAAGGATTAATCTCTAAAATTTATAAACAGCTCATGCAGCTCAATAGCAAAAAAACAAACAACCCAGTCCAAAAATGGGCGGAGGACTTAAATAGGCATTTCTCCAAAGAAGATATACAGACTGCCAACAAAGACATGAAAGAATGCTCAACATCATTAATCATTGGAGAAATGCAAATGAAAACTACAATGAGATATCATCTCACACCAGTCAGAATGGCCATCATCAAGAAATCTAGAAACAATAAATGCTGGAGATGGTGTGGAGAATGGGGAACAATCTTGCACTGCTGGTGGGAATGTGAATTGGTACAGCCACTGTGGAGAACAGTGTGGAGGTTCCTTAAAAAACTAAAAATAGAACTACCATATGATCCAGCAATCCCACTACTAGGCATATACCCTGAGAAAACCATAATTCAAAAAGAGACATGTACCAAAATGTTCATTGCAGCTGTATTCACAATAGCCTGGAACTGGAAACAACCTAAGTGTCCATCATCAGATGAATGGCTGGAGAAGATGTGGTGCATATATATACAATGGAATATTACTCAGCCATAAAAAGAAACAAAACTGAGCTATTTGTAATGAGGTGGATAGACCTAGAGTCTGTCATACAGAGTGAAGTAAGTCAGAAAGAGAAAGACAAATACCGTATGCTAACACATATATATGGAATTAAAAAAAAAAGTCATGAAGAACCTAAGGGTAAAACGGGAATAAAGACACAGACCTACTTGAGAATGGACCTGAGGATATGGGGAGGGGGAAGGTTAAGCTGTGACAAAGCCAAAGAGAGGCATGGACATATATACACTACCAAACGTAAGGTAGATAGATAGTGGGAAGCAGCCGCAGAGCACAGGGAGAACAGCTCGGTGCTTTGTGACCGCCTGGAGGGGTGGGATGGGGAGGGTGGGAGGGAGGGAGATGCATGAGGGAAGGGATGTGGGAACAGATGTATATGTATGACTGATTCACTTTGTTATAAAGCAGAAACTAATAAAAATAAATAAATAAAAAATAAAGAATGACATAGCCGTAGGACATGACAAAAACTGGTTAGAACTAAGTAAATCCAAGATAGCAGAGACCTTGAGCCCTATTATATGATCATTGTAATACATTAGCATGCTAAATGACACACCCACCAGTGCCACGACAGTTCTGAGGCTAACCATAAATGGCCGAAAAGAGGATGGTGGCCCAATCCCTGGAAATCTCCACCCCTTCCACAAAATAATTGGAATAATCCTCTCACTTATTAGCCTATGAAATTATCCAGCCAATAAAAACTAACCACGCCATATTTTGAGGCTCTCTCTCTTGCCTTCTGAGATGTCCCACACTCTGTCTGTGGAGTGTGTTTCTCTCTAAATAAATCCACTTCTTACTATCACTTTTTCTCCAAATTCTTGCACAATGAAGCAAGAACCTTAAATTCACCAGGAACAAAGTTTCCACAGTTACCAGAATTGGCCAAATGAAACTGGCTCTTGACATCAGAAAGCTGGGAAGGGATACTTGAATAATGTTGTAGTGTTAACTAACATTTCCCTCATCTTGCTTATTAGTAAAAGAAATCAAAATGAACAGGTAGTTCATCTCTAGTTTACCTCTGTCTTACAAATCTCTCACAATTATATTGAATATTGAATCCTAAATTTCACGTAGAAGCTTTCAAAGATCCTTGTGTCTTTCCACATGCATGCAATGAGGGTGCGAGATTCTAGGAAGTGTAAGCCAACCCATCATGTCATGTTCAGCCATCAAGTCAATATTGATATTCAGATCACAGAGAAGGGAATATCACACAAGGTTCTGATCTAGATAAACAAAAAAGAAATCAGTTTCTAGACATACAGTAGTGAAACTGCACAATAGCAAAGATGAAGAGAAAAACTTAGAACCTACTAGAAAGAAAGATCCATTTCCCAAATGAATCAAGAAGTTGACTCAAAGTGAATATTTTTGTAGAAACAGAGACCAGATAAAAATGGACTAACATCTTCAATATCAAATTATATCAAATAAAGATTCTATTACCTGCTAAATATTCTTTAACATTAATAATTAAATATTGATAATCCAATCAAAAATTTTAAAAATCATCTCTGAAAGAATTATTTAAAAATAGGCTTCCAAAATAAATTAAATTCAAAAGGAAAAATCATGCTGCAAGGTGCAATGATGTCACATTATTTTTCTTTTAAAATATGCTTTTGTTAGTTTGAAAATTTTATAAATAAAAATTTATCTAAACATAATAGGTTGACCCCAAATTAAAAGTAGTATATCTTATGTAAGTTAGTAACTGAGAAATGTGAGCTAGTTCACATTCATGTAAGTTAGTAACTGAGAAATGTGAGCTAGTTTCAAGTATTATACAAGGAAAGAAAATGGAATGTTATTTTATTTATACTATGCATCTTTCTACTTCTAAGAAATGTCTTAAAACAAAAAGAGAATTATTGATTTATACCAACTGCTCTGTCAGTCACATAAAGAATTTTAGCATTATTCTTCACTTTTAGGAGAAAAAAACATTGTTTTTGTTTCCTTACAGAATAGATTGCAAAAATAGTTCCTTTTAAATATATATTTTTTTAATTTTATTTGGCAGAATATTTGAAAAAGAAAAAATAAAATATAAAACACATACTCTTCTTTTTCTTTGTAGGTGAAAATACTTTCATGAATGAAACATTAAAGAAACAGAACAGGATTTATACCTAAATCATTAAAGGGAGAAAATAGGAAAACCTCAAGGGTGAAATCTCAAGAATAATAAACTGAGTCTGTGGATTATATTTTTATTTATTATTTCTTTAAATTATTAAGGTATTGCATTTTATGCTATTTAATTCTTGATATTATGTGAAAATACTCAATTTGGCTAAAATAATATAGTATTACATCAGTGGTTTTTTAAAGCTTACATAATTTAATTATAATTCTGCAGATGTGGCCTATTTTCAATAAAGTGTTCTAGCAACACTCTAGTGGCAATAGGGCTGCATGTGAAATTCGTTCACACTAGATGGCAATATTTCCTTAACAGGAGGCTTATTTCATGCTTACATAAAGTAGTCCTATTTATATTATCAGCTAAATGTTTCTCCTTCTTTCTCCTCCTTTCTTATCTCTTCCAATACCCATTGTTACTGCTTGTTTGCCGAAATCCTATTGTTCCGTCTTTTGATGTCCAAACTCTAACTCTATAGATTCCCTGCTGCGTGATTTGTTCCTTCATGCTGAGGCTCCCTTGTACTCATCATAATAAATTGTGAAGTCTATGGAAAGAAATGTCAGGATATTAGAAAAGATGCTTGTGTGCTGAGCATAATGGTGGGCATGATAAGAATGAGATATGATATTGGGACATTGCTCAGATATTGAGGAGTCAGCAATCTAGTGTACAAGGTAAACTGAAGTTTGACTCCTTTGCCTACTGATAGCTTAAGTGAGCCATCTACTCAGATAGAAAAGTCATAAAAGCAGAAAAAAAACAAGCAAAGAATTGTAGATATCAGAGAATGCTGCTATGGTAGATGGTAACCCATGTGTTAAAGATAGGACTAAATTGAGGAGCTGGGGTATAAATATACTTTCTTTCTTTCTTTCTTTCTTTATTTCTTTATTTATTTATTTTTGCAGTACGTGGGCCTCTCACTGTTCTTGCATCTCCCATTGCAGAGGCTCCAGAGGTGCAGACTCAGCAGCCATGGCTCACTGTTGTTGCCTCTCCCATTGCACAGGCTCCAGAGGTGCAGACTCAGCAGCCATGGCTCACGGGCCCAGCCGCTCCGCGGCATGTGGGATCCTTCCAGACCGGGGCACGAACCCGTGTCCCCTGCATCGGCAGGTGGACTCTCAACCACTGCACCACCAGGGAAGCCCTAAATATACTTTATTTTTGTTATAACTGTAATGAACTTACTGCTTACTATTGATCAGACACTGACAATAAATGCTATACATTTAGTCCTCATAGCAATCCTCTCACTTATCCATGGGAAAGCTGGTTAGTTAAAAGGGTCTAAGCCAAGTTGCCCCAAATTCAAAACAGCTTTCTTGTTCAATTGACTAAAAATGATGATACAAAAAGAAACCAAGGCATATATCCAGTGGATAAATTTATCAAGCCCATTAAAAGTATTACAATACAAAGGAACAATTTTTTTAAAGGAGAGAAAGGGGAAATGGTTATATATACAAGTGGTAGAATATTCCCCCAAATAAGTATGTTTTAAAAATCCTCATTTGATATGTTATTTGATTAGCCAATTATCCTGCCGCAGCTCTGCTTTCAGGAGGATCTCCCTGGTCTACTGTCCTGCATGACAGTGAATAAAAGAATTAAAAAGATGTCTTGCTTTAGTCACTGCTCTTTTTGTTAATGCAAATTTGAGGTCCCAGAGATTGGCTAAGTAGTTGAACAATTATAGCTCTTTGTCTATTGTTTTTAGATTTCTCTGAAAACAAAGTTACTTTTGATCTATTTTGTAAACTTACTGAATCCAAAGAATTCATTGCATAGTGATCCTTGGCCAGAACAAATGCTGGATATCATGGACTCAGTTTAACAGACTTCCCACCCTTCTATTGCTTTATCTCCTTTTAGTCACAATGACCTTCTTTTTTATAAACATGTGTTAAGAGATGAGCAGGGATAATGGGGCATTCTGGAATGTGATCTAGTTGCTCATGCAAGTCAGTTTTCACTTCAGAGCTTGTTCCTGCCTTGTTTCCAAAATCACACTTCCAATCTGCAATGTAATGCTTCTAGCAACGCACTTTAATGAATGCTTAGGTGATCAGATAATCCCAGGAAAGTTTTGCCTAATCAATTATTGTCCTTTGTATTTGGTCATTCTCTTCTGGAGCTCCTAGGAGACTTCTCTATGATTTTAAGAATGTGGCTTGTTACATCTTCCATAAAGAATTCAATTTTGCCATACATATTTCAAACGTCTCTTAAGAGTTGCTTGCTTTGCATTTGGGTCAGGTGGAGCTGGTTTCTTGTCTTTGGAAATACACAGTGTTGATAGACTTTTGGATCACCAGGCAAACAAA
Organism: Hyperoodon ampullatus; assembly: GCF_949752795.1. Classification (NCBI taxonomy): domain Eukaryota; kingdom Metazoa; phylum Chordata; class Mammalia; order Artiodactyla; family Ziphiidae; genus Hyperoodon; species Hyperoodon ampullatus. The sequence continues at coordinate 35,026,912 of NC_136929.1, read as the reverse complement.
CTGGGGAGGCATACTTAAGTTACATTACACTTTCCAAATCCAAAAAGGCCAAAAATAAAGGGGAGGAGTTCCCTAAATCCAAACATTTTCTATATTTTATTTATTAGATCTCCATTCTTTAATGATCAATTAATTTCACATAACAAAAACTGGCAAATTCAGTTAACATTTTAAATCATCATATGTGCTATGTGTCTACTCAACTATGGTCTCACACAGTTCCACATCCACCATTTTATGCTCTATTTTGTGGTACTTTGTGGTACTGGAAACTCAAAACATTTTTTTTTTAATTTTGCCTTGTTTTGCTTTATTGCAAACCGAGTCCATGTAGGTTTCACAAATAGTGGGCACTAGTGAGAGAGTAGAAAAGAGAAGGCAGTAGTTGAAGAAATTATTCCTTCCCATCAGCTTCTTCCTCATAGTTTTACACCAGCCAGCTGTATTTTGTTCTAGTTTCTAGTTGTTTTCTACTCTCCCAGAATTAGCTTCATTTTGCCCCCTCAAAGACAATATTCCCAGCCAGACTTTTCAATAGTCTGAGTTTCAGCTTCAAGAGGCCTTCCTTCTGGCCTCCTGAGCACAAGCACTAACAAAGCACCAGTTCCTGTTCAGGTGTTAGAATCCCCCCTTTGTCAAGGTTCCTCTTGCAAAATTCTAGATTTTAATAACTCCAGTATCTTCCCTTTGTTCTTCTAGCCCTTGTGAGGATGGCTCCTTCCTGCACTTATGAGTTCTAGGTCTATTCAAGATTTCCTTTTCACTTTGTAATACTTATTTATTGATTCTTTATAATAAGTATTCTCTAGGAAAATAACCAAAGTGATTTCTTTTTTTTTTTTTCCTGACTGACCCAGGGATATAGCAACCCCTGGAATCACAAGTTGAGAGTTTGTTTGTGTTGCTGTGTTTTTCACCTTATTTATCTCTGACACTTGCAAGAGACTCACAATTATTTTAGCACAATCATAAAATCCTGAATTCAGATTTTATTACAACAACTCAGTTCTCCAAAAGTTTAATTTTATACCTAGTCACAAGTTATATTTTACTTATATATTGTACTTTGCCATGGTCTACCATAGCCCCAGCATATAATATTGGCTGGAATTCTTTTAACTTTCTTTATTCTTATGCAAACTAGAAAAGAAGTCCTTGATTCCTCAATTTTCTGAAGAACCTGTTGGTGCAGTGTCTGCATCCGTCAAGGTTCTTCCTTCATTAGCAGTGGTAATAAGTGTAGACCAATTTTTGAAGAAAATGAATTAATTAAAATAATGTTAGCATACAAAATATCAAAGTAGAGTAGAAAAACGTATTCAGATTATGGGCACGAAAAGGAGATTATGCAAGCAAAATCATAACTCTATTCACACAACAGAACCAACCAGTGAGTTACTATTACTGAAGGTTGTGTGCTGTCACTTCTATAGCTGATACTTCAGCCAAGAGTTCACAGCTGGTATGATATATGTTACTTCCCCTAAATGCAAGGGTACTACCATTAGAAAAAAAAAATCTACATTCTCCTTGATTCCTCTGTCACTATCACCAAATTGAAACCTTTAGTTTCCTGTATTGGATTTCTCAAGCCAATATACTACGAACTCATGCCTTAGCTTCCAGGAGAGCAGGCATTTTCAGCCTTAATAGTAAGAGCTTTTGTAACCAGTGAAGATTTAGAAAATGGAAATTTATTGATTTTAAGAAGTTTCAGTTCCTATGCAACCAAATGATAAATAAAACTCGCAATCACTTCTAATCTTTTTTTTTTGGGGGGGGGGGTACGCGGGCCTCTCACTGTTGTGGTCTCTCCCGTTGCGGAGCACAGGCTCAGCGGCCATGGCTCATGGGCCCAGCTGCTCTGCAGCATGTGGGATCTTCCTGGACTGGGGCACGAACCCGTGTACCCTGAATCGGCAGGTGGACTCCAACCACTTCACCACCAAGGAAGCCCACTTCTAATATTCTTACTTATCACTGACTTCCAAAACAAAGTCCATACTCTAACAAGAGCTCCATTGGACTATGAAAATGCCCTCTTGTGGTTATGTTGTTATAACAATTCATTCAATATTCTCTGAAAGCATAGAGTCCTCTGATGTAATAATTTTGGAATGTATAGTTGAGAACTTCTGGAACTGTTCATTTCAGTTTTTCTTTGATCACTGGGAGAACTTATCTGAACTTTGCCTTGATCTTAGGGATATGGATGCTCAGATACTCCATCTGTTCCAGGATTCGATTAGATATATTTCAACTTTGTTAATAGCTTTGTGTGTCTCGCGCATTCAAAGTATTAACTGTGCTGTTTAATAAAAGAAACAAAACATTGTTTCTACTACCATCCTCAAATATTAAGTTCTGTAAATTTATTATGTACTATAGAAAGTACTACCATACTCAAGATTTTTAAAGAGTTTTTCCTGGGTCCAGGTTTTCCTGGACTGTTGCTTTCATAATTTTGTAATTCTGCCGTGTTCCTTCTTGAGCTTGTGCTTTTTGTATAAGAGTCCCAATAAATATCTCTTTACGACAAGAAAACAAAAGAAAACAAAACAAAAACACTGGGAGTTCTTATCTGACTTCTCCAAGTCATTGTCCTCCTGCTGTGAATCTCCATTAAAGTTAATCTAGCTAGAACACTAAACTCTGTAAACTCTGACACCAAAGCTCTGTGTTTATGTTCACAGTGTGTGGAATCAGACTGCAGTAGTTTGATCTTCGTTGTCATCATTTATTAAAGGTTCATCTTTTTCCAATTTTCTTAACATTTTTGTTCTTCCACTTCCTCCCTTGATAATTTAAATATATCTTATGCCTCTGTGACATGGCTGTTCTAAGAAATAATTATTACCAAGCTTAGCTTGGAACAACTAAGCGTTTAGTAAAATGTATCATCATCAGTATTATGTCACTTTAAAATAGATGGTTTTCTCAAAAAAAAAAAAAAATTGAAACTAGGACCCCCTCCAGTAGGACCCCTCCACATCTGGTTAAAATATAAATTAACTATCCTCATGCTAAATATAATCCCCTAGACAGATACAGTCTTCTTTTCTGTGATTCAGGTTTTATGACAGAATTTAGTTCTATAAATATATATTTTTTTTAATTTTATATTGATTACATTACAGGCATGGTGAAATAGTAATGCTGAAATGATAAAAATAAAGCTGATCTCCTCAGGTAGTTTATATCCTGGTGGAGGAGATAGAAACAAAATATCTCTGATTTCTGTGTAATAAATACTGTATACATAAGATGGCAAATATTCAGAGTGCTGTAGAGCACAGAAGAGGAACAGTTAAACCACCTGATATTCTTAGAAAGTATCAAGAGCAGAAATGAGCCGAGACCTGAAGAAAGAGAGCATAAAGGTTAAAGAAAATATGGAGCCAGCATTTCTGTCAAAAGAATCTGTATGAATAAAAAAATAGACCTGTGAAATGATATATTGTGTGAAGCACTTTGTAAGAAGTTTGTGATGTAAAATAACAAGAAATGAAAAAGGAGCTATAAAAAGGGGCCAATTCATGGAAGGACTTATGTATTATGCTGAAGAATTTAGACTTAATCTTTAGGTGATAGGGAGCAACTGAAGAATTTAATCAGGGAAGTGAGTTACATGGACACATTTTGATTTTAAAATAGATTTCCAATCTAAAGAAACTTGCATGAGTAAGCTAACTCAGCCACTTATTAACTGAGGGATTTTGAGAAGTTTGCTTAAATTCTCTGTATTTCAGATTCCTCACTGCTGAGAGGCTTAAGTGAGATAAACACTACCTCAAAAGATAAATGGAATCAACAAATGCACATGATAATTTGCAAGATGCAATCAGAATTCAGAAATGTGAATGGTAGGTGCACACTCTACAAATGAGGAGGTATGCTACTCTAAGTGTCATAACAGGTGATCAAGAGATTGTTCTCAGATTGAAATTTGATTGTACAATGCTAAAGCTACTTTAAGAATGCTCAATGAAGAATTCCTTCCAGCAGTCATGGAAAGATGGAGTCAGACATAACATGCTCAGAGGAAAGAGAGAGAAATTTAAAATGCTAACAAGTATAATATTGTGATAACAGTTTGGGATACAAAGAAAATCCAGATAAAATTATTGCAATAGCTACAAAGCAAAGACCTGAGAATTAAAAAATAAAAATACAAACATTCCATTAATGGTGATTGGCGTCTGGGGGCTTATGAATTTAATCACTACCATAATAATGACAGAGATCCCTAAGGAGTACTTATTTTAAGAAAAAGAGAAGAAGAACTGGACAAGAGGCTGGAATAAAAGAGGAACTTTCTTCCCTATTCATTAATTCATTCATTCCACATATATTTATAATAGTCCACACTGGTATCACAATGGTCTGTTACCAGACATGTCATTTTTCTCATAAAGTACAAAGTTAGTTGAAGAAAATTCATCAAATAATCACATAAACACATTTAGAAAGAGTTATATATGCAATGAAGATAAAGGAACAGATTTAATAACAGAAAAACATCCTTAGAATTAAGAAAGAATCCCTTGAGTATGTGGTACAGTATTTGAAATATGATGGATAAGTACGAATTAACTATGTAAAAACAGAAGGAAGAGCATTTTATACAGAGGTTGTTGTATGGGCTAAATCTTGTACTGGCAGAAACAAGGTGAGTGGTCCATCAGGGGCATATGGTTGGAAAAGAAAATTCAGTGTAAGGGAGCATAAATATACTTAACCATCATCCTAAAAAAGAATGAAGTAGTTGATAGAGTGATTTCAGTTGTGAATTTGGAGACATATCCCAGAATATATTGAATGGACAAAAAGAAAGAAAAATCAAGAGAGAATAAAACCAGAAATTAAAATATATGACTTGAAAGTGAGAACAAAACCAGAAAAAAAATATTTTTTTAATCAAGAATTTCTCCAAACTGAAGGAAGACACAAGTTTTTAATTTCAAATGGCATACAGAAAGCCAAGCAGGATGAGTGTAAACAACTCATTATTGAGAACCTTATTTCGGAATTTTGAGAGAGAAAAATAGAGGGAAATGGCGTCTAGATTTTTAAAAACAGGTCTTCTACACTGAAGTAACAATTAAGTTTGAATTAGACATCTACCTGGATTTTCAGACCAAGTATAAATGTCTTCGAAATTTAGAAAGAACAGTTTTGATCAGAGGATGTTTCTAAATTCTCAATTCAGTCAAGGCAAAATTAAGATATTCCCTAAAACACAAAGATCAGAAAGTAGAATTTCCGTGTATCCGTTCTAGGAAAGTTTTTGTACTAATTAAAAGAAAAGTCAGTCTACTTTGATTGAAAACTAAGGAAATATTTTATTTCACATAACTGCAAAGTCTAGATATTTCTGAATTCAGGTGTGGTTTTCCACGAGGCTCCAATAATCTCACCAGAAGTTTTAGTCCAACAATTCTCAGATCCACTTCCTTGAGTTAACTCTATTATCAGATAGGGTCATTGGTCTTGGTAACAATATGCTTGCAGAAATTCTCAAAACTCAAAATTCCAGGACTAATAATAATAACTATACCTCTTGTGGATGGACTATTGAATCCAACTCTTTCCATACCCCTGAATAAGTCACTTGGCTGAAGAAAAGTAAAGCTTTTTTTCTCTTAGTTTTATGTCCACCCTGGTCCTGGTGGTTGATTCAGTCCCTGAAGCCACATGGATAGAGAGTGGATAAGCGTTGATTCCCATAAGGAAAATAAGGATATCATTTTTAAAACAAAGATAGAATGCTGTAATTTAGCTAAAAATAAAAAATCCTAGATCTACCTAATGATTATAAAATTACCTAAAACCTGGAAATAAAGACAAAAAAAAAAAAAAAGGTAGCCTGTTTTTTCAACATCATACAGGGATCCCTACCTAAGTCTTAGGAGAATGTATACTTTTGTTTCCCCCCCCTCCATTTATGGAGGTATAAATGGCAAATAAATTGTACAATATTAAAAGCTGGAAATGTACTCTTTCAACTCACTATTTACTATTGATCATAGGTCCCAGATTTAGTAAAATAGCCATGCTAAGTTGTAAATTTTGTCCAATAGAGATGTACATAACTTGTCTCATGGCAAAAGCAAAGATTATGGTTTATGACTGTAGAACATTGGCCAGTTTTATATTAAACTCAGCAATCTTGTGCTAATATTCCTATATTTAATTGCATATAAACATCTGAAATGTTCTTTGGACCTATATTAATGACTTACTGTTTCCCTAATTAATTGATGTGTGAAATACGTTTTTTGAAATATTTGTTTATATTTACAAGAGAGTTATGATTTAATATTTCTGAAAATATTTTAGAACTGACACCCATA